>NW_025335941.1:2780398-2893963 GCF_004798865.1 Varanus komodoensis | reverse complement strand
CAAATGCTTGCAGAAGGAAGGTTGCATAACTGCCAACCCTCTTCCATGTCACCTGATGTGTCATGTGGCACACAAAAGGGGCTGCTGCTTGTGATGTGGAAGAGGGACTCCACTTGTGCTCACCAGAAAGTTGAAGGACCACAACAAAGCACACTACACTCTAGTGAGCCAAGCCTAGAGAATCCGACTCCCAAAAGGGGTTCCTTCACACATGTCTAGGTGTCAACAGACAAAGTGTAAAGGGTTTCCTGTGAGCAGGGTGCCACCATTTGGGCATGTTTTTGGTTTACATACTTATAGCTTACATCAGAGCAAACAAAGAAAATAGTTAAAGGAAGGATACAAAAGAGGATGCAATAGCTTAGAGCACTTTACCCAACCTGGTGCCTCCAAGACTACAGCTTACATTATGCCTGACCATTATTCAAGCCAGATGGGGTGGATAGGTCCTGGAATCTAAAATGTCTAAGAGGGCACAAGCTTGGGCAGTAGTTCTAATTATCATGAAAGAGCCATAGAGTCACACATTTCCATGGCTGAAAATTCTGGTTTGGAAAGAAAGTACCAACCATGATTTGCTAGTCTGGATATTGCGACAAATACTGGTTTGAATTGAATATGGCATCTAGAAAGCAGCAGTTTACAAGAATGGAGGAGAGGATACATGAGTTGGATGTGTATTCTCCATCCTGGAAATCATGGCTGGGAGGATATCTGAACTCAATACACTGAAGAGCAATTCTATGCTACAAATTATTAAATAATCCAAAACATTATAGAGCATAGCCATACAATAATGTCCAAACTAAAAAATGACATCAGCTTACCCACATCACTCATAACAAACTATGAACACCATGGCTTTGTTAGAAGAAGTAAGTGCTGACAATAAAGGGCTTTTCTATGCAAACTACTTATTTTGTGCTCATCATTCCATACTCACAGTTGTTCGCAGGTTCTTTGGATGACATTACATTGTGACCCTCCAGAGGCATTCAAGATGCAGCTGGACAGCCATCTAAGAGGGATGGTTTAATTTGGAGTCCTGCATTGAGCAGGGGGTTGGACCCAATAGCCTTCTGGCCCCTTTCAATACTGCTATTCTATGATTCTATTATTCTGTGTTGTGGTTGCTTACATTGTAAGCCAGTGAGCAGGAGTTATCCTGTTTTACATGTAAGCCACTCTGAAAGTATGTTAGATAAGAGGCTGGATAAAATACACTATAAATGTATAATAAATTAAAAATTGAAAACAAACGTGTAATTCAAAATCCTAAAAGACGATGCAGTAAAAGTGCTACACTCAATATGCCAGCAAATTTGGAAAACTCAACAGTGGCCACAGGATGGGAAAAGGTCAGTTTACATGGGTCGGACACGACTTCGCTAACACCACCCCTAAAACTCAAAATATTATTGGCTAGATGCAATTTACATTTTTATTCCAAAATCTGACAAAGACATTCCAATTTAAAATTAAACTTAGATCAGTAAGCCTTTTCCTATCTCTTCAAAACTGAACTGAAGTTGTGTTATCATAACAGCATGTTCTATATTCTGTTCATTCTTGTGCATTTTCCTATATATTGTTAATAGGAGCATCTGTTCAAGCTGTAAACATTAAAATCAATTCTTGGGTTTCAGCTGGTTTTACATGCCAGCTCTCACCTGAACTCTTATAAGTGGTCAGCCCAACCCTCTAAGAGTTTAAAAACATTTTCCAAAAGCTTCACTGTTCAAATGTAGAAATACGTAACCTCTCCACTCCACAAAATCTCCCGTACACTTGGCCCAATAGATAGGTAAAAATGTGCTCATATTTCTAACTTTTGAAACTTCTGTGCAGCCAGATACATTCTAACACACTGCACAGCTATTACTAAAACACAACTAAGCAAAAAGTAGAATTGCAATATACTGAAATCTAGTAACTAGGTGCTCTATAGCAATTTTATATTCTTTTTTACATTTACTGCAGAACACAACCTTGCTCGAACAGACTTTATTTAGGTGTACTTAGTATTCCTAAATATTGAGCACTGACCAGCTGTGAAATCAAATGGATTGATGAAAAATAGAATAAGATGGGTTATACAGAAGCATCTTTGGTGGATGCTGTCAAACAGCAGAACTGCTCCAAGGCTATGATTCCTGCAAACTCATATATTTGCAGACACAACAGAAAAAATAATCTTTAAAAGATTCATTCCTGCTTTTCAAATGGGGGTGGGGGAACACTTATAATCAGTACGCAGCCTATTTCTCCTTCATAGCTCTCTACAAGCTCCCTTGACTGAGAAATGATTAGCTTTTAAATTTAAAATTCTCTCAGGTGTCTCCTGCTCTCTCAGAGAAGCAATTTGCTACAACCCACTCTGTAAAAAGGGCTTACTTGAGCCACTGTTGTATCAAATAGCAGTACTTTCAAGTAGAGTGCTGCCTGAGCTACTCCATTATTGGTGCTTTAGATTCCTCCTGGGTTCCAAAGCCCACACATTCTTTAGTGGAAACAGGTCCAGGCACACTGCCCTGGAATGAAGTCCTGCTCAGTTCAGTGCAGAGGGACTTTCTTTGAGTAAACAAGCTTAAGGGCAGAGTACTAAATGTTTTTGTCTGATGAAATGTCTTGTGGCTTTTCTTTTCTACTGCAATACTGCTGCAATATTGTCTCACAGTCTGCCATTCCCCAAGTGGTAGGACATTTCCGAGACACCACTGTCCAAGATTTGGTTACCTTTGTGTGAAAGAAGGTGGGTCATTTTTCTAAGAATGACACTGATTACAAATACAAAAGCAGGGCAAAAGTGTAGTCAAAGAAGCACGTCTCAAGGTTAACATATCTGCTACCTCTCTTGGATACGAGAGAGAGAAAACCCTCTGTCCCTACATTACATTCAGCTTCCACCCAAGCCACAGCTCTCACTTTATACTCTGTCACAATTTCTTCATTTGTTTGTTTAAGGCTTTTATAGCCCATCCATCTGCTGGTGACTCAGGGTGGTTACAACAAAGCAGAGCATCCAATAGTTCAATATTATAAAAAACACATTAAAACCAATTAAACATTAAAATAATGGGAAAATAAAAAGGTTTTAAACTGCAAGTTTTCTATGTACCCCTGACACCCCATAAGTGCAGAAGGGAGAATGGAACTCCGGACTCTCTACTTAATTAGAAAACCATGTCCTTGATCCAGGTAACCACTTTCAGCTGAATTCAATTTCAGAAAAAAACACCAACAGCTGTATTCCACTGATGGGTGGGATCAAAGGCCAAGTGAACCATCCAAAAATACGAAAAGTACCAACAACCTGTAGCTGCAATCTCTTACTGGCAGAAACTAAACCTTTAGAGAGATATTTTGACCTTTTAGAATGAAGGAAAGCTGCATAAAAGATAGGAAACAACCTAATGATCAGTGATTGGGATAAACAAGGTGAGGCCAGGGAAAAGGAACCGAGTCATCAGAGGAAATCTATGGAAAGGATGTGAAACCTCTGAATAAACAGTCCTTGGGGAAAGTGGTGTGGCCGTTTGGAGTACCCCACAGAGCCAGGAAAGGATGTAGGAAGGTTAGATTTGGCTCCTAAAATTTGAGTGCTCCATGCAGTCTTAACCCACAGACCAAACATCAGCAGGACCAAACTATCCTAGCTAGTGGCCTCACAAAAAGAATAGTGGACTACGATCCTTCGCATGGATTGGAAAGGATATCTATGTGTGGTCTTATGACAAAGAGGATTTGTTTTGTTTAAATTCAGGACTCCTTGATGCATTCTTAAAAGCAGTAATACTATGAGTGGGGAATATAAAAATATTCAGAAATGAATAAATCTGTCTTCCTTTATACAAGGAATTCATGTTTCTCCTGTGCATTTTGGTGTGTCATAAAACAGAAAACTGAACAGAAATTTTAACACCATCATATAGTTTTATAATACCTTAAGTGGCAAATATGTTTTTATAAGATCATTACTGGTGCTAGAACAGGTGATAAAGTTCCTAAACAAACCACTAGATGTAATTTCAATAGTTTCTATCAATAGTTTCTTTTTTAATACAAACAAGGATATTATAGATAATTGGCAATATTTTATCCAAATAAATTCTTTGGCTTGCCATTTTATTAATTTTTCTTTTCCTTCAGTCATTTTCTATAGCTTTCAGAGATATTGACTCTAAGCATGCAAATTTTCTTAGATGTGCTTTCATTAGACCCACCTACAAATGCAGACATGTTCTACTGAGAGCCATCCATCTGCTTATCTGTAACCCTCAATAAAAGTGCCCTTGTGGTGTTATTCTCTTCATTAACATCTGAGTGTGGATCTTTTGGGGTAAGGATTGCCTTCTTGGCCATGCTGTATTTGCCAATACCTAAAGATGCCTTCCCCTTCATGGGTCACTGCCTTGCCGTGGTGAAGGGGCTTGTGTAGCACAATGAAGCTATGAGCTATGCCATGCAGGGTCACCCAAGATGGCCATGCAGGGGCTCCCAAGAGATCTCTAACAAAAGGTGACCCACTAGAGAAGGAAATAGCCACCCACTCCAGTATTCTTGCCAAGAAAACCCCATGGATAGAATCATACAGATAAAAGATATGACACTGGAAGATGAGCCTCTCAGGTCAGAAGGTATCCAATGTGCTACTGGGAAAGAGCGGAGAGCTAGTACTAGTAGCGCCAGAAGGAATGAAGTGACTGGGTCAAAGCCGAAAGGACACTCAGTTGCAGGTGTATCTGGTGGTGAAAGGAAATTCTGATGCTGTAAAGCTCTATACTCCATAGGAACCTGGAATGTAAGATCCATGAATCAAGGCAAGCTGGATGTGGTCAAACAAGAGATGACAAGACTGAGCATCAACGTCTTAGGAATCAGTGAACTAAAATGGACAGGAATGGGTGAATTTAATTCAGATGACCATCAGGTATACTACTGCGGGCAAGAATCCCTCAGAAGAAATGGAGTAGCCTTCATAGTCAATAAAAGAGTAGGAAAAGCAGTACTGGGATACAATCTCCAAAATGACAGAATGATCTCAGTTCAAATCCAAGGAAAACCATTCAACATCACAATAGTCCAAATTTATGCCCCAACCACTGGTGCTGAAGAGGCTGAAGTTGACCGGTTCTATGAAGGCCGACAACACCTTCTAGAATCAAAACCAAAAAATGATGTCCTTATCATCATGGGGGATTGGAATGCTAAAGTAGGAAGCCAAAAGATAACTGGAATAACAGGCAAGTTTGGCCTTGGAGTACAAAATGAAGCAGGGCACAGGCTGGTAGAATTTTGTCAAGAGAATACGATGGTCATAGCAAACACTCTTTTCCAACAACCAAAGGGATGAAGCTACGCATGGACATCACCAGACTGTCAACCCAGAAATCAGATTGACCATGTGCTCTGCAGCCAAAGATGGAGAAGCTCTATCCTGTCAGTAAAAACTAGACCAGGAGCTGACTGGCTCAGATCATGAGCTTCTTGTTGCAAAATTTAGGCTTAAGTTGAAGAAAGTAGGGAAAAGCACTAGGCCACTCAGGTGTGACCTAAATCATATCCCTGATGAATATACAGTAGAGGTGACAAATAGATTTAAGGAAGTAGATCTGATAGACAGAGTGCCTGAAGAACTATGGACGGAGGCTCACAACATTGTACAAGAGGTAGTAACTAAAGCCATCCCAAAGAAAAAGAAATGCAAGAAAGCAAAATGGCTGTCTGAGGAAGCTGTACAAATAGCTGAGGAAGGAAGGGAAGTGAAAGGCAAGGGAGAAAGAGAAAGATACACCCAATTGAATGCAGAATTCCAGAGAATAGCTAGAAGAGATAAGAATGCCTTCTTAAATGAACATTGCAAAGAAATAGAAGAAAACAATAGAATAGGGAGGACCAGAGATCTCTTCAAGAAAATTGGAGATAAGAAGGGAAAGTTTCTTGCAAAGATGGGCATGATAAAGGACCAAGATGGCAGGGACCTAACAGAGGCAGAAGAGATTAAGAAGAGGTGGTAAGATTACACAGAAGAACTATACAAGAAAGAGCTTAACGTCCCTGATAACCATGATGGGGTGGTCACTGACCTCGAGCCAGACATCCTGGAAAGTGAAGTCCAATGGGCCTTAGGAAGTCTGAGCAACAACAAAGCTAGTGGAGGTGACAGTATTCCAGCTGAGCTATTAAAAATCTTAAAAGACGATGCAGTAAAAGTGTTACACTCAATATGCCAGCAAATTTGGAAAACTCAACAGTGGCCACAGGATTGGAAAAGGTCAGTTTACATTCTGATCCCAAAGAAGGGCAATGCCAAAGAATGTTCAAGCTACCGCACCATTGCACTAATTTCACATGCTAGCAAAGTCATGCTCACAATCCTACAAGCTAGGCTCCAGCAGTATGTGGACCGAGAACTACCAGAACTACAGGCAGGGTTTCGAAGAGGCTGAGGAACTAGACATCAAATTGCCAACATACGATGGATCATGAAGAAAGCTAGGGAGATCCAGAAAAATATCTACTTCTGCTTCACTGACTATGCTAAAGTCTTTGATGGTGTGAATCACAACAAATTGTGGCAAGTTCTTAAAGAGATGGGAGTACCAGACCATCTTATTTGTCTCTGGAGAAACCTATATGCGGGTCAAGAAGCAACAGTGAGAACTGGGCACGGAACCACTGATTGGTTCAAAATTGAGAAAGGAGTTCGGCAAGGCTGTATACTGTTGCCCTGCCTATTTAACTTATATGCAGAGCACATCATGAGAAAGGCGGGGCTAGATGAATCACCAGTTGGAATTAAGATTGCTGGGAGAAATATCAACAACCTCAGATATACAGATGATACCAGAAATTGAAGAGGAACTAAAGGACGTCTTGATGCAGGTGAAGGAGGAGAGCACAAAAGTTGGCTTGAAACTCAACATTAAGAAAACTAAGATCATGGCATCCAGTATTATCACTTCCTGGCAAATAGATGGGGAAGAAATGGAGGTAATAACAGTTTTTATTTTCCTAGGCTCCAAGATCACCGCAGACAGGGACTGCAGCCAAGAACTGAAAGATGTTTGCTCCTTGGGAGGAAAGCTATGACAAATCTAGACAGCATACTAAAAGCAGAGACATCTACTTGCCAACAAAAGTACGTATAGTCAAGGCTATGGTTTTCCCAGTTGCAATGTATGGCTGTGAAAGCTGGACCATAAGGAAGGCTGAGCGCCGAAGAATCAGGCCTGGAGGAATGCTGTCCATGGAGTCGCGATGGGTCGGACACGACTTCACAAATAACAACAACAACAACTTCGCTTGTTTAGCTATTTAGGTATTTTCTACCCTAACGGAATTGGTGCACACCAATGCATGTGTCATTGTACTCGTAACTAGAGAAAATGCATGGAACAGAGAACACTCATCTAAATATAAGTCTGTCTCCAAGTTCTGATATATGGACCTAGTTTAGGCTAACTACCTGGCTAGATAATTTTTTATAAATCAATGATGACAAATAGTTTCCAGCATATATAGTGCTGAACATACTCCTTCTTTGATTATCCCTGGTATTGCTAGTTGTGTACACTAATATTCAGGATGGCACTGCAACAATCAATGACACTTCTTCAATCCCTTTATCTGGTTGACTGGTGAAATTATTCTGTTGTCTGAGATGACAGCATCTAAAACCTGGCTCTTCAATACTAGCATTTTAAACCTAGCCCCTGATAATGGAAAAAGAAATATAGCCACTGGAGCATGGCAGTATTTAAAAGCTAGTCCGAGAGCTTGCAGCTGGCTGAATCACCTTGTTGACTATAAATTTCAACAAGTGTCAAAAGTGCTACAAGGAATTCATGGTTCATGACTAAGAGGCTTTCTTCTTTTCCAAAACCTCTTAAATTTTCCTTGGCATTTATGGTGAATTAGAGCTGCATTGATTGGCTTGTAATTTGCATGAGTTTGCTCATTAGCTCATTCTGCACCATTTTCAGAAATGCAGACACATCTCTTTCAGCACAAGAAAGGCTGATTGAATATGAGTATCCAGGGCACCTCAGAGGGAGAGCTAAGAGATCATTTTGAAACATGTTACTTCTTCATGCTTTCCATAAAATTAGTAGCAAAATACTCTTTAAAAAGCAATTAGAATCATTTTAGACAAATACAGTAATAACTTTGTGACAACAATTATGGAAATACATGATTCATTCATCATGAACATGCAACTGTAGCTCATAATATATTTTTGGTGTATTAGTAATTACGCTGTATGTCTAACAGAGGTACAGTGAATCTTACAGATGGTTGCCTGATGCTATTATTTCTTAACATAAACAGAATACAGAAATAAGAAAAATATATGCATATAAAAATATGCTCCTATTGCTGAAGTTTGGCCTTGACACATGTCAGTCATTTGGCCATCATTTGTAAACAGAATGGGGAAAATAAGGAGCCAGTATAACTTTTGTTTCCAGCTCTCATTCCTAAGCATCCTCTTTTGTTCTACAAAATGAAAGGCCAGCTCAGTTTCTATCTCTTGGCAAAAATCACCATTTCCAGCACTCATGAATGTTTTCTGGTTTAGCAAAGTTGTGATGCCACAGACTTGCTTAGAACTATATAATAAGACTCAGGATTGGGCAGCCAAGTATTTTCTCAGAAAAATAGGTCCCTCATTCAGAATCGTACTGCCCAGAGAAAAGGCTGAAATTACTAGGCTCCTTGCTTGACAGAGCGAACTGCTTCCACTGCATCTTGCACCCCCATAATCTAGGCATCCTGTTTTCATTTTCATGAGACTTGGAGCTGTAATATTCCCTAATGCTTATCTGCAGAATGGGAAAGATATATTGGTTTTGGGGATACTTGGTACAAATTGTATTCTCCCCTCTTGTCTTCTTTTTTTTTTTTTTTTTTTGGTAGGCATATATATGTTTAAAGCCTAGGGAACATTTCTTCTCCCTGTCTTGAAACCTGCTTTTAGTTCTGAAGCCCAACTTCACCCAGGCTGCTAATTTGCCCATTTGGCTTAAGCTGGGGAAAAACAGGATGTGAGTCTTAACAACTGATGTAAGCATTAGCAAATCCATTTGCTCACCTAATTCTCCAAATTCGCCTTGTGTAAAGGTATCTTTTGTTGTTTAGCAAAGTTGTGCCCAACCCATTGTGACCCCAACCCATTGTGACCCCATGGACAACATTCCTCTCAGGCCTTCCTGTCCTCCACCATCCCCCGGAGTCCATTTAAGCTCACACCGACTGCTTCAGTGACTCCATCTAGCCACCTAATCCTGTGCTGTCCCCTTCTTCTTTTGCCCTCAGTTGTTCCCAGCATTCAGGTCTTCTCCAGTGAGTCCTTCCTTCTCATTAGGTGGCCAAAGTATTTGAGTTTCATCTTCAGTATCTGGCCTTCTAAAGAGCAGTCATGGTTGATCTCCTCTAGGACTGTCCAGTTTGATCGCCTTGCAGTCTAAGTGACCAGCAAGAGTCTTCTCCAGCACAATTCAAAGGCCTCGATTTTTTGGCGCTCAGCCTTCCTTATGGTCCAGCTTTCTAGCTCTTCTCTGGAATCCTGCATTCAATTGGTTGTATCTTTCTCTTTCTCCCTTGCCTTTTGCTTCCCTTCTTTCCGCATCTGTTTGTAAAGCTTCCTCAGATAGCCATTTTTCTTTCTTGCATTTCTTTTTCTTTGGGATGGTTTTACTGCTACCTTTTTTACAATGTTGCGAACCTCCATCCATAGTTCTTCAGGCACACTGTCTATCAGATCTAATTCCTTAAATCTATTTGTCACCTCTACTGTATATTCATCAGGGATATGATTTAGGTCATACCAGAGTGGCCTGGTGCTTTTCCCTACTTTCTTCAATTTAAGCCTAAATTTTGCAACAATAAGTTAATGATCTGAGCCTCAGTCAGTTCCTGGTCTTGTTTTTACTGACAGGATAATGCTTCTCCATCTTTGGCTGCAGAGCACATAGTCAATCTGATTTCTGTGTTGACTGTCTGGTGATGTCCATGTGTAGAGTCATCTCTTGGGTTGTTGGAAAAGAGTGTTTGCTAATGTTCTCTTGACAAAATTGCTGTTTCTCTTAAAGGTTTGTTGAGGTAATGCCTGCTCATGGTTCAAAGCTGGCTAGTGGAGCTGCTTGAGTGTCATGAGCTACAGCATTGTGACACTGATCATGCCTGGACAACATGCAACTTGCAACAGCAATGCTCACTTGGGTTATGCCATGCTGTGAAAAAATCAGCAAGAGGCTTTGCACAAAAGCATGGGTTGTACAAGGGGTCTTCATTTTATGCTCAACAGGCTCACATGACAGAACCACCTCTGAGGCAGGGTTGCATATTCAAAATGGTGGCCATGCATGTCTTTCACATACTGCAGCCTCATCATGGGTTGTTGTGACAGGTGAACAGGTCCACATGACAGATCCTATATTATTCACCAGCTTCATCATCATATTCACAGGATGTAAGACTCCAGACTTACTTCATCTAAATTTGGCATAGTTCAGACACTACTGGCAAGGAATGGGAAGGAAAAGGGGGATACAGTATAGCTGATATGAATATTTGTAGAAATATGAATATCAGCTATTTTCCCAGTTGTGCTGTTCCTTTTTTTCCAATTGAGGAATTTCAATTTTGTGTCTTTTAAAGTATTTTTCTTCGCTTAAACAAAAGGGATCACATCTTGAAAGAGAGCAGAATTTGTTTGGCAAATTGGACAATTGTTCTAGAGGAATACTCTCATAGACTATGTAATCTAACTTTGGCCCAAAGCATGAGGAAGAGGATATATTTTACCAGGTTCCCAGTGCCAGGCTGCAACCCCATTACTATGAGTAAACAAATGAGATAGCTAGTTAGTTTTAGGAGCTCTCTCAGATGATTTATTTATTTAATGCATTATATGTAACTGCTTTGCTAAGGCACCTAAGGTGGTGTCAAGTAAAATGCTCAAAGTAATAATACTCAAATCATGAAAATATGCATGAAGGAAACTAAATAACTTAAGATGCTTAATCTGCCTTGTATTTCATGTCTTAGTGATACAGTCCAGTATAGAACTAATGAAAGGAAGAACTATTTAAATTTGAATGTGTTCTATGTAATCTACAATACTACCTTTTCAATTGTCTGGAAGCTCCAGGTTCCAGTCCCTGCTCAGCCAGGGAGCTTCCTGGATTACCTTGGGCCAGTTACAGACTCTAAGCCTAACCTACCTCATGGTGTTGTTTTTGTGAGGATAAAATGAAGACGAGGAGGATACCTGGTGGAACTCCTCTCCCAAACACCATCTACTGAGACACTCTAGGGCCTGCTTCTGACTACCATCTCCAAGCAAGCCTCAGCTGGTGATGACAAGGGGAAGGGTCTTTTCAGTCTGATAGGTGGGGAGGTCAGGCATGCCATGGTCTGTAAGAATTCTCCCCCCACCCCTCTCTCTTTCATTCCAGACTTCCTGTCCATACAACTACTAGTCTAGAATTTTTAAATCTTCTATTGGGCTAGGAGGAAAAATTAAGGATCCTGCCTTGTGCCAATCACCCTGTTACCCAGCAGTCTCCACTAAGCAGATAATAGTGGTACTGGATTTAATGATGAGGTCCTCCAGGGTGTTGGCCTGGCGGCATACTAGCACTGAAGCCAAGGGCTTCTTGTCTGTGACAGTTGAGGATTTCATGATCTCCATGACACCCATGGGATTGTCCCAACATGGCATCAGCTCAAAACATGCAGCACATCCATCCTAGACTTGGATTTTGCAGCCATTCATAGGGATAGTGATGAATCAGTCACTTGTCAAGGTCAGATCATTCCCTGTTGAATTTTAGACTGATAGCAGCTTTTGCCCTATGGAAGGGTGGAGGACCTGTTACGATCCAGTAAAGAAGGTACACCCCGAAAGGATAATCAATTGAGATGGTTTCCAGAGTGCTCTAGGGATTACCCAGATGATATGGCTTGTGCTTCTACCAAAAGTCTAGTCAAATCTGTGGAGCACAGAAGTGACCCATGTGGTTGACATGGGTCTCTGTGAAGTAGGGTTCCAATGACTCTTGGGTATACCCCAGAGATGAGAGTGGTGAAATAAACAAACATAAGCAGGAGTTTTTTTAAAGAAAAAATAATTTCAAGAAAGAATTTGCAGCTCAAAAAATTCAGCAAGCCTATATGGGAATATTGTTATAGATACATGAAGATCAAACAACTTAATATTTCCATTCAGCTTCAGCAATGTGAGAATTTAATTCACTGAATATCTCTCTTCAGTATATGCACATTTTTAAGACCAGAAGAAGCCAGAAAATTTACTTGTAGGCATAAAAATAAAACCTTGTCCACAATTACTTGGTCATTCACAGTAATTTTTCTAGACTGACCCTAGGAACTGTGTGATTCTACCCACATGGCTTTTTTTTTTTTTTTTTGACAGAGTCTGTATATTAAATGCACCCCATTTTGTGTACTGAAGCTTTTTAATTGCTTTTTTGCTCAGGGATTAGACCTTACGTCACAACCGTTTAGAAATCATGTTAGGAAGCAGTGCCCTCAATTCTGAATAGATTCAGCAGTGTTTAAGAACCAGGATGGCATTTCATTAACAAATCTTAACCTTAGGATTTGACAGGTGATAAATGAGGCTAATTTAATTGTATATGAATTATTTAAATTCAGCTTATTCGTATTATCAAATAAACTAGGTAAACTGATGTGCCAGAAGAGTCAGATGCCATTTTAAAAAGTACATTTCAACTCTAAGGCTGTAGACAACTTCCTTTTTTTTATCAGTTGTAGAGGTGGTGATGGTAGCTTCCAGTTCATCAGCAGGACCATTAGAAGTGCTGGTATTAACCATTAAAAGCTTGGGACCATGTTACCTGAACGAATGCCGCCTCCTGTATAAACCTCTCTGGAACACCTTCTGAGGCCATTCCCTCTAGACCCTATAAAGCAAGGCCTGATGGGTGCCTACCCAGAAGAAGGTGTTTTCGGAAGTGGTGATGGGTTATGGAATGCCTCTCCTCAAGATGTTCTCCCAGTACTTACCTTGTTGTCTTTTTGATTTTTGGCAAAGACACTTTTATTCTCCATTTTATTCTTTCAAATGTGCTTTTTGGTGCTTTGTAGACCTCAGTGGTTTTACTTCAGGAGAGGCTTTAGGATCGCTTTTAAAATTTATTCTAGATTTCATACTATTTTGTCTTCTATATAACTAGCACTTGCTAGGGAAAAGGGTGATGTGCTGTTGAAATTTGTGGTGCCACTACATTTTTGCAACAAACGTGCTTTCTCCCCCATTGCCCAACAAGCACTAACTGTATTGAATAATCATGGGTTTATGCTAGTGCAGCATCATTAGCCCTAGTGTTGAGCACAGCTGAATTGTACCCTAGCATTTGATCCTCTTCTGGCTAAACTTCCAAGAGAGCTGAGGTTACTGGACTGCACAGATATGTAATTAATGTGGTACACTATAAGGCCATATTGGCATGATGGTTATAGTTGCTGCCACTGCTGCAGGTATAGACATTGATGCTTTTGCCATTTTTCAAATGGCAAAGGTATACAAATAATGACAAGAAAAGGCATAGCTCCCCATTGTGCAGAGCACATGTTTTGCATGTAGACAACCACCAGCATGGCTACCTATAGGCATGGCTGTGTGGAAAAGTAACCTGAGCTTGCTGTTTCACCACAATCCTAGGACAATATACTGAAGATCGCTGCATATGAGCCAAGAAATTAAAAGACACTCGCTCCTTGGGAGGAAAGCTATGGCAAATCTAGGCAGCATACTAAAGGCAGAAACATCACACCACCAACAAAAATTCATATAGTCAAGGCTATGGTTTTCCCAGTTGCAATGAATGGCTGTGAAAGTTGGACCAGGAAGGCTGAGCACTGAATAACTGGGGCCTTTGTATTGGAATCCTGAGAGTCCTGTTGACCGCAAAGAGATCAAACCAGTCAATCTTAAAAGAAATCAACCCTGACTGCTCTTTAGAAGGCCAGATACTGCAAATGAAACTCTAATACTTTGGCCACCTAATGAGAAGGAAGGACTCAGTGGAGAAGACCCTGATGCAGGGTACGAATGACAGCAAAAGGAGAAGGGGTCCGCAGAGGATGAGGTGGCTAGATGGAGTCACTGGGGAAGTGGGTGTGGGCTTGGGTGGACTACGAGAGATGGTGGAGGACAGGAGAACCTGGAGGAATGTTGTCCATGGGGTCATGAGGGGTTGGGCACGACTTTGCAACTAGACAACAACATGCATAAGAGACATGGCTCAATTCACTGCACTGCCACATTCCAAATCCTGGTGTTATTTTGAGCTACTGAATCAATGCAATTGCAGAAATTCCCACACAAGGCAGGTTCCAGGCTGTTTTTCTATTCATTCATGCATACAATATATGAGGTTGTCCTTTTAAAATCTTCATTAATCTACAAAGTTCCTTGCACAGACTATATCCATGTTTTGGAGTCAAAGCATGAGTGATCTCATTAAATCTTAAGGCTTTTAAGGATGTGCAAAGGGGGATATTATCATTCCATCTATTTTCATTCTGAAAGAGTCATTCGTTTCATTATTCATTAAAATCACATTTATTTTCATTGTTTGTTTTTGGAAAAATTCTACCCTTCCTTTCAGGTCCCAAAAGGGCCCCCAAGGCGGCTTCCAGATTAATTAAAAATACAATAAAACTAATGAGAAACAATATAGCTAAGTGTCTGGGCACAGATAAAACAAGACAAAGACAGAATTGATGGGGATTCACATTAAGGAAGAAGATAAAGAGGAAATGGTACATCTATATAAAATTTAAGTGGTTAAGTAGGCCCATACAAAACTTGGGAATTTTAACAGCAGCAGATTGAATGTAATAATTTGTCTAAAACTACACAGTGTTATGGGAGAATATTAAAAAGATTATGAGATAATAAAATTTAATATGTCCTGGCTCAGAAAAGTGACAATTACAAGAACCATTTTATTCATTATTTATTTATGGTATTTTCAAAAACGTACTGCTCACTTTTAGATTCCGACCTAGTTATTGTTAGAATACATGACAAATTGAATTCTAATTGATTTCAATGGGTCCACCCTAAGGCTAACTCCATTATGACAGAAATTAATCTGAATATATTTAGTAGAACAAGAAATTTAAAAAGCCAAAATGTCAAAAGATATCCATTGTCCAAATATAGTAAAATATATGAAGCCCAAGAAATTTAAGATGGATTTTTTAAAATCCTTTTAACTCTGGGTATATTTAACACAATTGTTGTAAATTGCCACTTTCTAATGTTCTGTGCCTACCCAAGACTTTATAAAAAAGGCAATATCCAATAATTCACTTAATTCAGCTGAAATGCAAATATGAGACTCCTTGACAAATTATACAAGCCCAGTCATCTCAACTTTAATCACTTCTATTTATAATGAAAATTTCTGAGTTGTCAATTTTGGGACTGCCCATATGACCC
Source organism: Varanus komodoensis (assembly GCF_004798865.1). Taxonomy (NCBI): domain Eukaryota; kingdom Metazoa; phylum Chordata; class Lepidosauria; order Squamata; family Varanidae; genus Varanus; species Varanus komodoensis. The sequence goes on along the minus strand of NW_025335941.1, from coordinate 2,878,461 downwards.
TCAGACACATGGGTTATAGGATAGTAAGGCTTCTCGAAACTGTACTGGCTCTTCTGACATTGCAAAAGTGACCTTGGAGACAGTTGAAGAGGATGAAGATGGGAACAGGGAAGAGAGTGTAGTGACCAGAAGCTCTCACATCTTTCTCCCCTCCTTCTCCAAAATGCCCCAGTTAGAACAGAAAAAAGAGGAGTAAAAATCCCCTGTATTTATTTATTTAGGAGACTTCTATGCCACCCCATTCGCCGAAGCCTCGGGGCAGCTCACATCCATAAATAAACTTCCATAAAATAATATAAATTAACAGTATAAATTAAGTCGCCCTGGCCAAAGAATAAAATGAATACTATTAACAATTAAAATGACATTAAAATAAAAAGGTCTTCGCCTGGCACCGAAAAACAAATAACGACGGCGCCAGGCAGACCTCTCTGGGGAGTGCATTCCATAGATTGGGCACCACCACAGAGAAAACCCTATATTGCTCTTCTCACTCTGCATTGAATGACCTTAAGCCTCTAAGCTTAGGGATTTACAGCTATCCTGACAAGAGTACCTGATATTATATGCCTGAAATGATGACCACAATAATTAATGAAGCAGAATTTATATTTACTAGAGCAAAGGCAAATTCAGGTTCTGTTAATTTCAAAGAGAATTGTTATACATATGTATATTGTTGGTATTTGACATCTAAAATCTGAATACAGTCTATAGCAGTAATGCATATGAATGCTGGTTTACCCTCAGCAGATTTATGTATGAATAAATCTGCTCATTGAATGAAATGCCCTTTTTGAATAATATGTTATTCAGATTGAATAAAATATTCCTTTATTCAAGCATTTAGAAGCAAGTTGAAGGCATTACCCTATGCACATTTAGACAGGAGAAGTTCCTACAACTCCCACCATGCCCCAGCCATCAGGACTTTTCTCTGTCTAAATACGCATAGGATTGTGACCTAAGAGACATAAGAATAATAAATAAGAATACAATTCAGACTTGATCCCAAGATAAGAGTAATACAAACTTATTCATTCAACCCATGGCCAAAGATTTCTAATTCATTAACAGCAAGAATATTGATCAAAAGAATTAAAATCTGGAGAAATTCAAAGGAACTTAAACCTAAAGACTGAAAGAATAAGAAAGGTCACTCAGTTGTTTGCTTGTTTGCGTTTTTACTGTATTTATAACTTGCCTTTTTTCTTCCAAGGAACTCAAGGCGGCTTACATAATTCTCCCCCTCCTTACAATCTTATCTTCACAAAAACAACCCTGTGAGGTAGGTTGGATTGAGAATCTGTGACTGGCCCATAATCACCCAGTGATTCCCATGGCTGAGTGGGCACTAGAACCCAGATTGCCTGAGTCATAGCCCCTTGTTAACCACTACACCACACTGGCTTTGTGACATAGTAAAAATGAAAACTAGACAGAAGAACTGTAAATTTGAAAATGATGGGAGCTCTTATTATTCAAAGATACATTGTCCCCAAGACATCACCTGGAGGTTCATAGGGCTTTTAGGAGTCCCAGCTGTGAGGCTAGAAGAGAGTCCTGACACTGAAGTTGAGACTCCACCCTGAGTTGACACACATCCTGCAGCTAGTTCTATGTTCTGAGTGGCCTTGGGGAAGAGGACATTCCAGGGGGCAGAGAGAAGAGGGACCAGATCTGCCAGGATACAACAAATCTTGGCAGTGCACCAATCTCCCGCCTTCCCAGTCTGATGTGCCACAGCTGGATGACTAAAATGCAGGTTGGGAGGGGCAAACAAGTGAATCTGTCGAACTAAACTCTTAAGTGATTGAAATTAATTTCACACTTGTTTCATTACAATATAATTAATAGACAATTAGATGCTTTAAATGTTTTAAATACTTTTGTAAATGAATTGCATAAGAATGATAAAAATAATGAGATGAAGATAAATACGTCAGTCAAGAACACAATCCTCTGGGCCCTGATATTGTCTAGGAGACCATAAGATTATTTGGAGTGGGAGCACTGAGAGCCTCCAACCTCAGTGCTTGAACTCCAAAGGCCAAGTCCCCACCCTGACTCCTCAAAACTGGCTCAGAAAGAACTGCGAGTCTGTGGTTGTGGAGCTGTACCAGTTCCAATCAGGGTCTACTTCTCTTTCCTTGGTGCTAAATCCAGATGGCCATAAATGGCTGTCCAGGTAAAATGTAGCACATGAGGTGCCATGGTAGCAAAGGCCGTTGCCATTGCATCTTGCTCTTTGAATTAGAATCTACCACAGGGACAACAAGGTTGCACCTTAAATCATTAAAAGCTGCATGACAAGTGGTTCAAACAACCACATCAGATAAACACATTGCCATAGCGGAAGTAAACATTGTCAGGGTAAAAAAAAAGGGCCAACTTGCATTCACTTTATTTCAAATAGTCTCAGTAGGGAGATCAGCTGTTCTTCTATTGCCTGTAGATTTTGTGTTTTCATCAAACTGACATCAAACTTTCAGGCATTCTATCAGAGATTAGACCTACTAAACTTATTTATTTATTTAAAACATTTTTATGCCACCCCCATCGCAACGAGGCCTCAGGGCAGCTCACAACAGAAACAAAATACATAAATAACAATATAACAATAAAAAAATTATTTAAAAACCTCCGGTGCAACTCGGCTAAAAACTTAAATTCCTATAAATACAAATAATTTAACAATTAAAATAAGTTTTAAATAAAAAGGTCTTAGCCTGGCGCCAAAAAACAATGACGGCGCCAGGCGGACCTCTCTGGGGAGCACATTTCATAGATGGGGCGCTACCGCAGAGAAAGCCCTCCTCCAGGTACTCACCCTCCTAATATCATTCACAGAGGATTCCTGGAGAAGGGCATCTGTTGCTGATCTCAAGGGGCGGGAGGGCATATATGGACACAAGCGTTCCTTTAGATATCCAGGTCCCAAGCTGTTTAGGGCTTTATAGGTCATAACCAACACCTTGAATTGGGCCCGGACTTCAATTGGGAGCCAGTGGAGCTGACAGAGAACTGGGGTTATATGAGAACAACGCCCAGTCCCCCTCAACAGCCTGGCAGCTCTATTCTGCACCAACTGAAGTATCCAGACCGTCTTTAAGGGTAGCCCCACATAGAGCGCGTTACAGAAATCTAATCGGGAAGTCACCAACACATGTGTCACTGTCCCCAGGCAGTTGTTCTCCAGGAAGGGACACAGCTGATGTATCAGCCAAAGCTGAAGGAAGGCGCTCCTCACCACCACCATCACCTGAGCTTCTAGAGAAAGCTCAGGGTCGAGAAGCACTCCTAAGCTGCAAACCCTGTCCCTCAGAGGGAGTGCAACCCCATTTAGGACAAGGCCCAAGTACCACATCCCAAGGCCCGATCCACCCACCAACAGGACCTCCGTCTTGTCTGGATTGAGCTTCAGTTTATTGGCCCTCATCCAGCCCATTACCTCGGCCAGGCACCAGTTCAGCACAGCCACTGCCTCACCTGGATTGGTGGAAAACGAGAGGTAGAGCTGGGTATCATCAGCGTACTGATGATTCCGCAGCCCACACCTCCTGATGACCTCTCCCAGCAGTTGCATGTAGATGATAAATAGCAAAGGGGACAAAATGGACCCCTGCGGAACTCCACGGCATAACTGCCATGGTGCAGAGCCATAGTCCCCCAGCACCACCTTCTGAAATCGGCTGCTGAGATAGGAGCGGAACCACCGCAACGCGGTGCCTCCAACTCCCAATCCCACTAGCCTATTCAGAAGGATACCATGGTCGATGGTATCGAAAGCCACTGAGAGGTCCAGGAGAACTAACAGGGATGCACTGCCCATCTCTCTCCCTGCACAGGTCATCATACAGGGCGACCAAGGCAGATTCAGTGCCGTACCCAAGTCTGAAGCCGGGCTGAAATGGGTCCAGATAATCAGTTTCATCTAAGAGTGCTTGGAGTTGTCCCGCCACCACCCGCTCCAACACCTTGCCCAGAAACGGAATGTTGGCTACTGGTCTATAATTGGTGGCCACCTCTGGATCCAGGGATGCCTTCTTTAGGACTGGCCGGACTACTGCCTCCTTTAAAGGGGCAGGTACCCGGCCGTCTCTTAAAGAGGCATTGACCACCTCCAGGATCCAGGTCCCAATCGCGTCCTTGGCTTTCTTAAGTAGCCAAGATGGGCATGCGTCTAGTAAGCAAGTGGTAGGGTATACTTGTCCAAGCACCTTGTCCACATCATCAGGCCGCAACAACTGAAATTCATCCAATAATTGTGGACTCAACGGTGTCAATGGCATCTCCCCAGTAGAATCTGTTTCAATAGTAGAGTCAAGCTCATGGCGAATCTGAGCGATTTTCTCCCTCAAATGCTTGGCAAAGTTGTCACAGCGGGCCTTCGAGGGTGGCACAAGAACTTTCTTTGGGCCCAGATGTATTAGCCCCTGCACCACCCGAATGAACTCCACTGGACAGCATTGTGAGGAGGCAATGGAAACAGAGAAGAATTTCTTCTTCGCCGTCCTCACCGCCACAGCATAGGCCCAATAGTGGGCTCTTAAGTGTGTTCGGTCAGAATCACCCCGTGATCTCCTCCACCTACACTCTAGACGTCTCCCAACCTGCTTCATCGCCCGTAATTCAGTTGTATACCAAGGAGATGAACAGGCTCTACCAGGTGGGAGAGGACGCTTGGGAGCAATCGTGTCAATAGCCCTGGTCATCTCCCCATTCCACAGTTCAACCAGGGCATCGACAGGATCACCAGCCTTGTCAACCGGAAAATCCCTCAGAGCTTCCAGGAATCCATCAGGATCCATCCAGCTCCGGGGGCAGTCCAATACAATCGGGTCCGCACCCTTACAGAGAGAAAGGCTGCTCTTGAGCTCAAACCTTATGAGGAAGTGATCTGACCATGACAATGGTGTCAAACTTAAAGTCCTCACCCTCAGATCTCCCTCTTCCTGCCCCGTCGAGAAAACCAGGTCCAGAGTGTGTCCACGTTCATGAGTCGGGCCAATGACGTGTTGAGACAGCCCCATGGCTGCCATGGAGTCCTGAGCCGCCCCGGTTAGAACCATCTCGGCATGGAGATTGAAGTCCCCCAGGACCAACATCCTGGGAGTCTTCAACACCAAGTCCGAGACGATCTCCGTCAGCTCAGGCAGGGAGTCTGTTGGGCAGAAGGGTGCACGGTACACCAACAGAATCCCCAATCTGTCTCGGTCGCCCAACACCAAGTGGAGGCACTCCAGCCCCGGCCTCGAGAGAACAGGAAGCCCCATAAGGGAAATAGAAGCTCGATAAACCAGAGCGACCCCCCTCTCCCCTCACCTCCCCTCCAGGCGTGATCCGTGCTGGACTAGGTACCCGGGCGGGCACAATTGTGAGAGGGAAACATCCCCCCCATCACCTGCCCAGGTCTCTGTGATGCAAGCCAGTTCGGCCCTCTCATCCATGATCAAATCATGGATGAGTGTTGCCTTATTTTGGACTGACCAAGGCCCGGGGGGCAGTTGACAAGTCTACCTGGAACCCACCAGCTGGGGGAATAACCAGAAAGAGGGACAGGTGTTAACCATCTGTCCCTCCTTCTTCTATGCTGACCCATTAGACCCCCCAACGCCATAACGTCCATTGCCCATCACCACCCCAATGATGGCGCCCCTGCACTCCCCAGGTGACATTATAGTAAAGCACGAGATGCTCCAATTAAAAGCAATCTAAATCTAACAATTAAAACCATTAAAAACATCCTACAGTAATCCACTGTAATCCACCGCTAGCCCACAGATAAAACCAAACAACAGCCAAAGCCCCTGGCCAGCCCAGCCCCCTGCTCAGTCCCCGAATGGCCCCAACTTAAGATGGATCAAAAATGGCTTCCTGTTTTATGGGCAATTAAAATGGAATACAAGGACATATTATTCACACACACACTGCAAATTAAAATAACTACGTGGAAGGTAATGAGTCTGACTCTCTGAACTTCAGACACACTTATTTTCAGACCTTTCTCCCATCATAACATGAGGTCAGTGGGACCAGGTAGTGGGACATGATAGATGAGGTAGGGTCAATGCATGCAGCATGGCTGTCCTCCTCAAGTGTGAAGCATTTAATGACTGAAGAGAAGTCAGGTAACCTCTGAGAAGAGATTCTGCTTGTGCTGGCTGTGTTCTACAACCCCAAGATTTCAAATGTTTAAATAAAAGGAAACAACTGCCTTGATCACCTCACCGTTTTGTTCAGCTTTCTGATAGGGCTTGGTCTTTTTCTAACCACTGAAGTTCTGTTCTTCACAGAACAAAAAACAAAAATTTGTACAGTCATTTTTAATGAGGAAAGAAATGCTATATGGGCTTTAATCAAGCCGTCTGCTGTAGAAAATAACCTGCATGTGAGAAATTCTCCACAGATTGTTCAGTTTGGTTCTTGGCTGGTTGGATGGTTGGTTGGTTTTTAAATCAGTTTGATTTATTTCCAATGCATTCTTATTTTAGTGAAATTGATTCCAATATATATTCAAAGGCGGTGATAAAGTACATATTTTGGACATAGTAAAACTCCAAAGGAATGTAATCTTTGTGTGGGAGCATGTTTAATGAATGAACTAAGCTTTGATTTTTCACCTGTATAGTAATAGATCAAACCCAACCTGAAATTCAACAACAAATGTATGTGAAATATAATAACGAGCCAGGGAACATTTGAAAGATTAGTATTTTGAGAGGTTTATAAGCAATTCTCTTGAATGCAAATCTTAGCTTTTACAATAAAAGAACAAAGCAAAGGCTTTGGTGATTGTTTTTCTTCTAAAACATACATAGGAACGTTAGAACCTGTGATCTAGAATATGTATGAATTATCATTATTCATGAATATCACTGCTGTTTAGAAAAACTCTTAACTGTTGTAATTTAACTTTTTAAAACCAGCAAGATATAATCAAGCCACAGTTAGTCCCTTTCAAGTCACATTGTTTTCAGTGAAATGGTTAAGCATATATGTAATTCTTTTTCACTTAATTTAGTGTAATATTAAAGTGCTTTATTATCACTTGCGACCTAAATATCCATCAATATCCAGTACATGTTAAATGACATCTTGCTCATTTACAAGTAAGAAAATACTATGTGACCTACAGCACACACAGAAATGTGACCTATGTAAAAAAAAAAATAGGGCCAAATCATATGACAGGTTGAAATAGTTTATTAGTATTAATATGATATTTATTCATATTATATTTATATCTCACATTTTTTCCTTTTCAAGGAACACAAGGCAGCTTACCTAATTTTCCTCCTCCTCTCAATCTTAAACTCACAACAGCAACCCTGTGAGATAGGTTGGGCTGAGAGTCTGTGACTGGCCCAAAGCCACCCAATGAGTTCCACGGCTGAGTGGAGACTAGAACCCAGAGCTCCTCAGTCCCACACTCTTAACCACTATATTAAGTTTGTGCAGGTCCAGATTTTTCACCCTGTATTTGTAGCATAAAAGAGAATCTCGCTGCATTAAATCATAGAAAATTCTATTATGGAATGACCAATGGACAGCATGGAATTTGCAAAGTTCAAGTCCATAAGTTTTGATTCACAAGTGTTAGAATGAAACTGAGTTTCTGGGTGCCCTTTTAAAAGCAGAGGCTAGTTTCAGTTGTTGTTGCTGTGTGTGAATGTCCATTGGTTTATTGCAAGGGATTTCCATTTAGTAAGTTTGGTTATTCATTTATGAGATACAACAGACTGTTTTATTACTGAACTGTCCTGATGCCAGCCATGTGATTTCAAGTATACAGTTATCTTTAAATAAAATTCACTCTGAAGGGTTTGTTTATATTATTAGATTTAATTGTGCTATTGAAATACTGGTTTTATTGGGATAATGGTCACATTATCCAAATCTTCAACTAAGTGCTGATACTGATTCCATCACTGAAAGTATTCCTTCTGTCCTGTATACGGAAAAGGCTATAGCTACAAAGAGCATTTAGATTATACAGGGGGTTAGCTTGCACACAACAACTCAGAGTCTAAGTCCCCAGTCTTAATTTTATTTCTGCAGCCTGCATCCTTCTTCCAACATGCAACTAACTTTATGTAGAGCATATGTTGATCTAAGCCATCTCTAAATAGTCTAGGGTCATATGTAAGTGTACTTTACATCATTATGTGCTATAGTTCTCTATATGGTTCAGAGGAAAGGCAAATTGATTAATTCTTAACATACATTCCAGATAAGTCTACGTGATGCAACTCTGCAAACCAGTTTGTTACATTGCAGTGACTTCAATGAAACTTCAAAGTTCAGCATATGCCACAAGTGTGCAGGGGGTTTCAGCTCTTTTATGAGTTAAAAAAAGTCTCTTTCAATATCTTTTTCAAGGCTTACACAACCCTTCCAGTGACTTCTTACAGAATTTGTCTACTAGGTTTTCTAAACTTATTTCACTGTCTTGGAAAGAGTCTTCTGTTGTGCATATTACAAATGTGTTGTACCTTTCCACTAAAGGGTTCAGGTGCCTTCCTTATGTAAACCTCTGGGCAAAAGATTAAGATCTGCCATGCCCAGGTCTTAACTAGAACTAGGATTACTTGCTATACACACATTCCCTTGACAACAGCCATACTCAAATCCCTAGAATGCCCTTCCTGATCAGTAGCTGATCCTTAAAAAATGCAAATTCTCTATTCTTGTTAATCGCTATTTTGTGATTACACATGTGCATGCACACACACACACAAAGACTTCAGGAAGGAAGGCCTTCTGTATATTTACTACAAGCAAATCAGCCAGCAGAATGGATCCTTCCCTGGCAAGTTCACATAAAGAAAATGTTGGTTCATAATGCACAGGAGTTGTTTTAGAAATGTCTTCTGTTCTTTTATTTTTATGTAAGCAGAGTGGGGGGAGTAAAGAGGGCATACAGCATCATAGCAATGAATAGCTTTTTGACACTGTATACTGTAGCAGCAATGGGAAGGCTTGAAGCTCCCATACCCCATTCATATGAGAGGCAAGCAATTACACTGGAGGGAAAGAGGGCAGAAAATATTTTGTGGATTCCTATATCTTTAAACTAAAAGGTGTGCTCACTCTAACCCACCCTGGCAATAAGTAATGGTGAACTGTTGTGTGTGAAACAACCTACAGTGGCCCATTATGAGACCAGGTTCCTGAGATGTTAGCCCTCTTGTCCCAATCAGTCCTTCCATTGCCTCGCCTTGCTGATTGCCCACAACAGGCATCTTCTCCAAGCTGGCCCTGGGGCTTGGAGAATGTTGTTGAATGTTAAAAATATTGTCCAGACTTTAAAAAACATACAAAAATCCTTTGTGCAAAAATAGTATTTAAAAAATCTCAAATCAAGGTCGCACAACTGGAGGGGCTTGATGCCTCCAGTCAGGTAATGTTGAGGTAGGTGTCTGCTGCAAAGAGTCAGCAGGTACCAATTCTGGACATTGCCCCGAACAGGCTCCAAAAACATTACACACACACACTTTGGTTTTTTGTTAGTTTTGTTTTTCTTTACAGATGACAGAATGCAAGCTGTCAAAAAAAAAAGCAGTTGGCAATTGTGTTTGCTCAGGATCCCTATGGAAAGAGCAACAAGGACAATTTTCCATTCTCAATATGGGGCTCACTAGTCAATTACGCCCATTTGTCATCCAGGTGTCAGGGATGTAGACATCAGCAGAAAAGACAGAGACATCTGGACAAGGGCAGCAAAACCCAAGGCAAAGTCCAATAGCAAGTTTCAATATAGCAAGTCCAAGTTATAGTCTCAGAACTTGCCAAAGTCTAGAACTAGGAATATGTATCTGGGCAAGACAAGGCCACTGTCATGAACAAGCCAATGGTTGAGAACAAGGAAGACAGAGTCAGATGCTAGGTAGCAAGCTAGTGAGGTTGGGCATGGCAATGCTAGGAAAGGTATGGCATGGCAGGAAATACAGCAAGGCAAGGCACAGTAATAGATCAAGGCAGGGCAGGAACCTGATCAAGCAAGGTGCAGGAGCTGAACCACTACTGGCAGGAATTGCTCAGGTGAGGTATTAAAGCTAGATACGCACAGTGAGGCCAGACCCTGATCAGCCAGGATGCAGGTACTACAGCACACAGCAACACCTACTTTGCTGAAGCTGCTTCTTAAGGGAGGAATTTGTTCTTATTTAGATCTTCCTCCAGGGTTCCCACCTGAGGCAATTCACAAGGCTGAGAGTTCCAGCAGGCTCTGGACCAATCATGTGACTACTGAGCAAGTTCTGGCCAGCTTGTGGAGCCACAGATCCTCCTAGACTAACATCAGGTTCTGGTGATTCAACAACTAATCGTGGGTAGAACAAACCCTAGAACAATTCATGCACAAGCCACATCAGGGAAATCAATCCATAAGGGTTTGTCATATCATACAGAAAAGAGTCAATATCTGTTTTGACCACTATGACATCCAATGGTCAGGCTCAGATATCATGATCAATCCAATAAAAACTTCACTACATTTATGAAGCTGAAGAGTAGACATGTCTCCACACATTTTTTTACCTCCTTCTCTTCTCTGCAAGTCACAGTGAAAAACTTCAGGGACTTAGCAAACCAGTGTTTCCCAGTACCTCCAAGCCATGAGACTGTGCTTTAACCTCTGACTACAAACCAGGAAGAGATTATCAAATCAAATGTCACTGCCCAGCTACACGCAAATTCACAAACACACAGGACACACTGCTTGAATTTCTGAAGGTTTTACTCACCTTGAATGTTCTATATTCATTTACTGTGCAACCCCCTATCTGCTATACATGTAAAAGCTTTTGATTGCAGCTACATTAGGGACTCAATTGTCCTACAACAGTTTATGAACACTTCTAAATATGCTTCAGGCATGGTAGTCTGAAACAGTATGTATCTTACTGTTGTACGGATATTCACGTCAGCCCTAGAGACTATGTATCTGCTCCTCAATCCAACGTTTAGGCAGGATGCCATACAGCAGGGGTCTCAAACCCAACGTACCTGGGGGCTGCTGGAAGTAGAGTCTGGGTGAGGCTGGGCCGCATCAAGTATTCCAGCACCGCGGTGGTGGTGGGCCGCTCATCCGGAGGCTGGCCCGGGCGCTGCCGGCACTTTGAAGGCCGCAGGGCTCCTCCCCCATGCCCCACCCGTCCCGGCAATTGACCCGCGGGCCGCGAGTTTGAGACCCCTGCCACACAGAGAGTGTTCTAGCAGCCAATGCTAAAAAATCTAAACAAGTCATTCCACAAAGTAGTCGCATCAAACAGGGACTGTGTCTGGGAACTTAAATAGGGTTAATTGGAGCAAATGCAGCTTATTACATTTCTGACACTAGTTTAAACATATGTGCTCCCAAACTGTGGCTGCCCAGCAATTGAGATTTCAAATACATAGGGCAGACTCCCGTTCAGTAATAACAAAGGGTACCTCTAGAACAATATTTTTGGCATTGCACTGGAAGCAGCTCAAGGTAACATAATGTAAGTTATATTAGCACTAGCACAATATAGAATCCTGCCCATAGTGTTGCTAGGATCTCCAAGCATTAACAGTAATGTAGATATTATGCAAATTTGGTTTACTATTACTTCAGTTTTTCCCATTTTATCTTTATATTGTATTTTATTATGATTATTTTACATTCTAAGCAACCTTAAACCCTCTTGGTTGAAGGATAGATCACAATATTTCAATAATTAAAAGAAATAAAATGCATATTTATTTTTTATATTTATGCATATAAAATAGGTCTAGGGCTGTGTTTCCAAATTATCTATATTTTCCTTTGCAGCTGCCCTCTTTTAGTCAGCTTACCAATTCAAAAAATAAGATACAGATTTAACTCAATGGTGTGTATCTATTTACATACCATGGCTATGCTCAGAAAGAAATATAGCTGAGAGATTTATATTCTCATTTTTCTGTGTAATTCCATTGAAAACAGGATTTTACACATTTCATCAGAACTGCTGCTATTCCTGATCAGTGTTTATTAAAATTACAGAAGTTATTTTCAGCAGGGGGGAAAAAACAGCTGGCATGTATAGAACGCAGTGACTGTTTTCTTTGTCATCCCAACACACTCTCTCTCTCTTCTGTTACTGTACCAAAATGACAGCTGGGAAACTGCGACAGGACCAGCCCTATTTGGGTGATATGCTGAGCTCATACATTCTGTCCTAATGAATCTGTCACTGAATTCTGCGAAAGCTGCTTGGGTTACCACTTTTTGCTGTTCTGAGTGGGACAAATACCCCCAAATAATCATTCTTTGTTTTACAGTGAAACAGCCACCACACAAGGGCAGGCAAAATAGGGTGAAATTCTTTGCAATGCCATAGCATGAGTGCACACATTGACCAAAGTAAATGCTTTGATCCAACCCTTGTCTGTATTTGAAGGAATGGTGCATTTTTATACTGCATTGGATTGGATCTGGAATCAAACTGAGTCAACTCTTCCTCTTGGGGAAGGCAAATTTATTAATTTATTTGGATATTTCTATCCTGTCCAATTACTACACGTCTCTGGATGGCTTATAATAATTATTCAATAAATACAACTTAGTAGAATCATAATAACCAATAATAACAACAACAACAACAACCCACAACTGCAATAAAAGCATAATTAAAATGTTTAAACTTTAAAATACTGGGTAAATAAAAAGGCCTTGACCTAGCACCGGAAAGCATATAACATTGGCACCAGGCGGACCTCTCTGGGGAGTTGGATCCAACCCCCTCTACTGCATACTTTCCTTGCAGTTCTGCCTCTACATTTTAGTTCCAAGTTATTGCTCTACAAAATATGCAGCTTTTCTAAGTATGTATCAATTCACAGTCTAAGAAAAGTTATTAATCCATGACTTTGGCCATTTGTGACTGTTAAGTCCTCAGGCCCACTGGAATTAGTCAAAGTATGTGCACTATTAGAAACCACAGAACTTAATAAATTTATCCAGTAGGCTTTTCCTTCAAAATGCAAAAATAAGTGCTTTTCATAAAGAACCCCTAATGAAGCTCTCTGTTCTGTACAATATCATTCATTTACTCAAATATACTTTCTCCTGTACAATGTTTATATCCATGATAATCTTTTCACTGTGAGTGACTAAACACTTACATCATACCAGTCTGTTCTTCCTTGAAGAATTTCTCTTCACAATGAATATGGCAAATCTTTTCCCAATTCTTTGGAAGCCTTATGACTGCAAGATAATGTGTACTGAAGTTGCTTGCTGAATTTGGCTCAAAGTTTCTATGAGTCCAAAAGACTGACACCTTGACAGAGACAATATTCCTAAAGAACAACTAGGATGTCACTCAAGAAGAGCTGTACTGCTGAATTGCTTGGCTATTTCTGTGAAGTGCCAAGGGAAATTGTGGTAAGAATGCTTCCGTATTCCCTTCAATTATATTAGATCACACCATATTAGCACTCCTAGCATTCATTTTTGACTTTTATGTTGTCAAGTGGGTTAATTTGTTCAGGATGTAGAGAGCAAGAATGGATTGGATTGTTCAACAGGAGCCACCCTCTCCATTGAAGTGAAAGTTAGCAGTCTTTGCTGGTGAGGAGCTATGCATGCATGCTAGCATTTACGTATTTGACATGTTCTTTATAATGTTTTAAAGCTAGTTCAGAAACAAATAAGCCAGAACCAAAACTGCCACCTCCAATATACTACTCCTTATTCATATGTGATGAACTGGAGCTGCAGTTTTGTGAAGATGGTTGGTAACTGTAATTCAACCCCCAAGAATAGTTCCTGAAGAAATGGCTGATTACAATGCCAATGACTATTGCTTCATTTCTTTTTTCCTTCTTTTTTCTTTTTTTTTTCTTTTAGCAGAGTTGCAGGTGCCTTCTTCCCAGAGTATTCCTCAAACGACATTAGAATAGCCATACCACTTAACGGGCAGGGCCATCTTAACGCATGGGCCTGATGGGCACTTGCCCATGGGCCCCATACTAATCTGTGTATGTTAACCCTTGGAAAATTGGAAAAGTTCCAAAATTAACAGTAGTTGTAGTTGTCGTAGGGGCCCCAGTACACTGCTTTGCCCGGGGCCCATAATGCTGTTAAGACGGCCCTTTTAACAGAGGTATTCTGGGAAGAGCAAGGCACAACAGCAGTAAGCCAGCAACAGAGTTGGCAGCTTTTAAAACTGTTAGAGAGTAAGCAGGAGGAGGGGAGAAAACATGTTTCAACCACAACTGTAGTAAGCACTCCCCTGCTGTGAAATGGCATCTCTTTTATGGAAAACACTCAAAATGGTCCCACCCAATACACCTGGGCTCAGAAGCAAGATGAAATAAGTGCATGAGGGAGCAATTTCCAGGAGGAGAACAGTTTTCCTGTCTCTATTCTCAGTCTCAGGCCTATTTCATTCATGCAAGTTTCATTCATGCAAGTTACTTGAGGATTGCTACTTGAACAACCCCTGTCTTTTCCTTGGTGAGTTGCAGGTGTGAATAAATCCTTACACTATAGCTAGGACCTTCATGTTGTACACAACACCATGGTTTTCACACATTCAGCTCTGAGTCAGCTTTCTGATCAATCAAGAAATGGGTATTGTATGAACCAGTCCCATGTGGGTCATTTAAAGATACTACTGATCAGAGCAGAGAAGCATACATTTCACTTGGGAAGCCAAAATATCTTCACTGGGCCCAATTTAAATCAATTTATCTAGTGATTAATCTAATAAATTGCTATATGGATTAAATGACTTTATATCCCCTTCAATATATCAAGCCATAGGCAAATGTGTGACCTTTGGCTTTATTTTAGGAAAACAAAATGGCTGAGATTGTTTATGGCCATTTTGTCATTCTGTCTGAAATCAGGCTAAAACAGAAAAGCTAAGAAAAATATTATCCATTGGGCTGAGGTTATACTGCAGTTAATAATAATTTTTAAAGATGGGTTTTAACAGTAATAAAAATGGAAACGTGGGATTGGTGCCATAAAACCTGTCAAATAAATGCAAAAAGGACATAAACCTGAAAAAATAGCTTTCATATAAAACCATCCCACAAGATAAAATGCAGCTTTTGGTTAAAAAAAAGTAGTCATATCTTCGGCAAGTTCCATAAATAATTCACTGCTAGCTTGTAAACAATAGAGGAGCACAGTATGAATGCCAAAGAGGGTCTTTATATGTCATAAAGCCACTCCAAAGTGCACTTGCTGCAGCAAGCCTGACTGTGAGCTTTGATGTGCAGGAAAAGAAACTGCTAAGCTGAGGTCATCACTTAGTAGAAAACAATTTCCCTCATATGGAGAAGCAGACATACTGCTGTGCCTCTGACACAGACAGATTGGATTTAAGAAACACGACTGCATAATATGGGCTTTCAGGGGGGAACAAATCTTGCACACACCTTATAAATGACCTGAAGTAGGCACAAAATAAATGACTCTGCTTGGAATAGCTGCAGGAAATTGACATGACGTTGGGGCAGGGTTCATACGATGGCCTTTTTACACTTTTCATACGCAATTGGCATGATTTACTTCCACCCTCTTTAACTAAACCTTTACCACTGTGGTGGTCTTGCTGCTGCATTTGTAAACTATCATGCTAGAGAAATGAAGTGATTCTGGATTTGGTTTGCTTTACATCATGAGCAGGTTTAAGTAAATCAAGGTCTTTGAAGGGAGCAAAAGCTCCAAGACCAGGAAGGTTTCATAGCCAGGGCTTGCAGAAGCCTTGCATAGTTTCCAGGCAGGCAATGTAGAGGCAGCTCAGGTGTAAGCAGACGCAAGATGTGGCGATGGCCTTTAGCTCAGGTGAGTTTAGGAGAGTACCAGATGAATTCTTGGGTGTTAAGTCTCTCTGTCTATGGCTGCTAGTCTTTATGGCCATATGCATCCCCAAGTTCAGAAGCAGTATGTCTGTGAGTACCATTTGCACAGAAGCTGTTTTAATTAGGTCTAGTATTATTGAAAATGTTTTAGATACTGAACTGTTTTATATTTTATAGATTGGAATTTTAACACTTCTGAATTTATAAATTTGAATTTTATGCTGTGTTTTATTGTATTTAAACTTATATCATTTGTATCTTGATTGTTTGATTAAATTAATCATATTAATTCAAATCTAATTTAAATTCCAATCTAATTTAATTTTAATAAAATTAAATGGATGTGGCTTTTTATCTTGCCTTGTTTGAGTGCTTCCCAAACATATCAGATCATTAGCCCTTATGGAAAACAGAGAGGTGTTGAATGAGAAAATAAAGGACATGTTCAGGAAGTGGAAGCAGGGCCAGGAAGATTATAAACAAATAGCATGGAAATTCAGGAATAGCATCAGGAAGGCTCTAAAGCAGGAAATGAACTAAGAATAGCAACTAATAGAATGCTAAGCACAACAAGAATGTTCTGGATGTTCAGATACATCCAGAACAAAAGACATAAGGGAAGGGTGTCCAGCTACTTAAAGTAGATGGCAAAATGATAACAGAAAACAAGGAAAGGGCAAAGGTACTCAATTCCTACTTCACCTCAGTCTTCTCCCACAAGGACAAATCTGCAATCAAGAGGAAGTACAAGCTAGGAGTGAAAAATGGCCACCCAAGATTGACAGACAAATGGTCAAGGAATACCTCAATGGAATAGACACTTTCAAATCTCCAGAGCCTGACGAACATCATCCCAGAGTCATAAAAGAGCTAACAGAGGAACTCTCAGAACCACTGGCTATTATTCTCAATAGATTATGGAAAACAGAAGTGCCAGACAACTGGAGAAGGGCTAATGTTATCCCTATCTTCAAAAAGATGGAGGAAAGATGACCTGGAAACTATAGAGCAGTTAGTCTGATATCAATCCCTGAGAAAATTCTGGAGCAAATTTAAAAATCCATCTGCAAGCATCTTGAAGAAAATGCAGTGATTAATAGAAGCCAGCATGGATTTATCAAAAATAAATCCTGTCAGACTAATTTAATCTCATTTTTTTGACTGGGTAACCTCCCAAATGGACAAAGGGAACACTGTGTCTGTGATCTACTTAGACTTTAGCAAAGCTTTCAACATAGTGCCACACAGCATTCTGATAAACAAATTAGCAAAAACTGCACTAGATGGAAAAACTATTAGGTGAATCCAAAATTGGCTGCTAAATTGGACACAAAGAGTGCTCATCAATGGTACCTTCTCAAATTGGATGGAGGTAACTAGCGGGGTGCCACAGGGTTCAGTCCTCTTCAACATCTTTATTAATGATTTAAATGAGGAAGTACAAGGAAAGATAATCAAATTCAATGATACAAAACTGGGTGGAATAGCAAACACCTTAGAATTAAGATCCAGGGCAATGTTAATAAATTTGAACACTGAGCTCAAAGTGACAGAATGAGATTCAATAGGAAAAAGAAACCAAATGCATTGATACAAGACAGGGAATACGTGGGGCAACAAAACTGAAAAAGAAAAAGATTTTGGAGTAATTGTGGACAATAGGATGAACATGAGCCAACAATCTGATGCAGCCACCAAAAGGGCTAATGCTATTTTGTGATGCATTAACAGAAGTATTATTTCCAAATCACTAGTAGTAGTAGTTCCTCTGTACTCCTCATTAGTCAAACCTCACCTGGAATACTGTGTCCTGTCCTGGACACCAAGATTTAAGAAAGATGCAGGTAAATTTGAAAGGGTCCAAAGGAGGGCGACAAAATTGATCCAGGATTTGTAAACATTGCCCTATGGGGAGAGACTGAGAGAACTGGGCGTGTTCAGCCTTGAGAAGACGGAGGGTATATCCCTCTATAAATACCTCAAAGGCTGTCACAAAGAGGAAGATCAAGCTGATGCCAGAGTGTAGGACACAGAATAATCAATTCAAATTGCAACAACCCAGATTCAAGCTGGACATCAGGAAAAGCTTCCTCACTGTGAGAGCACTACTACAATGGAACCAGCTGCTAGAGACATTCAAGTAGAAGGTTAGGTCAGTGTGACTTTTTCAGAGCCTTTTACATGGCTTTGAATTTGCATTTATTATTGCATTTCTAATCGCAATCCTCTCCTGGGTTTCTGATTAATATTTTTATGATGTCAAAAGAGCTTCGAAAGTAATTCTCATCAAAGCCAGCATTAAGTGCAATTCAGAGATCTACATCAGTTTTCTGCAATTTCAAGGCTAAGAAGCTGTAAAGTGTCAGTCACAAAAAGTACACTTAAAAAAAGAAATACAACTTAAATTTGACCTTAAATTTGTATTAAAGAGGAGATTTTTAAAAACCCAACAACCAAGGCTTGATGGGCTCTGAAAATCTGTCCAATTTATTTTAATTTGAGCTTTGAACTCTGTGACTCAATAAAAAGCTAGATTTTATCATTCTTCTAAGTCCTATTGAACTTTTTTTCTTTTGACAGCACATAAAGGATAACAGTCCGATCTTTTGCATGTTTATTCAGAAGTAAGGCCCATTGAGTTCAATTGTTTCATTGCAAGTTTGTGTACAGCTGCAGCCTAAAGCTAAGTTTTTATGCATTGTTCACAAGACTAAGGGAGCAATCCTACTTATCCTCTCCTCTTGAGGGCTACTGGATATCCAGCACCCTACAAGGCTGCTGATGGTAAGGTGAGAAGAATAAATTTTAGCTTTCCGTTCCCATTCTCTGGCATTTTCAGCTAATGGAACTCTTAGGCTTCCAGCAATCACACAGAGATAAAGCTATGAAAGTGGTCTACTTCTCTTCATACGTTTGCTCTCCACCCAAATATGCGTTTCCTTCCCTCCCAAAGATATGACATCAGCCTCAAAAGAGTGAGCAAACATAGCAGTGGCTGAAGGGGAGAAGAATCCCTGCATGAATTTTCCCCAATTCCAAGGCCAAAGTTCTGTTGGATCCCCAGTATCCTATAAGATGGCTCACTAAAGCATAAACACTTTATACTCTTATAACCATATGCAAACTTTCTGAAATGATGTCTTATTTAAGAGACAGGAATTTAACTCTTCATAACAACTGTGATGCAGCAAGATAATATCTAAATGAAGTTTTGCCTTTTGCTGGCTATGCAAGAGGAGTGGGAGGAGAAGATGAATGAAGCCTCTTCTGCATGAAGCCTCTTCTGCAATAGCAGCCTTCAGAGCTCTGCTTGAACAAGGAGAATTCTGTTGCCTGTTACAGCAGTTGAGCTTCAGGGCAGCACAGCTCTTTCCTCACTCTTTCCACAGCTATCAAAGGGAAACCTTTCACATGTGAAAGTCTAGAAAGTATGGATGCTCATCCTACTACCTTGCCTACACATGTACATAGTTGCTTTCTTAGCACAGCTCACAACCTGGAGAAAGGCAGGGTTCTTGATCTACTGCCTGTGCAGGTAGGTACTGAGAGCAGCTCTATTCAGACCTTTTACAGAAGACAGTTCAGGAACAGAGTCAGCAGGCGTAGTCCTGTTAAATTCATATCATCAGTATATAGACATCTATTTCATGAATAGGACTCCTGACTTAAGTCCAATGAATTTAGAAACAGGATGCTAAGACAAGAGTTTTCTCCCATTCAAACTGAAATAAAGTCTAGAAATAGTTAACAAAAATTAACACTTTAAGATGTAAGGACATACGCCAGCCAAAGTTAAGCCCTTGTTGATCTCTGTAATTTCAATGTGTCTGTTAAGCCCACTGAATATAAAAGCAAGATGCTACATTGTTCACAACCAATATAGCTGTAGACCTATAAACAATGGTTGGGATTTTCATTGTTAGTATTTCCATTCCGCTCAAGACTCTTAAATTTTTGTCTGGATTAGATACATCACGTTTCATTTTGAACAATGGCTTTTCCCATTGAATCTTCATGAGTGTCAACTTTTATTTTTATCTCTTTATATAATTGTATATTCTGTATGGGTCACCCACTTGTAAAGTCTTACTTTATATATTGTTGGTTTTATATATTCAGAAAACTTTTGCTTCAAAAACAAATATAGAAGAAGTTTTGGAGGGAAGGCAAGGTAGATACAATGTAACACATCAGTGTTGTCCAGTTCTGTCTTTCAGATTATTCCACTCATGCAATGCCTGAAATCTCCTACAGAAAAGTGAGAAGAATGGATTATAACCAGGAATGCCTTGGTCTGCAGGTCTAAAATGAAAGCTTCATCCCAGAGCAGAAAGAAATTTTGGGCAAGCCTGTTTAACTTGGTGGTAGAACAAATTCTTTGTATACAAATCACACTTTCAGCCCCTGCCATCTCTAGGTGCACAGGACTGGGAAAAAACAGTCTGAAATCAAGCAATCCATTGCCAGCTAACATAGCCGAGGAATCTCTTTCAGTCAAGATCCAAATTCTGTTCTAGATAAGCTTGCAGGAGTCATATTCTACTGGTCGGTAGGGCTGAAGACAAAAGAGAGCAGCCCAAAGGCAAAAGAAGCAGAACCCAAATATCAAACATACCAGCACATTGGAAGTGAAAGCTCTTACTGCCTCTACTTAAAACTTTAGGGCAGCTATTTATGAACTTCTATGAATGGGAGTGGGGAATAGCACCAAACCACCAAACAATCAGTGGCTGAGAAAAAGGAGTGAGGCCTTCTGGGAATGGGGCAGACATTTTTTTCAGCTACAAGTCAGAGGTTAAACACTCCTAAAGTAGAAACGCGCCCATAATCTATATTACCTTCAGTACTGGAGGCAGTACACCTTTAAATACTAGTCACTAGGAGACATGGGCAAGAAGATGCCGTTCCACTAATGCTCTCCTTGAGAGTTCTCATATGAATCTGTTTAGCTACTATTGGGGTAACAGAATGCTGGACTAAATGGCTGTTTGCCTGATCCAACGGCTCTTCTTATGCTCTTAGTATCTATTGCTGCTTCCCATCACAAGAGATCTGACATAATTTACCAGTTGCTACAAATCCATTGATAATATATAGTGACATCTTTTTCCACAAGATGTGCATGCATTCCTACAAATTTAATACTGACTGGACAGTTTTACGGACTAAGCAGAAAACCTCAAATTTACAAGCTGCTTATTCTCTTAGAGTGTCTACTATTATTGACCAATGTTCATATTCTTCTGGATGATGTCATATGTTTAGAGTGCATTAATTCCCTTCCCACATCTTACTAATTCATAGTTAGATATGCCAGTCAACAAAGTATCCAAGTACAGCTGATTCCATTAAAAACATTAACAACATTCTAAATATTTTTGTGTGTCCTCTCCCTCTTCCACAGTAGAGCAATCAGACAAGAAGTCAAGCACTATAGCATATCCATTCATACCCTCACTTAATGTTTCTTTCTGTATTGTTTGGCCTTCACCCATATAGACACCACCTGCAGATGCAATCAACATGACAGAGGTAGGTAGCTGTGAGTACACACACGAGTGTGAATGTTTGCATGTAATATATTTGTGTATGGCTTCTGTGTGGTTCAGTAAGCTGAACCGTTAGGGACTCCAGAATGTTTAAATGAAAACAACTATACCCTGTACTAAACCTCACCCAAGTAAATAAATATTTATAATAATATTGTCTGGGAAAAACTCTTGAGGGAGGATATCTTTTCAACCCACCATTTCATAGCAAAATAATGCAAGCTAAATTTGGAAGTGTGGCAGCTCATGTATCCTAATGCATCCAAGCTAGACTGTAGATGGTTTTAAACACAAAACAAGTAAACCCAATTACTGCCAACTGGGATTATAAATAGATATAATGTGAGCCCAAGTTCAGAATAAGAACCATATCCTCATTTAATTAGACCTTCTCATACCTCAGAATCCAGGATACTGTTTATACTATCCAGTTCACTTTTTCAAGAAGTGTGACTTCGGTAGCTAGGCTACCTAGGTGATTGTGGAAGATTACAAATAAGCAGATAAGGCCTAGAATGAAATTCGCAGGGCAGAGTTCATGTTCCAGTCACTGCCCATTAAGAGAGGCATTTTAATTCCTAAGTGGAGATGGCTGAATGGTTGAAGACAATAAAACTGGCACTTGTTTTCATACTCTCAGTTCACATAGCTCTCTTAAACTTGCAAACTAGGCTCCAGAAAATAATTCTTTTACTCCTAGACACAATGGCCCTACACTGTGACCAAAAGGAACTCAAGTTCTATTTCTTTGAAACTATTTAGTTACAAATGAGGCATTTCATTTGAATGTATTAAAAATCTATGCTTTAAAATAACTATTTCACTATTTTTATGAACAATAGTAAAATGAACGAGACATTTCCCAACACTTGGACAGGAGACAAGTGAAAGAGAAAATGTCCAAAAAAAAAACCCTACTGTGACTTCATCTTACACACAAACATATAGACAAGTTTTTAAAAGACTGGAGCTGTGCCAAAAATTCTCAGAAGACACTTTTTCTGAAAGAAAATGTTGGAGATTTTGCTTTTCTTTACCTAACAGAAAAAAGTAGGTGGCTTTGAGAATTTTTTCTCTGAATATTTTCATTATTTGGCACAGGGTGAGTAGGGAAACCATCATTTCTCTTCCACAATGGCACAGAAGGATGCTAGATCTAGGATACTGCAGAGGATGCAAAATGGTGACCAGGTTGCCAGCCCAGTTGCTTTATTGTCTCCTACAATAAAGAAGACACCTGGTGAAGAAAGATCATGCTGTATAAATACAGTACAGCTCCTGTAATCCATGGGGGAATAGGTTCCAAGCCTCCCAGCAGATGTCTGGAACTGGGGATAGTAGCAAACACTCTAAAGTCAGCCTTCCATATTGGTGGGGGTTAGGGGCGCAAGACCCATATGCAAGTGGAAAAACTGCAAACATCTCTAGCCCCTCCCAAACCTTAATTCTTAATACTGTTGACCATATGCATACTCATAGCTGCACTAAAGTTGCTTCTTTCACAATCTGAGTAACCTTTAGCTTAAAACAGGGACCCAACATGCCAGACCATGGCCCTCTCTGTAGGAGCTTGTTCTGCCAGACATCCAGTCCTGAGTCCAGCACCTGCTCCACCCTCACCAGAGACAGCAGAGTTTTCCAGGCCCACCACCGTTGTGCATGAAGTGATAGGCAATAGGATGCAAAACTCTAAAAAAAATCCCATTTTTCAGATGATTGTCAACTGCAGTTAAGTGAAACTGCAGTAACTGAAACAGTGGCTATGGGTGTTCTAATGTAGTGAGAAATTAATGACACTGCTAATGGTAAGCTCCACCACAAGAAACTGTTTGATAATTTCTCCTTGCTCTGGAGAAATTTGGGAAATGCTGTGTATGTGCGCACACGCACACATACACACTTTTCCATACACAAATAGGTGGGCAATTTCAAGTGGCCATTTGTACTTAATTCACTACAGCCAAATAACCCCTGGTCATCTTGATCACACCAGACAAACACAAATGGTGAATCAGAAGCTCTGAATGCAAACACAATTCAACAAACTATTTTAGAAGAATCTGTATAACTCAGGCTTCATAGCCTGGCCTTGATAACAATTAGTAATAAGGAGACAGCTATATACAACATCTGATGTGGCAAAGCAAGTTCCATCAGAATCTATATATGTGGCCTTCTAAGAAAACTGAACCATGAGTAAGTGCTGCAATTCCTGAAACTTCTCATTGCTTGGAAGTGGGGAGAGAGTGAGGAAGGGGTGTGGGGGGAAGAGAGAGAGAGACTGACCCCGGTGGTCCTTAATCAGAGTTGTAATAAAAGTAGCAGTTCTTTCCTGGGGAGTTCTTGAGCATAATATGATACTGGAAAGAACAATGTGTATATTTGACCTTGGTCAGAATGGACCATTGCTATGCACTGGTTATCTTTGAAGGATATAATCCAGACTTCTCCTATTAACAGCTTGAATTTTATATACAAATTCAAATATGCAATAAGAAATGCCTCATAAGATTTTTCAGTACATATTTGGGCTTAATTTAGTTTAAAAGGAAGATATAATGGTTTAATATCTAGAGTGGCCTCATACTAGCAAGCTTCATAACAAGGATTTACTTTTGCATTTATTCATCAGACAGATAATAAGTGCATCCTTTTTCTCTTGTCAAGAGCATTCAGCACAGGAAAGGACATGGCATTATGGTAGATTATTTTACATTCATTTTAATAATGCAGTTTAAATAAAGATGTAAAACTCTTCCTATAACACTGTCTGCATGCAGCCATCCCTGAAGGTTATCAAGCCAACTGCTATACTTTCAAGGACATTTGGCTCAGTACCTTGAGAGTTTTCATTGTCCTGCCTTTTGATACCACTGCATGCTCCAGTTCACATGTTTATCTTTTTTGGATTCCCTCCAAGGCTGTTTGGAACTAATGCGGTTCAATGATTGCACACTAGATTTAGTTCTGGGGAGCTAAACTGAAGTCTGAGCTTTGTCATGGACTTGTTCTTTGGCCTGGCACAAGGCACATTCTCTCAGCAACAAACCCGATCTGTAAAATGACAGCTGTGGGGAGATGCCTCACAAGGGCATTGTGAATAAGAGCAACATCCTGCATGTATCTCCAAAGAGGTTATCAACATCCTCAGCTTTGGCTAAACTGAACTGAACAGTGATCACACAAGTACTGAAAAGAGGGCTGGTCCCCCTTCAAATGAACAGCCTGAACCATATGCCTAGTGGGAGATATTTTTGTATACAGCAGCTGCTGTGCATTGCTATAGGCATTGGTGCAATTAGGTTGGGCCTTGGAATCAGGGAGGGTCAAACAACCACCCAGAGAGTAGCAGGTGATGGGAACACTGGCAAAATCAGCCCAGAATTAGCACCTGCACCTGGACTGACACTGCTTGCTGCAGCCTCGTGCCTTCTTTCTCATCTTTAAAGACATGTTATAGTGAGAGGTGGCTGAGCATGATTACAATGCTCATTTTATTATTTTTAATATCAAAATAAGTCTTTATCTGCCAAAGATCTTGATAGGCATCCCCAGTTAAATCCAAAAAGCAGGAGCTAGCTTCATTTTATCCTATAGTCATGTTTTTGCTATGATTTAAGTTAATTTAAAATGCAGAACTGCACATGCTCAGAGTATTCCTTTTACACAAGCTACCAAACAGTTTAGAGGGAGTTGCTGTAATTAGGAATGTAGAATGTAGATTCTCACAACACACTAACCCCCTGGAAATTTTACCCATGCATTGCAAGTAAAACTCCCATGCTTTGCAGATGGCCACAGTGGGTTAACTAAATCCTAGAACAAGCCATGGGCAGCTTGGGAAGAGGGCTGGGTTCGGACAAAATATTAACACTGCTGTTTCTATTACAAGGCTGTGCAAACCAACCCAGTGTGCAGATGTAGCAATTTAAGCAACCCTGCTGCAATCCTCTTATTTGGGACATCTCAATGGGACTTACTTCTGAGTAGGCGTGTATAGGATTGCACCATAATTCCTACATAATTCCTACCTAGCAGTCTAAACTCACACTACTGGAAAGGATCTTACTGGATATGTACATACCTATACTAAGAGGGGTCTTTATGTCCTGATTTGCTTATAATAATTCTTACCATTATAGTACAATTTTCTCTTATGTTTCAAGAAGAAAAGGCATTTATGTTCCTGAAAATTCAAAGGAATGCAAAAAGGTGAATCCAGGTGTCCAGAATGCTGGGTCTCTTGTAAGTTTTGTCATCTAGTTAGCTTGCACTGGATAATGTCCTACCTGACAGACTGGCATTTTTAAACTACTGAACAAATTGAAAGGGTTCTTGGTCTGTCCTTTCAAAGATTATGATGATTGTTGTTAGTAATAATAATTAATCCCACTTAAATGATATGCTGAGAAGCAGCTTATCAGAACTAGAAAATAGGTCAGACACTTAAAGCACCAGAATTTAATAATCAGTTAGGCTGTCCGAAAGAGCCACTTATAAAACCCTTGTACATGGTAAATCTGTTATCATTTATGAGTTGAATAACACTTGTTAAGAAGTCTGTTAGAATGTTACCCAGAAATTGTGGTTTCAGTTATTCTTTTAAAAAAACAAGAGTTTGCTCACATCTATATCTCATTTTCATAGGTACAAACAAAGGCATCAGCCTGCAATGGCTTTTGGATTCCCCTTGCCTTGGAACAGGCCCTGAAATATCTTTTGGCTGCTGAAGTCAAGAAGAGAACAAGGTGCTCATGCACCTTTGTAGAATACTTCATGGCAGGAACTTTAATATTATAAATGTCTTTTTAAAAGTATATGACAAATGTGTCAAGCTTCCTACTTATATGCTGTGCTAGCTTAGAAAAATCTAGGGAAGGAAGCAGGGGAAATACTGTGGCATATTAAATTGAAAGTATCTCCTATTCTGTCACTCCAGATAGAGAAAATTGCTCTATTTATTGGATTTTGTGAATGAAATTGTGCCTTAGCTCTCTAGAGCTCGCTAAGAACTTCACTTGTCTTCACTACACAGCTGTCCATTGGATAGAGATATCTGTTTTAGTCAAATACAATGAACATAAAGTTATGATATTATTTGGGTTTTAACATTTTTAATCCTATCTATCAAGGTTTTCAAAAAAAGTGACCCATGTTTCATGATAGCCACCTGGCAGGGTATCTGCTAATAGTGTTTAGGGTCCAAAACTGAAGCATTCGCTCTCAGACTGGCATTTTCTCTGCTAAACTGGACTCTGGCTGAGCAGCAGGATGGATTGCTTCATGCTGAACTTGAAGCCCAGTGCACAGTGGCTCAGGACACCTCAATCTGCTGATGTTAGCAGAACTGGCAGGACTGTGGGATCGAAGAGTGCCTTCTCCAGGTAGCTGTCATCTGCCAAAAGGCACAGAGAAGGACTGGAGGGGGAAGAGGTATCTTGGGCCACCCTCCCATGCCCAATCATTAGTTCAGAATGGGGCAGGGGGGAAGAAAACTTTGAGTATTATCTAAATCTGCCTGGTGCCTTTTCCACAGTGGTCATGCAGGCTTTAAAATGCCCCTTCAGGGAAATGCAATGTGCTCTCAGGTTGCCAGCATTCCAGTGATAAGTCAAGACAGATTTATTTCAGAGCTCATTTGATGCCCCAATGAATGGTTCTGAGGATTTTGCATTTCTGACTCAGGCTAAATGTATTGTTTTAGTTACTAGTTCTGTTTTCTTATTGTTCCATTAACTCAATTGTTCTATTTACTGTCACCATCTGGGGCATGAGTGACTGACTAA
The DNA here is from genome assembly GCF_004798865.1 of Varanus komodoensis. Lineage (NCBI taxonomy): Eukaryota > Metazoa > Chordata > Lepidosauria > Squamata > Varanidae > Varanus > Varanus komodoensis. The sequence goes on along the minus strand of NW_025335941.1, from coordinate 2,851,298 downwards.
TAGGCAGGGGCACCGGGACCCAGGCAACCAGGTTAGGGCTCAGTCTAATCCATTGTCAAGTAGTGTGAGTTCAATGCCAGGAGGAGGAGAGCAAGGGAGAATCAGTCCAAGAGGTAAGCATGGTCAAACAAGCTAGGAAGCTAAGGAGAACAGGTACCTGAGAGCTGCAGCAGGAGAGCAAGCAAGGACCAGGAAGCCAAGCAGGGTCCAGAAACAGAGTCAAACAAGGAGCACTCCAGCAACTCAGAGAACTTTGACTGTCAAGGAAGAGCCAGTTCTAATTAAACTCCGCCCCCCCCCAGGGCTCCCAGGTGGTACTCATGAAAGTCCTGACAGCTGCAGTAGATTGGGGCAGTAATCCTGCAACTACCAGGGCTGCTAGCTATTTATTTATTTAAAACATTTCTATGCTGCCCCATTCGCTGAAGCCTCGGGGCAGCTCACAACATAAATTAAAATATAATACATTAAAAATATAAAACAAATTAACAAGATAAAATAAGTCGCCCTGGCCAGATAAAATAAGCAAATAATATTAACAATTAAAATGACATTTAAATAAAAAGGTATTCACCTGGCGCCGAAAAACAAATAACGACGGCGCCAGGCAGACCTCTCTGGGGAGCGCATTCCATAGATTGGGCGCCACTGCAGAGAAAGCTCTCCTCTGAGTACCTACCCTCCTAATTTCTTTCACGGAGGGTTCCCGGAGAAGAGCCTCCCCCACAGATCTCAAGGAGCGGGCAGGCGAGCGGGCGTATATGGATGTAAGTGCTCCTTCAGGTAACCAGGACCCAAGCTGTTTAGGGCTTTATAGGTCATTACCAACACCTTGAATTGGGCCCGGACTTCAATGGGAAGCCAGTGAAGCTGATGGAGGACTGGAGTCATGTGAACATAACGCCCAGTCCCCGTCAGCACCCTGGCAGCTCTATTTTGAACCAACTGAAGTATCCGGACCGTCTTCAAGGGTAGCCCCACGTAGAGCGCGTTACAGAAGTCAAGGCGGGAAGTCACCAGCGCGTGTGTCACTGTCGCCAGGCAGTTGTACTCCAGGTAGGGGCGCAGCTGATGGATCAGCCGAAGCTGAAGGAAAGCGCTCCTCGCCACTGCTGTCACCTGAGCTTCCAATGAAAGCTCTGGGTCAAGGAGCACTCCCAGGCTGTGGACCTTGTCCCTAAGAGGAAGTGCAACCCCATTCAGGACTAAGTTCAATTCACCCTCACCGAAGCCCAATCCGCCAACCAACAGGACCTCCGTCTTGTCTGGATTGAGCTTCAGTTTATGCTGGTCCTTGGGTCCTGGCAGTTACTTGGTTGTAGCAATCTCAATGGGAGTTAGCATACAGTTGCAAAATGTAAATATTTTAATTATATAATAAATATGTTGCAGGTTCAAATGACACTCTGCCCTCAGAAAGTCCTCTGTCAGTAGCAAAAGTTAAATCAGAAGGGACTGTCTACACGCCATCCATGCAGATGACTCCTGGTGCGCTTCCACAAACTTGTTGAACACTCCCTATTTCCTTCAAGTGGGAAGAAATCTGGAATCAGTGCTACAGGTTTTAGCCTACTGGAAGCAAGCTGACAACAACAGGCACCAAAACTCCTAGTCTTGCCTCAGTCTACTAAAAGCAAATGCACTAGGAGAGCCACTTTGGTATTGCCAAAAGAGAGAAAATGCATCACTCCAAGGGAAAGCTAAAGATGACCATTAGTTGCATAAAATAGATATGCATAGTTACAGATTATAATGTAAAGAGAAATGCAGTATATCTCACCATGGCGTGGCAACCTGTGACCAGGTAATCAGTGTTCTGCCTGCCAGTCTGGTCTCCTGTCCAGGTGCTCAACAATGATGGGGAACAGTTCTTACCTTCTCTTTAAACCAGAATTGGACAGGACAGGCCCTCAAATGAAGAATGACTTCAAATACAGGACACTCCTCTTTATCCCCTCAAATACAGAACCATCCTCTATGAGGGAAAACACATGGCCACCCTAATGTGACTCCATTTTAGCCAGTTTTATCTGAAAAGCTGTTTTCCTTATCTGCTCGTGACCAGATTCAAACTAACTGCAAACTAACAGCTACATCCAGAGCACTGATGTGGGGCTTAAGGGTGGTACCCAGTGTGTGGATAGTGTCATTCTATAGTTGAGTTACTAGGTGGCACTGGGCTTAGTTGTATTTTATTGCCATTTTGTCTTTCTTAAGGGATGCAATAAAGTCCTATCCAGCTTCCTGACTGGTGTGTCCTCTAAGATTTCCATGTTACACAATCATATCATTCACAAATGTGCTCCTACAAACCAGCAATTTCCAGATCCATCTGGTCTCTACAGCTAGGATCTGGATGAAAGCTGATGTTGCATTTCTGCTCCAGTGTCTTCTGGTGTATTTTAATGTCAGAATTTATGCAAAAACAATCTGAGGCCACTTCCCCTGAAAGAGGTTTATATGTGCTTTGCTGCAAGTGGGCTCATTTTGCAAAGTCATGGTAATATGTAATGAAAAGAAAGTGCAGAAGATTACAAAACAACCTAATCAAGTGCAATAATGAATATTTCAACAGGCCGTCATTTCAAAGTTTTAATTAAAATTACTAGTGCTATTGATATTGAAATGTCTTCGGGTAACATAGAGGCGAGTCATCACAGGCCTCCCAAATGGACTTCATTACACATGCAATTAATTATAGATATTGCTGCTGAAACTACCCTGGGATCTCTGAGATTTAAAGCAAGTGCTCAAGCATTTAACTACAGATGTAGCTCTGCTAGCACCACCAGCAGATTAATTGTTGTTATACTTAACCCAGATACTGTATCTCCAGGCTGGCTCTCAAATCTTTTCTGCCAGCTCTAGTCTTCACCCAGCTACCTCTTCCATAACTCCATTACTTCTCTTGCAGCCTAGCAATCAGCTCTTTTTAGCAGCTGTCAGAGCTAGAAGGCAAAGGGAAGTTTTAATCAAAGTGCATTGCTGTATTTTTCTCTACTCTCACGTTGACACTGCCTCCTTCCACTGCTGCCAGCCCATTCTGAGGATCCCTTAGGATGCACACGGTACTATTCTAGAACAAATTTTCTAAGATGGTTATTTTCATATGCCTAAACTTAGGTGAGGAACAGAATCAAGTGCTTCTTTAGAAAACCAAAGTACACTTCAGAACCTGTCACTTTCTAATAGCCCCTTCTTGCTCTTTGGCACTGCTGCTATAAATAATGGATATGGCCCAAAAAGCATGAAATCATTACTAGGAGGCTGTCTTTTAATGCATCCCTCTACCTTGCTTCCTAAGCTTGCCGCTAAAGTTATAGTCAGAATCTTCTTGTTTATAATACATCTGTGAGCTGCAGCCACACTCTGGAATCAAACTAATTTTAGAAAAAGATGAAAGAGCAAGACCACAGTTTTCCTATAAATTTTGCTCTTTTTAAATAGATGAATGACATGTCCATGAATCAGTGAGAAGTTGGCAAGGAAGAGCTCCAAAAAGGGGTGTAAGTACTTCATAGAAAACATATTGGAGATCTTTTTCAAATATGTGGCTATTGCAGCAATCCTGTATACACCCAGCTGGGATTAAGTCCCTTTGAAGTCAATGGGACTTAATTCTGAGCAGACATGCATTGGACTGGAATGAAAACAAGTGGGCATTTCTCAAGTAGGTGCCCAAAATAGGTGAAGATGAACCTAAGGAGGCATGGCCGAGTAACCCTTCCACTGTATCATCAGTGTTGACCTTAAAACCATTCCTTCCAATGTATAGTGGGAAATAGTGGAATTATGTGGGTACACTGGCAATGACACGGGTTTTCTTCTACACTTGGAAAAAATACTGTATTCTCTGCACCAGGAAACAAAACCCAGGAAAAGTGGTTGGAACAAATGGGAGAGTCACACCAGAGGATAACAACTTCATTCAAACTACCCATAAAGTCTGAGTGAGGAACGGAAAGCACACAATCTTTAAAAAATTATCCAGGAGAGCTCTTAGAGTGTGAACAGTATTGCAGCTTCAGTCCTTCAGCACTTCCTTGTGTCAGGACACAAGTATGCCATGAGTCTTGAAATAGTGATTTGATGTCATGTGAACATTTATTATTATTATTATTATTATTATTATTATTATTATAACATTTCTATGCCGCCCCTTGCCAAAACCTCGGGGCGGCTTACAACATGATAAAATACATTGAAATACAATAGTACATAATAAATTACCATTAAATATAAAAATACAAAAAATACATTGATTTACAAATACAAAATTAAAATTATCAGTATAAAATAAAAATATAGGAGGAGAAAGAGAAGGAAGAAGAAGTTGCCCAGGCCAGATCATATGTTTTAACAAGTAAAATGATGTTTAAATAAAAAGGTCTTTACCTGGCGCCGAAAAACCAGTAACGACGGTGCCAGGCGGACCTCTTTGGGGAGTGAATTCCATAGGTTGGGCGCCACCGCAGAGAAAGCCCTCCTCCGGGTACTTACTCTCCTAATTTCTTTCATGGAGGGTTCCCGGAGAAGGGACTCTCCCGCAGATCTCAAAGGGCAGTCGGGCATATACGGACATAAGCGCTCGTTCAGGTAGCCAGGACCCAAGCCGTTTAGGGCTTTGTAGGTCATAATCAACACCTTGAATTGGGCCCGGGCTTCAATGGGAAGCCAGTGAAGCTGACGGAGGACTGGAGTCATGTGAGCATAATGCCCCATCCCCGTCAGCAACCTGGCAGCTCTATTTTGCACCAATTGAAGTGTTCAGACTGTCTTCAGGGGAAGCCCCACGTAAAGCGCGTTACAGAAGTCTAGGCGGGAAGTCACCAGCGCGTGTGTCACCGTCGCCAGGCAGTCGTACTCCAGGTAGGGGCGCAGCTGATTAATCAGCCGAAGCTGAAGGAAGGCGTTCCTCGCCACTGCTGTCACCTGAGCTTCCAAAGAAAGCTCCGGGTCGAGGAGTACTCCTAAGCTGCGGACCTTATCCCTAAGAGGGAGTGTTGCACCATTCAGGACCAGGTCAAATCCACCCTCTCCGAAACCCGATCCGCCAACCAACAGGACCTCCGTCTTGTCTGGGTTGAGTTTCAGTTTATTGGCCCTCATCCATTCCCTTACCTCGGCCAAGCACCGGTTCAGCACAGCCACTGCCTCACCTGGATTAGTGGAGAACGAGAGGTAAAGCTGGGTATCATCAGCGTATTGATGATTCCGCAGCCCACACCTCCTGATGACCTCTCCCAGCGGTTTCATATAGATGTTAAATAGCAGAGGGGATAGAATGGAGCCCTGTGGTACCCTATGGCATAGCTGCCATGACGTAGAGACATGGTCCCCCAGCACTACCTTCTGGAATCGACCGTCGAGATAGGAGCGGAACCACTGCAAAGCAGTGCCTCCAACCCCCAATCCCGCAAGTCTATCCAGAAGGATACCATGGTCAATGGTATCGAAAGCCGCCGAGAGGTCCAGAAGAACCAACAGGGATGTACTCCCCCTGTCCTTCTCCCTGCACAGGTCGTCGTACAGGGCGACCAAGGCAGATTCAGTACTGTACCCGGGTCTGAAGCCGGACTGAAAAGGATCCAGATAATCAGTTTCATCCAAGAGTGCTTGGAGTTGTCCCGCCACCACTCGCTCCAACACCTTGCCCAGAAACGGGATGTTGGCCACAGGTCTATAGTTAGTGGCCATCTCTGGATCCAGTGACGCTTTCTTCAGGACCGGTCGTATTACCGCCTCCTTTAAAGGGGCAGGCACTCGACCCTCCCTCAGAGAAGCGTTAACCACTTCCAAAATCCAGGTCCCAATCCCGTGCTTGGAGTTATTTATTAACCTAGACGGGCAAGGATCCAATAGGCAAGTGGTGGGACGTACTCTTCCAAGCACCTTGTCCACATCATTGGGCCGCAATAATTGAAATTCCTCCAATAATTTTGGACCAGACGGTAGCGTTGGTGTCTCCTTTGAAACCTCTGAATCAATAGTGGTGTCCAGCTCGTGACGAATCTGAGCGATTTTCTCCCTGAAATGCCTGGCAAAGTCATCACAGCGGGCCTTTGAGGGTGGCATCGGATCTTCCTTAGGACCCAGGCGAACCAGGCCTTGCACCACTCGAAAAAGCTCCGCTGGATGGCATTGTGAGGAGGCAATGGAAGCGGAAAAAAACTTCTTTTTCGCCGCCTTCACCGCCACAGCATAGGCCCGATAGTGGGCTCTCAAGTGTGTTCGGTCAGATTCATCCCGTGATTTCCTCCACCTACGCTCTAGCCGTCTCCCAACTTGCTTCATCGCCCGCAATTCAGGTGTATACCAAGGGGAAGAGCGGACTCTGCCCGGTGGGAGAGGACGCTTAGGAGCGATCGTGTCCACAGCCCTGGTCATCTCTCCATTCCACAGTTCGACCAGAGCCTCGACAGGAGCACCTGTCTTGTCAGCCGGAAACTCCCCCAGGGCCTTCAGGAATCCATCCGGATCCATCCGGCTCCGGGGGCGGGCCCATACAATCGGGTCCGCACTCTTATAGAGTGAGAGGCCTCTCTCGAGCACAAACCTCACCAGGAGGTAATCTGACCATGACAGGGGAGTCAAACATAAGTTCTTCACCCTCAGGTCATCCTCTACCTGCCCTGTCGTGAATACCAGGTCCAGAGTGTGTCCACGTTCATGGGTCGGGCCAATGACATGTTGAGACAGGCCCATGGCCGTCATAGAGGCCATGAAGTCCTGAGCCGCCCCGGTCAGTCCAGACTCGGCATGGAGATTGAAGTCCCCCAGGACCAACATCCTGGGGGTCCTCAACACCAGGTCCGAGACGGTCTCTGTCAGCTCAGATAGGGAGACTGCTGGGCAGAAAGGTGCACGGTACACCAATAGAATCCCCAATCTGTCTCGTTCGCCCAACACCAAGTAGAGGCACTCCAGCCCTGGTCTCAAAGGGACCGGAAGACCCGTGAGAGAGATGGAGGCTCTGTAAACCAACGCGACTCCCCCTCCCCTCCCTTCTGGGCGTGAACAGTGTTGAACCAGATACCCAGGCGGGCACAATTGGGAGAGGGCAACATCCCCTCCCTCTCCCGTCCAGGTCTCCGTTATGCAAGCCAGGTCGGCCCCCTCATCCACAGTCAAGTCATGGATGAGGGAAGATTTATTATTGACCGACCTGGCATTGAGCAGCAGCACCGTCAGACCCGAGGGGTGGTTGACAAGGCTACCTGGCGCCCTCTGGTTGGGGGCGGGATCAGAAGGAGGGACAGGTGTCAGCCATCTGTCCATCCTTCTTCTACGTGGACACGTTAAGCCCCTATTGTTGTAACGACCATTGCCCGTGACCACGCCAATAGCAGCCCCCGTGGGTTCCCCAGGATATATAAACGTCGACATGGCCAGGAATGGCAGGGTAAGATTATAAAGTAGGTCACCAAGAAGGGAACTACAAAGAAATCTGCTCTTCAGCTATCATTGCCTTATTCTTCTCTCAACTTCCACAAGAGTAGTATTTCAGTTAGTCAAGAGAATGGTCCATCTACCCAGTTTTATCCTGTTATACAAATATTTTTAGTCTTAAATGTCTAGCATCTCATGACAAACGTCTTTCCTAGCTCCAAAAATCTATAATTCTGTAAGCTGCATATGGAACTTAGGATATTGCACATGCAGCATATAGGGTATCAAAAGCATCATGAGCATCCAGCCATGTATAATGTATACTGACTCTTCATAAGAGGATCAAAACCCAGGTGGTTATTGCATTATGGGGCACAGACCTAGAGTTAAACAAAAAAAGCTGAAGCTGTCTCCCTGTTCTCACTGAAGGAACATTGAGAAGATGGGGCAGCAATCAGTTGCCTAATCCACTTAGATCCACCCCCATCTTCTTAAACCCAACCCTTAACCTTACATTATTCCTACTTAAGTGCTTCACTTCTAAGAGCCCATTTCAAGCTGGTCCCTGCTTGTGCATAACAAATAAACAAAACAAGGAGCTGAATATGCTACAAAGGAAGAAGCAACTCCTCTGCAAAATCATGCCTTCACTAACAACTTAAGGTTGTTATTTGGTTGTTCATGCACAGTATCTGCTTTTGGTTTTATCACAGAACCAAGATCTAAGTACTACCAGAGGAGCATGTCCTTTCCTGCTTTTATGCTACAAAACTTTTAGGTGGCACTGTGAATAGCTGACTAGCACAAATGCAGAAGAAGAAATCAAGCTTTTTTTCACTTTCATAATTAAACGCTACATTCGAAGACTATTTCTTCCAAATGCATTGGAAGATAGTCAATCTACTTCTTTGCTTGTTTGTTCAAAGCATCTCTGTCCCAAAGTTCTGCAAGACAAAAAAACCTTCCAAAGGGGGGAAACAGACAAACTTTAATAGGTAATTTTAATTAATTAATTAGGTAAATCAGAATCATGAAGCCCATTTTGTTTGTGAGACATTACTGTACCTGTATCCATGCACACATGTGTGCACAAAAATGCTGTTCTGGGAAGTACATTAATGAATCAATATCTGCAACGTTTATATCGCAACTGAGTGCCATGCACCAATTCATAGTGTTGCACTTGCAAGAAAATTAAAAGGTCACATATGCCTTATCATTTGCAAGTTTGACGTGAGCATGAACACATGCCACAAACTCCAGTTCAGTAGTGCAGCTGAAGGAGCAGTGGGAAGCTATTCCACCATTATAAAGTCACTGCTTGCACATGTTCACAGCTGTACAGGAATGGAGGTTTAAAAATAAGTTGCTTTATGATATCCACCCATGTATACCTACCTTTCCCTTACAGGAGGCCCTTGTACGAGAACCATCCCACAGGGAAATAAGAAGCGTGGCAAATAGGCCAAGGGCCTTTTCTACTGCTGCCCCCTATCCCTGGATCTCCCTCCCTTGGGAAATTTGCCTGGCACCATCTTTGTTTTCTTTTCGGTGACAGGAAAAGACATACATTTTAAAGAAATGTTTTAATATCTAAGCCCTTTGTGAGTGCTGATGGACCTTTATTGGTTTTATTATACTGTATTATTTTATGTATTACCACTTTATTATTTTAACTGTTTTATGTTGTTTCATTGTGTGAGCCACCTAGGGAGACTTTTCTGGCAGTTATACGCAGTGTATAAATATGTGAAAAGAAAGGTGTGCAGTTTTATAAGTGTGTGGTGAAAAACAGCCTCAGTCAAAAACAAGAAGCATGGATGAGCTGCCTGAAATTCCATCAAATTCCATATAAGGAAAATCAATGGAAGAGAGGGAATGATGCTGGTGAGGAGGAGCTGTGAGGAAAGACTGGGGAATAGGTTCTACCACTTTAAGATCAGTCCCACTAAAGCGGAACATACCTGTCTTGACAGCACATGGAAAGCATAGTTTTGTTTGGAGAAAAAACATAGTTTAAGGACAATCCTAGTCTGGGAATAAATGGAATGTTCAGGACAACAGGTCGGAGAGTGTGTCATATGCCAAGTCATATGTCAAGTGATCCAAATCTTGCAGTTGAGATAACATGCCATTGTAAATTAACCCAGAGTTTAGCACACAGGAACAAAATATTAAATTTAACAAAGAATATACATAGGAATCAATATACCTCTGTTAATAAAGCCACATGCCCCTTCTCACTGAGGACATTCCTGTCTTAATTTCTGTTATATTCCATACATCCTTAAAAGCTTAGGCAGTTCATCAGAAGGGATACAGGCCTGATTAAAGATTATAGGTACTGTTTTTCAAGAACAACCTGGCTATAATTCATTCCTGAATGACTTATCACATCACTAAAGAAAAAGGTAAAGAGGACAGTAAAGGCATTAGGAAAGTTGAATCTGCAAGTCCTCCAAGTTAATGTTAAAATGAATTCACTTATTCAGTAAAGATGAAAAAACAGCATGGTTTTCAGTGCTGAGGAAATGACTTTCAAGAAATTTATATGAAACAGCTAGAATGAACGTTGTCAACTCCTTTATCTCTGACAAATAGCAATACATAGGTAGTGAAGTCATTGCTCAGTCACATTAACTTCCACAAACCCTTGGCAGCCATTGAGCAGAAAATTTAGGAGAGTTAGTTACTTACCAGGACATGTAAAGGGATATTGTTTATGCTATATGAGCATCTAAGGTTTAGCCAGATAGATGAGGGAAACAGAACTCTAATGGAACCTGGAAAGGAAACGCAAGTGATACACTGCAGAGTGCTTACCATTAGCTTTTTTATGTATACAGCCCATGAGATTTAATGACACTCACCTCAGAATATTACTGCTACAATGAGATTGTGCTACACTCATTTAAATCCCAATTAAGGCATTTTCAGTAACTGCTATGTTGTGGAGGAGCCATGGGGATTCGTTTGAATAAAAAGCTCCATTATTAAAGGTCAATCTCTCTGTTATCAGAAATGTTGAAAATGGCACTTGCAAAACACTTGAAATGTTTCCATTCCCATTCATGAATTATTTTCTTATGCCACAAAAATCCTAGCACAATTACAATTATTCTAACTAGTCACAGAGGTGACCAGATTACTCTGGCAGTTCCTTAGAAATACTCTTCATTTCCTTCATCACTGCTGATCTGCTAAGCATGTTAATAGGTGGTAGATGAGATGAGTGAGAGATCTGCAGTCCAACCAGTTTGATAAATCCAGCTCCCTTCATGTAAATAAACATTATAAACTGACTTAAGTGTTCACAAAGACATTATATTAGTATGTATTTATTTAGGGCACAATCCTAGGGAATAGCAGCTCATTAAAATGAAGCCTCTGATCTTGTAGGCAGAGCTACAGGAGCAATTTTCACTTCCCCATCCTGCTTTGCATTCCCTCTCCCAGCCCCACTCTAGGCAGGCCTCTGAGTAGTGCTGCCAGAGGTAGAACCAGGGCTGGGGAAGTCACTGAATATGGTGGATCTCCTCACCACTCCTCACCATTCTCCGTCCCAGGGAAAGCCCCTTTTTACCTTTCTGAGATCATCCAAGTCACTTTTCTGATCTGGGAAAGCAGGACAACACAGTTCTTCCTACAGCAGCTGTGGGGTGATCAGGAGAGAGGGATCAGATCTTAATGTCTCCCTCCCCATGTTTGGTGTGGGAGGGAGAATCCAAAAAGTGCCATTGAACCCTAGAGTGCTGTCTTAAAAAGTATTTTTAACCTGCCTACAATTCTAGGATTTAAGATTTCATGGCAGTCCACAGAAGGCATAAAAACTCAAATATGCCACATTACAATAAGAATACAATGAAGCTGTACATGAAATCACATCAAAAGCTTAAAAACAGCAGAGCAAACTAAAAAAAGAACAGTACATGATTTTAAATAATGGGCTATAACTTGGCACCACAGAGAAAGCCGTGTTTGCTAGACTATTTGAACTTAGTCTGTGCTGCAGAGAGGAGTCCTGATTGTGCCCTCCAAATAAAACATACTGAGGTGCTTAGACCATTGCATCAAATGTTCCTGAGGCCGGGCTCAAAGCTGCCCATGCCCCAGTGTGACTCTCTGGGAAGACCTGGGCTGTTGCTGCTGTAGTAAGAAGTAGGCTTGTCTTCCCTTCTCTGAGTTATCACTTCCCTCTTCACCTAAGCCTCCCCCCTCCCCCTCCCCCCCCCAACAATTCCTGCTATCTCATGCTACTGTTGGAGCCAAGGAAGATGCTTTCTAGAATCACACATCACGGGCAACATGAATGTCCTCTCTTGGTACAGCAGCTCCCAGGCCTCCATTACAGCATTCCTCAATCAGTGGATCATGCAACCCATCTCCAGTTTGAAGTGTTGGCTACTTGTCCTGAGAACCCCAAACACCCCTATCTATTGACCTCAGAAGCAAAAAATTAAAACGTACGCTCTCTAGTTTGAGGAGAGTAACTTTCTAGAGTAATTGAAAATTAAATACACAAGCATATCAGAAGAATTTCAAGAGACAAAGCCAAATCTCACAGACACGGCAACATAGTGACTGGTCTGTACCGCTGTCAACAAGAACCTAAGTTATTCAGTGGCCTTCCACACGAGAAAATATTCTCTGGGAATCTTAGACTCTATGACTCTAGCCTACTTTCTTTTCTAAAAACCATGTTGGTGTTGTTATGGAGAGGTATTTCAACCTGCACTGTGAAATGTTAGAGCCCAGACACAGGTCTACTGCCTTTGTGAGAAGTAGACCCAAGTCACTCTGTTTTGTTGGCAAATATCCCTGCTGCTAGAGTGCTTAAATATGCCAAATTGTTCGGTTGTGTCACAAAACATGCTGGGCTGCCAAACATTTTACCTTCTGCCAATATCCATTGCTACAACCCGCTGCTGTTGAGCTAAAAATTCTGGAGAGTTTCAAAAAGATGAATTTCCCAAACAGAGTCTCACAAATAGAGCACTGACTCAACCCATTTCTGCCTGGACTAGCTGACAGTCTAATCCCATTACTTTCAAGGGAGCTGAATTTGTGACAGTCACTCAATAATAGTAAAAAATAGAATCAGGGAGCAGAAAACAAGTAATAAAATGCAGAGCATTTTTTCCAGTAGAGTATGGAGTGTACTAAAGTGTAAGTGAGTTGACACTGCAGTTTGTAAAATCAGAATAATCCAGATGATGAAAAGGATGGGATAAAATAAAAAGATAGGGTAGCAGGCTGAACTTGCCACTATTATGTCCTATCTTATTTCCCACTAGTGAAAAAGCTGCATTGATCAGTATCTAGATTTACATTATCTAGTCAGGGGAATGCTGGGCAAAATGGCATTCCCATTTTCTGCTGTGTTTTCTATGCACGCACACTGAAAATGGCTTGCTGCACAGGCAAATGCCATCATGTGGAGACTCGTATGGCCATCCATGCCAAAAGCCATTCTCAATGTGGAGAACTCGCTGTAGGTGATGCCATTTTCAGCAGCATCCCTGTGGCCACTTTAATGTGTGCTCCTGCTCCAAGGAGCAATTGCAGATTTTATTTTTATTTTTCAAATTGCTCTGATTTTACTTTGTCAAGCAGTAGGAAAAGGTTGGAATAGATATCATGAGATGTTGAAGTGAAGTGTGGGGTGTTTTCATCAGCAAACCATAAAAGCTGCATACTTCCTATTTTTCTGCAGACTTCACAAGAATGGCAAAATGTTATATTCTTCCAGTGCATATGCCACAATTTTGTGATTCTGTCACTGAGCTTGACACAAATCAATTGTGCTTGACACAATTCGTGACAATCATCAGGTACAGGTGGGCAGGTACAAGTGGGCAGAAGTACTATTGCTTTGAACAATACCAAACTGTGAACAAAGAAATGGGTGTGGTGTGGTGGTTCCATTGCTGGATTTGGAAGATCAAAGCTCTGGTGCACAATCAGCTATGAATTTACTGAATGACTTTGAAATAGTCACAGGCTCTCAGCCCAACCTACCTCACAGGGTTCTTGTGAGAATAAAATGGAACTACATACAATGGAATTACGGTTACTTGTGAAGAAAAAGTTGGACTATTAATACAATATAATAATTATATATGAGTGAGACAGTGTAATTGGTATCCTGCAACAGCAGGGGGTTGGACTTGATGACCTTCTTGGCCCCTTCAACTCTACACCCCTATGATTATGATTGATTATGATAGATGGGTACTGTTACCTGAAGCTATTCGTACCAGGAAGCAAGTGATGCCAGTCAGAAGTCCAGGGAATGCACCCAGATCAAGGAGTACTAGAGTACGATTTCAGAAATCAGGGAAGCTATGATAGACTAATACTTGCCCTAACTTGTCCATTGCAGATTCAAAAAAAATATTTTTTTTACAAACTGCTTTCACATTAAAACAAATATACTTAAAATTCTAAACTAAGAAACAATATAAATACATTATCTTCTGACCAGCTTTCTTTATTGGTACTAACATAACACATTTTCAGAAATGTGTTATGAGATGATAATGCATATATTTAGATATATACATGTATTTATTATTTATATTTCCCCTTGAAGGAACCCAAGATGGCTTACATGCTTTTCCTCTTCTCCATTTTATCCCCACAACAACCCTGTGAACTGGGTTAGGGTGTGAGTGAGTAACTGGCCCAAAGTCTCCCAGTAAGTTTCATGGAGAAGTAGCAGTATAGCCACATCTCCTCAGTCTGCTCAAGCACTATGCACTGTACCTCACATATACATAGACACTTAGAGTGGAAGATCATGTAATCTAATCCACTTCTTCATGCAGGATAAACAATGCAGAATACACAAATGACCATAGAACCTCTGCTTAAAAAGCTCTAGTATGATGGGCGGATGATGATGGAAGTTCATCACTTCCCATGGTTGTCTCTTCCATTTCCAAATAGCTCTTACCTTCAGAATATTTCTTTTCTAGGGTTTAACTGAAAATTGTTTCCCTGCAATATCTGTCAGCTGTAATCATATCTTCTGAAGCAACAGAGATCATGTCTACTCCATCTTCTTCATGACAGCCCTTCAGATGTCTGAAGACAGCTATTGATCTGGTTCACAGGATATGACAGCCCACCATGGCTTAATTTACACATAGGAGCTGTTACATCATTCCAAGCACCCATAGGTGTCATTTTTGTATGGTGCCTTCAAATGTTCAACTTGCTCTGGTTTGTTGTATCATGAAAACCCAGGAAACAGGGGCTGTTTGACAGTTAGACAACCCTCAGATAACCCTAAAACAAACCATGAGTGATTGGAGTGGTGTCTAACACTTCAGCAACCTTTGCTGCCAGGGTTCACATGAGATGGCAAAACATTGGAAGCCATGCAAAAATGGTGCCACAAGGAAGTTCATCATGCAACAGCTCCCACAAGTAAATTATGCCACAGTGGGTTTTCATGTTATGCAGTACAGATCTGTTTTCTACTCTGAATCTTCTCATCTCTAGGAGAAATGTGCCCAGGTCTTGTACCTATGTACATACATTATGATAGAATTTTAATATATTTGAGATTGCTAAATGAGGTTGTAGCAGTGCCTTTGAAAAATTACCATGACTAATAAACAGAACCAATAAGTTCACAATTAGACATGCATTTTCTATGTGCCATCAGTTCTACCTGAATAGAAAATCATTGTTTTCTTCCACATTTTTCCTTTGGCTGCATCTGGAACAGTGTCAATGCTGTTCCTGCTTTACTTCAAAACTGTTATTATCTTGCAATAAACAGAGCTTAAAAGACACTTTCCCCACAAAGGCAAGAATACTGTGCCTTTCCATTTGTGACCTCGCATGTGTAACCTGTTTTCTTAGTTCTTAAGTTTCGTAAGACCAAGCGTCTGTCTCCTAATTTCATTTCAAGGACTTCATTCTGCCAGAGTTGTCAATAACTGCATCTGTCACTGTCAAGCATGCTAATTTCTGTACAGGTCCGGCTATGGTTCTCTCCCCTGCCTCCAGGGACGTTGACTTGGCTCATATAAAACGCATGCAGAGGCTCAACACGAAGAGCCATCCCCTACTGGCTCATTACTTAACATCCCCTGCTGCTTTTGCTATCCAGCAGTGAGAATGATTTGATCCTTGCAAATAAATTTGTCAGGGGTGGAACAGTTCAAATACTATTCTATTTGGAAGGGAGACAACTGTGTAATGTAGAAGATAACTAGGCCACCAAAATGGAGAAAGCTGATCTAACAAAAAGTAGAATAATGTAAATGCTCCCTGCCATAAACTAGGCCAGGAACCTTTCAAAATGGCAAGCTAAGTTGGGCTACTAGATGACCTGACTAAGGAAAACTAAGCTAGACCAAGTTTTATAATGTCAGTGGACATTTTACTATTTCCAGAGAGATTCTCTGGGCTCTCACAGGCTGACTTTGCCTTTTCTTTGTAACACAAGCTTCATGCAGTCTTTTGCTACTTTCCTCACAAGAGCGTTTTGTGACTGTTATTAACCCCATCCTTATCAGGGTGGTCTGGTTTGTTATCTACCTATCCTGAATCTCCATTTTGGGACAGAGATTCCTTTTTTGCTTATCTGAAAATAAATAACACGGCTATCTCTGGCCCACTCGCCTACTGCTTTCATTGTCTCTTACTGCCTTTCATAAAACAGACTGTGTGCTAGGGACAGAGTCCTCCCGGCCACATGCCCCAGCTGGGCAGTGTGCTTTAAACAAAGCAAATGGTAATGCCTTTTTTTTTCTTTTTTTTTTTTTTTGCAATCTGCTAGCACTGCTTCCTCCATCTTTTTTCTTAACACAGAAAACACATGGTGAGCCGAGGGTTGGGGGGGGGGGGGGGAAAACAGCTGCACAATGTTTTTGATTGGTAGCCCTGGGAGTCCTTCATCCAGAAGCACTCCAAAGAAACTCCGTGCATTTGGGTCATTTGCATAGCTCCCCTTTTATTTTCCATTTGTTTCTCGAACTATGACCACTGAAAAGTTACACTTGAGAAAATACGTCCATTGAGATTCATTCAAAATGTATTGAGTGAAATAACTTTGCTACAGAGTAAGCCATGCAGTGTCCATTAAAGAGAGCTCTTCTTTATTTTACACGCATTTCTTTGGACCTTACATTTACCAAGCAGCTGTTTGTGGTAATGTTAGAAAGGGCAAGAGAGCATAAAAACAAGACAGCTAGATTGCTGCTGCTCACAGCCTTCTAGAAAGATGAAGTCTCATAGTAGTTCGTGTGAAATTGGGATCTATATTTGCACATGGCACGAGACCAATCTTTTGGGAAACTGCACACAGGGAGACACATTATCCTGTTTCAGAAGAGATGGTAGATGGCATTGGTAGATGTCATGAAATGTGAAAAACCTGATGGAGACCAGCATTCAAGAGCGTATTTCAAAGGGATGCTTCATTTAAAGGTATACAATATTACACTCCCAATGTACTTCTAGACATTTTATGACTAGAATATCTTTAACAGGCCAAAATTATGTGCAAAATTAGAGATTTGACTAAGGGGAACTTTATCAGCAGTACAAATGTCATATTGAGTAGGCTGAGAAGTGCTAAGAGACTCCAGACAAGAAGTTGAAGCATGAGCAAAGCAGTCAATGGGCTAAGAAAGAGGAACCTGAAGGAAGGGTAGGTGGATGATGAGACTTAAAAGGAAAATCAAGGAGCAACAGAGGAGGCAAGGAAGATAAACACCTACCTAGAAAAGTAGCTTCCTCCCATCACTGACACACACACACAAACACATACACACACAACCCATTAATGGATCCCCATGATCATTCAGAAGAAAAATGCTTCTTTATATAGCATGCTTTTATTTTTATCATCAATCCTTAACACATAAAGAGCATTCCCTGTGGGATCCTTTCTATCACTGGATAACTGAACGGAGGTGGTGAACAGAACTTTGGAATTATATAGTAACTAATCAGCATTTAGATCTCCTTTGTAGGGTGATAAAAATGAGTCTGCAATCCCAGGAAAGATGCTTTCTTGAAAGCTGAATTCATCAAAATCAGAAAAATGTACTTCAAAGAAAATGCAGTTTGGATACGGAGCCTAATATGAAATATACCAGAAATCAAAGGTATAAGACAATGCTCAGGCTTCCTCCATTTTTATTCCTTCTGCAGGTCCTGCTACTGCTGCTGCTGCAAAGAAGATGGAGTATCGAGTCAAACTAGCAGGTAATAATGACAGTGACAAAGGGAGGATGTTCAGTGCTCCAAGCAGACGACCTGAACCCTAAGAGTGGCACAGAGACTGGTCAAGATGGTTAAAGGTAGTGAGAAGGTAAGCAGTGGCATGACTAAAGAAAAAAGGAATGCGAGAGAACCCTGAATGTTGGGAAAATGGATTTTGGGGCTATGGGTGAAAAGGAGCCAGGGAGAAAGCCTATCTAGCAACAGTATCTGGAAGTCAGTATTATACGCAGCGTGTTTCGCGGAATGTAGAAAGGATGGAGACTCTAGAATTGTGACCCAGGAAGTAGGAAGACATTGGGTAATTTGGTTGAGAAGCTGGATATGATCATGGCAAGGAAATTCTACTTTCTACTTTCACTTCCCATTTACCCCTGGTAACAGTAAGGGAGCAGTGAGAGCCAAAAAGCAATATCAGTTTGAACAAAACAGCCTGTTCGCATGGTCTAGAAATCTAAGGTATCGTCAAGTGTCATGTAGATGATCTGTGGAACATCTAAGGAGAAAAATGCCCTATCTCAAAGCTAGATATGTCTCCATAGAAGTAAGGCTCCAAGGCATCAAAGCTCTTCAAACTAAATGTGTGCAGGATGAAAGCTATGTTATTTTGAGCAAGAAACCAAGTATCAAGAAATGAAATGTGTTATTTTATTAAAATAGGGGAGAGTTTGAGGGGGAAATATTTTTCCTCTAACTATGAGTATGGATTAATACAGTTGCCATTTGATAGTGTGAGGAATGACTCACACACAGTTATGACCCAGCCCAATTTAATTCTGTTGGTATAGCGTAGCACAATACACTCGGTGCCAGCTGCCAGGCTTCCCCTAGCTCTCTCGTTTTGCACTGTTTTTTACAACAAAAACAAAACACACACTGTTTTCCCATTTTTTTAATTGAAGCCATACTCATAGCCCCGCAGTCTGCTTTACAGACTTGCATTCATGGTGTCTTCTTTTGCCATGGATTACAGAATATCAGGATATCAGTAGCAGCGGAATTAGTGCTAATACTAAATGATACATAAAAAGGGGAAATTTTATGTTCTCAGAAGCTGTGTTTATCCCTGACTAATAGAACCCTTTTTACTTTCAGTTAGAAATGTATTAAATGAACTTCTGTACTGTTCTATTTCTCACTGTTATTTTTGTCTAGGCAGGCAAAGGGGTGATTTAGGAGACACTTTGTGGATATATGAAGGGCTGGAGAGTTTGAATGCTGCCAAAACTCTATGCTAATAGGTGGTTTTTATACAAATTTAATAAATAAAATAATACACTTTATGTTGTATTCCAAAGACCATTTTTCTGTGTGGCTCTAAGAGTGTCTTATGATGATAATGACGATGATTCCCCACTCCTACCTCCGCTCATGTTGTTAGCATAACTTTCTTCTCTATGTTACAGAAACTGTTGCTGGAACAGGAGAATGTGGGTCCAGCGTAGTGACTTTGTGGGGCTATCCGCTGGGTTTCAATAGATTGCTCTGCCTCTGCTGACCCCTTGGCACTGCCCCATCAAAACAGTAAGTACCAACTGCCATTAAGATAAATTGAAGCAGTACACTGAATTGTGAACATACATCATTAGTTTGAAGGAAAATTCTGCTTTAAAATAGCATATCAGAAGATAACTGAATAAACAAGAATTCTGAAAGTTTTCTTGGAAAGCAATAATATTCATACTTAAAATCAACTTGAATATACTAGATTTGTTGGCTACAAATAATATGAATATCTAATGCAAACAAAAACAGATAAAGCAATGTTGGCCAGCCATATTCTTGGACTAAGACCTTTTATGCCACTAATTAAGAGCTTATTGTGCCATAAATTGATTGTAAAAATCAGGCATTGCCATAGTATAGCTAAATAAGACCCAAACGGCAAAACATGAAGAAGTAGCAGTGCAGTCTTATAGGCAAAGGTGCACTGCAAATATGACATGGAGGCACCGAAAGCAAATTCCAACATTTTGTTACATGCAAAAGTACACCTTAGAGAATACATGGTGCACTTCTAGACTTAGGCAGTTCTCCTTCCCACCTCTTCTGTTTTGCTTTCTGCTCTCTAAGGGTCACGGTACATGAGGATTTCTGCTTTCACCTGTTTATTACTAAGGGCAAACTCAGGTATTTTACAGAGCTTGATTTCTATGCTTTCTCACTGGAGCTCCACAGAACTGAGACATCACTACTGTACAATGGAGTATTGATTGAATGGTGTGCAGGGAAATAGTGCCACTTACTGGTCCATCAATAATGTCCCTTTGATTCAGGAAGAAGAAATCTAAATCAACAACAGAAGACGTCCTTTCTAAACCTATCTTTTATTGAACAACTTCTAATTAAAGTATATGTCCTCAAAATGCTTCGAGTGAACTTTAAGTAGCTCTTGAAGTTAACAGTCCAGAATATGTTCTCTTATCACACAGTGGATTCATACAACCATTGACAACCAGTGGGGTGCTACAGCAAGAGCACAGTCTGTTAAGCTCCATTCTGTACTTTTGTAAGGGGATAGATGGCCAGGAAGAAAAGCTTATTCAATTGCATCCAACATTTTTCAAAGCATGATTTTGCATGTCACTAACAATAGTCTCCAAAACTGTCACAGCAATACAGCCATACTGCAGCATATTATAAATGGACATGTTTACTAGTGCAGTGCTTGGTAGATTACTCTTAGGTTACTCTCCAAACTAACTAATGAGACAAGCTATACTATGGGAATGCCTGATTTTTACAATCAGTATATGGCACAATCCACACAAAAGACAATCACATTAGTTGTTGTTCAGCTCCCTTATTATACTGAACTTGCTGGCAAACTAGATACAACCTGAGCCTATTTTGAATGTCTACAGCCTGATCAGAGTTCCTGACTGCCCAAGCCCTGCAAGCATATTCAATCAAATGCTGAACTTTGCACTTACAGCACAGAGATCTCTGAGGTGGCTGCGGGTGTGTGTTAGGGTGTACATGTTCACAGACATCCCAGCATCACTGTAGTTTTATGAATGTTGCAGGTGAACACTTGCATGGAGTTAATGCAGACTCTGACTTTCCACTGGATTTCCCTTTTCTCTTCCTTTTGCTTTGTTTTCTATCTTGCCTGATGAAGTGCTCTAGAGAATTCAAAAGTGTATGTTCTGCCAGTAGCAGTGGTTTTTTTTTTTTTTTTTTGATCCAGAAAAAATAAAGCTCTTTTATTTTTACTCCTGGGTGCACTTAATAGCAGAATATAGAAATAAAATTTAAAGGCAAGGTAGGGATGGTGGAGGACAGGAAGGCCTGGAGGAATGTTGTCCATGGGGTCGCAATGGGTTGGATGCAACTTTGCAACTAGCAACAAGGGGACAGTACAATGACTATCTCCTTTCTGTTAGTAAGAACTACTCATAAATGGCAGTGGATGGACTTCTGGCTGGCAGACAGGATTTCTGCAGCAAGGTTTTTATCAAGGTTCTGCTCTTTGGAAGCCTTTCTAACCTTACATAGGTATTTGACATTTACTATAATCACAGTCTCTCTCATTAAACTTGACAAAATCAATATGTTTTTCACATGATTGCTGGGAAAGAATCTTAAAAGATAACTGCATATGAATCCCATACCAGGCCGTTGTCCATGGCCAAGCCAATCTAGTGGTAAGCAGCACTTTCAAGTTGGCTGATGTACTGGCCAAAGCCACCTGGTTCCCAAGTCTTACTAAATTCACCCAAACAATTCACAACAGATCTCTAAGCAACTGAAGTATGGCCAACAGAAAACAGTTACCTATTATGTCTGCTGACAATTAAATTACCCCCAAGGCAGTCTGAAAACAAAACAAATGAATAAGCTTCTCACAGGAAATCTTAAACTTCATGAGCTCATTAGCATTAAATACCAGACAGCAAACTCTGGCAGCAAACTCTGGTAACCTCTTGCCTGGACTACTGTAATGCGCTCTACGTGCAGTGACCTTTGGAAATGGTCCAGACATTGCAACTAATACAGAACAGGGCGGCATGGCTGCTTATGAGGACTGGCTGGCAAAAACATATTATGCTGGTCTCTGTCAATGGCATCGGCTTCATTCCAGTCTGGGTCAACTCAAAGTGTTGTCTTTGACATATAAAGTCCTAAATGGCTTGAGACAAGGGTACCTGAGGGAGTGCCTCTCTCCGCATATTCTTACCTATCCATTTAGATCCTCTTTGAAAGTCTTCCTTCAACTTCCCTCCCCTAGTGAGATCAAAGGGGAAAGGGCTAGGAGGAGGGCATTCCCAGCAGTAGCGCATAGACTCTGGAATTCACTCCCCAGGGTTATACAGCTGGTGCCAACTCTTCCTTCTTTTAGGCAACAGGTTAAAAGTTTATTTGTTTGGGATGAATTAAATACTTTTATATTTTGTTATGAAGTGCTTATTTTTATTTTTGGTTAATTTATTGGCTGTATTCATTATGGTTTGTGTGGCTATATTTTATTATGAGAAGTTTATCTCTTATTTTATTGTTTTACCTATTTTATCTGCTTATTGTTTGTATTGTATACTATGTATTCTATACTGTTTTAGCATTTGTAAGCCTCCAGAGAATCTTCAGGTTATGGGGCAACATAGAAATGGAATGAAATAAATAAACAAACAAACAAACTCAGGCCGGAAATAAAGACTAAGAATGGCTACACAGAGAAGGCCATATATCATTGTCTTCTCATCTCTTCATAATCACAATGGTCCCCCACCCTTTTCACTACAGCTTACACACTACCTTTGGCCTTAAGTTGCTCTAATAGAGGTACTGCTGTGACATGGCCATTGACAATGGTGCATGCAAGGACCTCAATCTGCAAAGAAGTATGGCATTTGGAGACTAATGAGTAGCATTGTTTTGTTTACAAAAATGCTCCTGATCAGATGCAGACTTTCAGTTAAAATGATAAAAAAATGTATTTCACATGAACATATCATATATGATTAGAACTCTACCTACCTTTTGTAATTTTTAACATGATAGGTCACTTAAAAATAAGTCAAGTAGTATTTCATCAGGAAAGTACAACCAAAAATGGTTCAGTAAGTTCAGAAGGAATCATCATTCTACCAATCTAACTGTTGTTTCAAGGACCAATAATCTTGTGAAATACTCTGACTACTCAGAAGTCTTTAATGCTAGGTATCACCTAATATTGGAAAGAGCAATTTTTTAACAAAAATCTGAATTCTGGGTTATAGAAATGACCATAATTTTCTAAAAAGATGTTCATTGCTTCAGATATGCTGCAATCATAGGCTGTTTACTTTCTATTACACTATAGTTTGGATATATGAGAAGAACATTTGCAAACAGCATTCCATTAGGGAGTTAAAGTAAGCGTTATAATTGTTAGCAAATATTTGTTATATCCAAGGATGGTGTAAAACTCAGTGTCGAGAGAAAAGATTAAGGAGTCCACACAGAAAGTCAAAGTGGGCTTTTGAAATTCTGAAGGGCACAATTGCATACTGATGACCTTTGTGTGAGCTCAGCAAATATTTGTAACATCATGAAAGTAGGAAACATTGTTTGCTTTATTGAACAGAAAAAACAATTTATTGAGCCACCTCTACCATAGGTGAAACTTACATGAAAAATTCAAATATTTATCTTGTATTAACACTCTAGGTTTCTATGGCACTGAAAAAAAGCAGTTGTTTGAAATAAAATAATCATTTTCCCTTTCTATTTTTCTTTCTTTCTTTCTTACTTTTTTCTCCCTTAAATTGCACTTAGTAAGCTGCAGCAATGTAGCTCCCAAACTTGCAAAGACAAAACTTATGCATAGTAATAGTGACCTCCAGTGGCAATACCTAGGAAATGAAAGCAACTACCCTGGAATTTGCTCATGGAGTTAGGGAAAAAGTTGCCTAACCAAACATTTTCTTAATTCTTATTTCACTAGAGCGATATATTAAGAAGCAAAATGAAAATGAATCCATTACTAGGTTTAAGATGCTCTGTGGTAGCAATGATAGGCAAGATATGGCAAGTTGGATTTAACAGGTTTCAATTAAAAAGAAAAGGTCCATTTGAGAAGACAATGAGCACAGACAGTCCTTTTACATAGGAAGGAGAGTTGCAAACCCCAGGTTTGATCCTGCCCTAAGTGTCACATCATTTGCCTGAGCAGACTGCCCTAAGTATATGCCTATGTAATTGATCCCATTCTCCATTTATGATTTTCAATTCAAATAATAAATCTACCCGGTCTCATAATCTAATGGAGAGAGAAACATTAGTTTCCTTGATAGTTTCAGTGTCCTGGATGCTAAAAGCATGGAACTCAGCTCTAGTTACCAAGGGAGGATGTTTCACATTTTTAAAAGTGGTGAAGTCTCTCTCTTTTTCAAGTTCTCATCTGATTCCTAAATCAAATATTCATGAACCAACTAAATTTGCTACAGGACTTATAGGACCAAAGCTTTTACAGAAATAAAGGTGATTCTAGGAGGATAAGACAGAGGTGTACAAAAAAGAGCAAGATGTGGAGAAAGTGGACAGAGAACTTTTTTTGCCTTTCTCATAACAGTAGAATTCGGGGTCATCCTTCACACAGCACATAATTAAACTAGGGAATTTGGAATCACAAGAATGGCTTTTAAAGGGGATTATTTCATGGAGGGCAAACGGATGGAAGGTAAGGCAATGGGTGGCTTTGAGTCATGGGCATATGGGGCCTCCAATACCACTTCTGAGGAACACTACTGCACTCTTGTGCTGCCTGTGGGCTTTCCACAGATAAATGATTGGGCAAGATGTGGATTGAATGCTGAACTTCATAGGCCTTTGGTTTAATACAGAATGGCTCTCGGTGTGCTCCTCTTTCTCCCCCATCCTCCTATGGCTATCTACTCCTTTGGTTCTCTGCTCTTTTCGTACATTGATTTTCATGGCACTTACAAGCAATACTATAAAAGATTACCAAATTAAAATTATTACAAATGATTTTCTCCTCCATGTTTTTTGTTTGTTTTGATAAGAGGAGGAATAATTTTGGACTGTGTGCACCTTTAGAAACTTTATTTTTCATCTCAGTTAGTGCACAGCACCAAAGGTTCTGATGCCCATATTCAGGTAAACTTAGATGCCGTGAGAGCACAAAAGAAACAATATCTCACTGCCTCTATTCAATATTCTACTTGCCATCCAGTAGAGATTGCTAGGGTTGCCTTAGGTCTATTACATACTGGCCCTAAGAATGTTGTAGACCCATCTAGGCCCAGTGTAACATACTTACTAGGAACATCCAGGAAAAAATCTCTTGCATTTGCTAGGACTTTGAGTCCAGTGTTAGGGCCATTGAATCCAGTGAGGTCCCCAGAGCACAGCTGGTCTAGGTTTATTGGATAAGTTTCAGTTGGTGCAGCTTGAGGATGTTGACGAGCTGCTTATAAGATTCATGCAACCACCTCTATTCTATATCCTTGCTCCTTCTGGCTAATAAAGAACAGCCAGCTAAGCTGAGGAGGTGATTAATGCCTTCTTGAGAGAGGAAGTGGCCCCATGCAACCTGAAAGAGGTGATGGACAGATCCCTCTTTAAGAATCCATCCCTGGAAGATGCTAACAACTTCAGGCCGGTGCTAATGTTCCCTTCCTGGATAAAGTTCTTGAGCAGGTGGGGGCCAACCACTTCCCGGCACTCTTCAATGAATCTAATTATCAGGATCCATTTCAGTCAGGATTCAGGCTGAGTTTTGCATGGAAACAGCTTTGGTGGCCCTGTTAGATGGTCTATATCAGGAGAGAGACAAAAGGAGTAAGAGCCTGTTGATACTTCCAGCTCTCTCAGTAGTTTTTGATACCATCCACCATGCTATCCTTCTGGAGTGACTGCCTGAGCTGGGAATGGGCAATACTGTGTTGCATTTGTTCCACTCTGGACAGCTGGCCCCAGAGGGTGATGCTGATGGAAAACTGCTCAGCCCCATGGATCCCCAGTTTCCTCAGGGATCACTCTTGCCTTCCATGCTTTGTAACATCTTCATGAAACCCCTGAATGAAGGTGACCCTGAGTTCTAATATTATAAGAGTTTTGAGATTTCTGGAGGTTTCAAGGGGTTTTAAGGTCCCACAAACCCCAGTGGTCCCAACTTAGATTTCTGATTTCCTCCTGTTAATCATCTTTCTCAGCATTGTTGGGATTGCTTGGGGGAATGCAATTGTAATTCCTGAATGGTTATCTTTTCTGCACAACCCAGCTGACAGGCTGGGCTCCAGGGGAAAATGGTTGGGGTTCTCTTGACTTATGGGTCACAAGCATAGTAGTAGGCAACATGTTGCTCATGACCCATGTGTGCTCCTCCTTGATTTAGATATCTATCCTGCTCTTTGATCATCATCTTCAAAACAGCCTGCCACCCATACACAATTAAATAGACACATTAAAGCTATACACTTATGGTTGAATGAAACAGAAGTGTAGAACAGGAGCCGGCATCTGTCTCTATTTCCCTCCCCTGGTTCATCCCCACTGTTGTATTCCCAGAATATGCCATTCTTACCTGCTTGAGCCTTAAAAAGTATCATGAAAAGAAAGTGGGAGCCAGAGTTTCTACATATAAGCTATTTACATTTCAAATAATTACCTTCAAATGAAGCATTATGTCTACAGGTGTTGGCACATACAGTTTACTGAATCTCATTGAAATTAATGAGACTTTTCACAGATGGTACTTATCATGAGCAACTGCTGCAGAAGTTCCATGTAAATGCAAATGCATAGGTGAACAAGAAAACATCCCACATTCTTTTAAACACTTAGCATATAAAACAGGCATCATTTTATGAAATCACTAACACAAACTGTGGGAAATATGTTGTTCCAAAGCATAAACTGATGTCATGCTGACTAAGAATGTCAGGATTCCAAGAATGTTGGATGTCAGCCGGTGTGGTATAGTGGTAAAGAATGCGGGTCTGCAGCTTTGGTGAACTGGGTTCTAGTCCCAACTCAGTCATGGAGCCAAAACTGGATGACTTTGGATCAGGCACAAACTCAGAGCAACCTACCTCATAGGATTGTGGGGATAAGATTGACAGCAGCAAGAGGAGAATGTAAGCCACTTTGAGTTCTTAAAAAAAGAAAAAAGAAAAAAGGTTTGATATAACTGTAATAAATAAATTAATGCACCCAAACATACAGACCATTGCATCTGCAACAATAAAATGTTCCTTTCATTCAATTGCCACAAGTTTAAAATGTGTGCATTTTGTGGAAAAAAATATCATGCTATCCTTAATGTTGGTATGGATGCTCTTTTTTATTTTTTACAAAAGAAAACATCTACTCATAAACGTGACATGCTTTAAGAATGACACAGTTCAATGCATGCTTTATCAGAACAATGCAAATGTATTCACATTTTTTAAACAAAATGCTTTGAGTATGTACCTGCTCATATTCATTCCATAGATTTTGTAAAAAATAAAATTGTTACTGCACAAATGAATAGTTGTCCATGGCTTATGTGCGATTTCCTACATAAATGTTCTTTTCAACAAAGTTCACATTATCTTCATAGGTGGGTTGTATGCATTGGATGTCATTTTGAATATGCCAGCTGCATTTTATTGTACAAAACCTGGTGGCATGAGATATATGAGGGTTAAACAACCCTCAGATAACTCGTGGGTTATTTGAAGGTTGTTTTAAACCTCATATAACTTGTGCTGGCTGAATTGACAAGACACAACAAGCCATGGTATGCATCCAACCCAGCACATATTTTCAAAATGGTGGCCAGAATATGCCACAACTCACTCTGGCTTAAAAAAGGCATAATGGGCTAGAATGATGGTTAAGGTCAACAATTTATATAATTTGAAGAGAAACCAGAGTGACCATGTGAACTGGTCCTACATCTAGCAATTCCCTTCTGTTTAAAGTAGTTCTTCATGCACTCTAACACAAGCCAAGAAAAATTTCTGAAACAATACATTATTTATGTCACAATCTGACCTGTGGGAGAGAAATGTTCTTATTAAATTTTCTCAAAAAATCTCCTATATTGGGATGCTGTAAAGCTTAATCGATTTTTGAACCAATTTATTAAAAAAAAGATCTTCAAAACATCAAGAATTAGTTGCCTATAAGGACAACAGGCAGGAACGTGCACCTGCTAATGTTCTTTCAATTGTGTGACTTTTTCTATATCAGGCTTTTAACTTGCCATTTACCAAGGCTTTTGCTTCCAGAATCCTTGGAATTAACATCAGCTCATTTACACATTTCCCCCTTAGGATTTTTCTTTGCCTTTTTATATTTCCATAATGCAACCACTGGGTGGCACTGTAGTATAACACAATTGCACAGCTACACAAGGGGTTTCATACCACTGCTAAGGCTAGACCAGACTTTCCTTTTTACAAGAAGGGGGAAAGTCTAAACTAGTTTCAAACAGCAGGAGAGGCTCTGGAGCAGAGGTCTCAAACTCAACTTACCTGGGGACAGTCTGGGTGAGGCTGGGCCACATCAAGTATTCCACCACCATGGGGTGATGGGCCGCTCATCCTGCGTCGCTCCTGCAGGCCGGCCCGGGCACTGCCAGCACTTTGAAGGCTGCAGGGCCCCTCTCCCATGCCCCACCCGTCCCGGCAATTGGCCCGCAGGCCATGAGTTTGAGACCCCTGCTCTGGAGGATGAAAATATTGTTTAAAGCCCTCACAAACTACTATGAGTGAGGAATCACACAAGTATCAATAAATGTAACATCTGGAAAAGCTCTCACCTCCGGGAAACACACCTTAATGCAGCGAAGAAGCTTGAAAGTGTCAGAAAAGCTGAGCGCAATGCCACCAGGAGGCCAGGCTGTCTCATTGGGCTGGTGGAGACATCAGACTAAGATACATTAACCCCATTCAGGAGAAATGGTCACATTAGCAGGATATCTCTAATGACGATGGGGCTGGAAAAAATGCCTGAAGCACACCTACTGGACAACAGTGATAGCTGAAGGTGACACTTCTGGAGGATGTTTCACAGACAACAGCAGTGATGCTCAAGCTGTCTCTGGCTAGTAGTGTGCAGGAGGCAACAGTAAACCACTTCTGAATCTTCTTACCTTGAAAACTCCATAATGAAATAATCCAAAATGAAACAAGTGATAGTTCCAGACAATGAGACCTTCAGGTTGGAGGGCATTCAGTGAGCTATTGAGAGAGAGCAAAGGATAAGTATGAATAGTACCCTTGTTAATGACACAAGTACTTCAAAGCCGAAATGAAGTCTAGGGGCTGAGATGTCAGAGATGACAGAAAAGGCAAGTGCTACACAACACATACAATTAGGATATAGAACATGAGAAGTATGAACCAAAGCAAACTGGAAACCATAAAGCAAGAAATGGAGTGGTTAAACATCACTGCACTCAGTGAGAGAGAAGTGGACTGGAATGGTACATTTTCAGTCAGACAAACACGAAGTGTTTTATTCTGGAAATTGCAAACTTAGAAGAAATGGAGTAGCTCTAATATTGGGGCAAGATGTAGCACAGGCGGTAAGGGAATATAATACAAAATCCTACTAAATAATATTGATCAGAATTTATGGAAAACCTATCAATATAACCATCATTCAAGTCTATGCTCCAACAATGGATGCCGAAAAAGAAATTTCAAACTATTATGCAGGTGTTCAAGAGGAAATTGATAACACAACAGAACAAGATATGTGGCTAATCTTACATGTTTGGAACACATAAACAGAAAACAAAGCAGAATCAGATGTTGCTGGGCAATTTGGCCTAGGGATCAGAAGTGAAACAAGAGAATGATTTGTAGAATGTTTTGAAGCCAATGATCTGTTCATCACAGATGCATATGTCAAGCAATTCAGTCTAATGACTATAGACTTTGGCATCAATGGATGGCCATTACAAAAATCAAATAGACTATCTGTAATTGGAAGTATAAGGTGAAGAAGCTGTATTTTTGCTACCAAAACAAGACCAAGTGAAAGCTTGGAAGGAAGGTAACAGGAAGAAAATTGATGTATTCAAAACACGATGCTGGAGGAGAGCTTTGCAAATACCCTGGATACAATAAAAGACAAACAAGTGGATCCTGGATCAGGGTGAAAGTTTTCCCAGAAGCAAAACTGACAAAATTGAGGCAGTCATACACATCATGAGAAGGCAAGCCTCCCTGAAGAAGGCAATCGTACAAGGGAAAGCTGAAGGCAGAAGAAAAGAAAGATCAAATGAGAGATGGATTGACTCCATAAAGGACACCACAGCCTTGAATTTAGAACACCTAAGCAGGGATGCCATGGACAGGACATTCTGGGGGGCTTTCTTTCATAGAACCACCATAAGTTGGAAACAGCTTGACAGCTCATAACAAGAACAGCAGCAGAAAGGTTCAGTACATTTCTGTAGAAGTGCCTACACCAGTTTTTATCTGAAATTGTCAAAGAACATATAATGCTTTTGAACACACTGCAGCTGTTGCTTAGTTATGGAATAAAATGCATATAAAGGGAGAAATGTTTGACAGCACCTCAGATAAATACAGCATCCCTCGGCAAAGTGGACAGAGTGATGTAGCTGGGCACCAGCTTGACATTCCTGCACTCCCAAGCAGAATACGATTAAATATTAGACAAGGTCTTTACACTTAGCTTTAGACATAACTACACAGACTTGGGCATTGTGCCATTCAGGTTGTACCTGCAGAACCTGAATCACGGTTCAGGTAATTCAAAGTGCAGTACTACCTGAGTTTAGACAGAAAAAAGGTTCCCAATCAAGGTCTGAGCATGCTGGGAATGGTAGGCCTTTTTAAAAAGGAAACTTGGCACAGCTTTTTGTCCGGTTTCCAAATATATACCAAAGAAACTTTTCAGGTCAGGGAGCAGAAAGGGAAGAAATGGTACGGCAAGTAAACGGAAAGTAAATGGGGAGGGCAGGCATACTAGTTCCACCACCCAGCTCCCTCACATGCTAGGCAAATAAGTGAAAGAAATGGTCAAGACGCACCACTTGAAATCACGAGCATCATTGACTTTTCCATTCTGTGCAAAAACTAGGCCTCTAGTGTGTGAGAGAAGGAACATGATCTATTCCATTGCTAAGCTCTTGTCATTTATCATTAGGATTTAGATGTCAAGCAGGAACAGTGATATCCTTGTGCCTGAGAGGCCCACACTTCAAATGTGAAGTGTGCGCATATGGAAAATTCGATACATTTCCATTTAAAATATTTGGAAACAGCAACACCAAAAGGGGCCATGCTTCCAATTAAGCAATTAATGGTGCGCTTAAGATCTACTGATTTCAAGGGGCCTTGAGTGCACTTGGGAACAACAGTGGCCCCATTACCATGGCAACTGGAAAACTGCTGACTTCCCCAGTGCCACCCTAATGCCCAGCTGCTGGCATCTCTGTTTCCTTGGCAACCATTGAGGTACTGCTGCAATTCCAACCCTGCTGTGAGCTGCTGTAGCAAGGAGACAATGGCAGAGTGAGTCGCGGCTGGCTGGTACAATTTCCTGTCTAGGGCAGGATCTGGCTGAGGCCATGCTAAGGGTGCTTGAGAATTTCATTTGGTTTGTTGTTTGATACAAAGTAAAATTCTCCATAAATGGGACAGAAAGAACTTGAACTTTCTACATTTCACACGTGGGAGGAAGTGAAGCTGACAAATTCATCCATGGATGACTATTTAGGTTTTCAATGTCGGTGTTTGAATCCCAGCGTATTCTGCCATGTACTAATAGCATTAGAATTAGGGTTGCCACTTATATTTTTCTCATAGAATTCTTAGCTACATGTCAGCCAGGTACAACATGGTACTCTCTATGCCGTGAAAAGCTACACAACTATATATAGCTATATCTGATGCAGATAAGTTCAAATAATGATCCAAATGAAATTTTCACCTAACAAAAAATTGTAACCAGTAGAGTCCTTCATCCACAACCCATTAGCTTGCTCTGTCTCTGTCCATGTCCTGTCAGATTGCCTCCTGGATCCACTTTTCCCCATAAGATTATGTCCTCTCACTGGCTCCTCTCCTATCCTGCTAGAATATGATTGGTTCCATCCTTAACTCAACAGTGCTATCATGGAAGCACCACTCTTGCGTTCATGGGTCCAATATTTTTATAATATGTTATAATCCTGACAACCATAAAAGCTACTCCACAGAGCCTATGTGGAAGACCAATATGTATTGTAAGAAGCCTGAAGGTATTATGTTGTCTCTGCAAAAAGGAATGCATTTAACCTAGAGATGGGAGGATTCATCTTCTGGTCCATGTCAGTTTCTCAGAATTTCATCCTTAGTCCGTTCCATCTTATTTCCAGTGTCATCTGTGATTTAAAAACATGTGGATGCACTTGTACATACATGCACTGTTTTTTTCTTTTGAAATTCATATTGACAGCATATTTTGTGTTTGTTTGGTTGTTTTGAAAAACACTTGTGTTGGAACTTTCTGGGATGCCAGAATTAGCAGTGGCTCAACAAGTTTCAATCCAACAAGTTTTTTTTTTATAGCAGAATTCATAAAGATTGCTCAAGAATCCATAATTGAGCAATGCCATGGCATGCATCTTCTGTTGTGGAGGCCAGACTACATTGGGTCAAGCCATATACACAGCATGAACATAAGTCTGCATTTTTTCAGTAATGCTAACTTCAACATGGTGATTGTGAAGGTGAGGTTAACGCTTACATATGTTTCTGTGACCTAGATGAAAATCTTCCTTAACAGTATGAATGGGAATTTTTTCCAAAGGCTACATGCAGCATAAAGAGGGATAGGGCATGATTTTGCAGCTGAAAAGGGAAATATCAGATCTCTCCTCCTCACACACTGTATTCCCAGTGGAACTTGATATGTTTAATTCTTGGTATTAATTTAAAAACAACTGCAAAATAAAATCAAACTTCATTGCACACTATGCTTTTAATATGTGTAGTTTGATCCACAATGTCAGGAATGGCAGGTTTCAGTCTATTAAAATACTGTCCCCCAATGCAGTTCTTTACATGTCCAATAGTAGCATTTGAAAATAAAAAGATACAAAGATGGAGCAACTCACCACACCACATTTAGTGTCATAAATGAACTCAAAAAACTGAACTTTTTCTCTGCAAACTTTGAAGACAGCTCAGTTCATGCCAAGTAACATTACAAGTGAAATTGGAGATCCACCTGCTCCCCATCGGGAGAATAATAGGCTCTAATTTCTCCAC
The DNA here is from genome assembly GCF_004798865.1 of Varanus komodoensis. Classification (NCBI taxonomy): domain Eukaryota; kingdom Metazoa; phylum Chordata; class Lepidosauria; order Squamata; family Varanidae; genus Varanus; species Varanus komodoensis. Next base: position 2,818,443 of record NW_025335941.1, on the reverse strand, counting down.
CCTGACCCCCACTCAGAGCATGCACAGAAGACAAGATTTACATTACGTTTTACCTTCTACACTCCATCTATCACGACAATGAAGCCCCTCAGGGAGAGCTAACAGGAGCTCAGTAGCAGAAATCTATGTGCAGAAGCAACAGAGTTCTATAGGAAGCTCCACAGTAGGAAGATAAGGACCTCAACAGATGTAGATGCAGACAGAATAGTGAGTCTCAAAGACCATGTGCTCTGCGTGATCATCTGTATCAGTTGAAAAGGAATGTGTTCTAAAATAGCTGCTTCATTGTTCAATGTGTGTGATATGAGGACTGCTTTCTGCTAAATCAGCAGACATTGCATTAGTAGATCAAAAAGGTTTCCCTGGGAACTTGCTGGCATACATATCTACTAACAGGTATTTGGCAGTGGTATGCAGCAGGGAAAATCGAGGAGGAGGCCTCTAACAAAATTTTCCAATAAGGTAAGTGGACATGATAACCCACATTCAAGGGATAAGTATGGATTGAGTGCCAGTTGTTGTTTAACTATGCATTTTTGTGTTGACGGAACTCAGCTACACAAATAAACCATGGCTTATTAACCATGAACGACCTATGAAGAGAACCTATGGTTTGAGAACAGTGGATTGCTCACCATGGTTTGTTATCTCAGCTGGGTTCACACAGCACAATAACCCACAATTCATTAGCAAGCCATGGTTCAACAAGAATCCACACTCAACTCATACCAATCCCTTGAGGCTAAGTTATCATGTTATCTGAACCCAGTCAGACAGGCCAACCAAGTGGCCAGCTATAATAGAAAAAGAGGAATGAAAGGATAATGAAGAGGAAGGATCTACATGGAAAATAAAATTGATCAATGTGATTCAGCAGTGTTTGCCTACAAAATATGAGATAAGTTTGTTTGCCTGCAGGAGGACTACATACTTTTGCAAGCTGGTTGCTTACTAGAAAAAAAGGTAAGAAGTCTGGAAGAATGAGTGGCCATACTGCAATGTATGAGAGAGGATGAAAAAATATTGGGCAAACTACAGGATGTGCTGAAAGGACAACTGCAGGGCTCCACTCAGAAAAATGGGCAAGATGCACAAGAGGGCAAACAACCAGAATGGACAACAGTGGCATTCTGGAGGAAGATACCCAGATGGTACTTTGAATCACTACAACTGCAACTTTTGTAGAAGAGAGTGGCTCTGGCAGGACACGAAATAGGATGCTGGATCCCTGCGGAACTAATTGAATAGAAGCGTTCCCTGTAAGAAGAGGAAGAGAAAAGGTCATGAATATGCAGTCACAAGAAACATTTGATGCTGGGAACATGGTTATGTTGTTTGAATGAAGGACTGATGGCAGGAGATGGACCACACATCATAAAGACTGAGAAGAATGTGTTTACCCAAGGAATGAGTTTGATCAGGAGGTCTTTAAACTGAATCTTGTGGGGGAGGGAGATGAAAGTCCATAGGTAAATACCACAAATTAGGGCTCATGTACTGTAGCAGGAACTGGGGGAGCATCTGTAGTTGGGCCTGCTAAGCCTCCTAATAAAAATGCAGGAACATTTGAACAGTTGAATCATAAATCCGTGGCTTTTGATGTCTTTATACTAATGCTCAGAGTTGGGGAAAATAAACAAGATGTGCTTGAACTCTCAATTCAAGAAGATAAATATGGTTTAATAGATAAAACTGAGACTTGGTGGAATGACTCCCACGAGTGGAACATAGTAATTGCAGGGTATAACTTAATTAGCTAAGGTTAGTTGAGTAGATGGAAGTAGCAGGAACTGTAGAAGTTACCATGTCATGCTCCAGTTCTTGATGCTGAAGGAAACTAAAGCTGAGCATAGTCAAATGTGTGTCTTGCACTTCAAGAAATTTGGTTTTAATAAACTCTGAGCAATAATAAGTAAGACTTTGTGGCAGGAAAACTTAAGAGAAGTTCAAGAACATGTAAGTTTCTAAAAATTGAGATACTAAAGATGTAATCAGAAACAATTCCAAAGGGAAGGGGTGATGGAAGACCACAGAAGATGCCAATGTGACTACACAAAAAGGATTAACAATGATCTGAAAATTTAAATAAAAGATCCATTATAGGTACTGGAAGGACAAACAGATCACTAAGCAAGTATACAGGTGGATAGCCTGAAATTTCAGATATGGTGTCAGGAAGGCTAAAGTTCAGAATAAGCTGAGGTTGGTATGGGATGCTAACTCTAATGTAGTGATCACTAGAAACCAATATGGATTTGGCATTAATAGGTCTCACCAATCTAATAATATTGTTTAATAGATCATGCAAATGTTATGGAAATAATGTCTCAAATTCAGTAAGGTATTTGTAAAAATATCCCATGATATCCTGATTAGCAAGCTAGTTAAGTGTGAGTTTGATGCTATTTTTATTAGGTGAATTCACAGTTGGCTGGAGAAATGTCCTCAAAGAGTGCTCATTAATGGTTCTCATCAAACCAGAAAGAAGCATCAAGTGGGGTGCCACAAGGCTTAGTCCTGAGACCTGTTCTCTTCATTTTTATTAATATCTTACAGGAAAAGGTGGAGTTAATGCTTAACAAATTTCTAGATGACACAAAATTGGGCAAAAGCTAACAACTATCAAAAAAAATTTAATAGGTCAGAAGACTTGGCCAAAAATACAGAGCATAATTTAACAAAGACAAACGCTGAAAGGCAGAAACAGTGGGAGAGAGATACAGTAAGCAAAGCAAGCACAGGGATAAGGTGGGGAATCGCTGGCTTGGCAATATAATATCCAGAACGGATAGTTTATCACAAGATGTAGTTGATCACAAGGTGAACATGGTTCCATATTATGATATGGCTGTAAAATAGTCAAATGTAATTTTAGGTAGCATCAATTGAAGTAAATTTTCAAAACTGCAGTAATTCCACTCCAGTCTATATGGGTTATTCCTGCTCTTGAATCCTATATCCAGTTCTGAGTGCTATATTTTGAGAAGGACTAAGATAAATTAAAGTTAAGGAAGGGCAACAAAAATGACCAAAGGACTAGAAACAAAGGAAAGATTGAAGAAACTGAGTATTAACCTTGTGAATAAACTTAGTGCAGATATACTAGCCCTGTTCAAGTTTATCAGGGGTTGTCACACAGAAGGGGAGCACAGGGCCATAGCAACAGGCTTAAGATACAAGAACACAGATTTTGCTCCAAAAACTTTATGTCAGAATAGTCGGAGCATGGGTCCTTGTCTCCAAGCCTATCCACTTTCTTTCCCTTCCCTACCAAAATATTCCATTCTTCTCTCCAAGTCTGTCTTATTAACCTTGGAGAGTTATCAATGTTCTTTTGCACTGGCTATGAGAAACTGAGGTGAGGGAAAGACATCAGATCTCTAAGATTCCCCTCTGTGGTCAGAGCACTGTCTCCAAACTCAGATCAGGGAAATATCCTGTGGTCCTGTAGACACTGTGTTGGGCCATAGGATTGTTTCCTCCATTACACTTCCATTCCCCTGGATAATTCCAAAGATGAACAAAAAGATTTCCCACTGTTCTGGGAGATGCCTGGATTGGGGGTTGAAGGTAGGAAATAGAATCACATGCAGCTCCACTGGCTGAAGCCATTCTCTCAACAGATCAGACAAACTGGGTATCATTCCACTCACATACTCAAGGCAACTCATAAAATCACCAAAGTGCAAATCTGTAAAATAAACATTATAGCCAGTATAAGGCTCATCACAAGTACATCACAATGTTTTGGTGGAAAATTGGAACATTGATTTTGGTTGCTGGCAGGCAGCCTTTTATGAGATTCAAAGGCAGGGAGCATTGGTCCCTCCATCTAGTGCCATAAGTAGGTGTTCTTTATCTTCAAACCAGAATTAGTCTACATTATATTCTATAAAAGACAACGGATCAGATATATGAGATGGAGAGGCATATTTGAAAATAAAGTGCATTTAGAATCTCCTAATTCCTGGATCATAATATGAAGAAAAAGTCAAATAATGTTCCAGTAAATAATGCTTCTTTTTCCATTTAATTCTTTTTGGCCTCTCCCTACATGCTGTTTGTGTGAAAGTTTAATGCAGGCAAGACTTTTCCTCTAGGAGCTGAGTTTGACCTTGCAGTTCAGCTACTGAAATTGTAATTCTCCGCTTGCTTCTGCTCTGAAGAAAGAAAAGGATGCTTCATATCTTCTGCCTCAAGATCCAATAGCTGCTGTTCTTTATAACCATCAATCTTCATTTGGCACGCTATGCAAAGAAATTAACCTTCCTGTAGTGTTGCCTTTTTTCTGTCTTTCAAAGTGTAACATAATCCCTGAGTAGCCCTATATGCTTATTGAACATATTTAGCTAGTGTTTAAAAAAGAAATAGTGGTAATGCAAGTACTGAATCAGCACTGAGATTCACGTGATCAATTTATTTTCTTGTCAAATATGCTCTTTAATGGTTTGCATTTTGTATGGTTGACTGTTTCAATAAAAATCAGTTTAATTAACTATCAAGATCTGACGGAACACACTTAGGCACTGTCATTCATTTCAACTGAACAATAATTTCCATCAAAGACAACATGCCAACCATTTTAATGAGATATTTCAACCTTAGCAGGGTTTCATGTTAATGATCAAAAATAAATATCTCGAGGTTTCTATCAAACTATGATTACTAACCACTTCTCATTAATATTGTGATAGACTGTCACTACTTATTCACCAAATGCTCAGTGCTTAGAGCAAATCCTTAAGTGATATGCAAATCTTTGCTAGACAGGGAGAAAAATGGCCAGCAACATTAGCCTTTAATTGTCCTTCAGTATCTTCTATCTTTACGACTGCCATTGTCACATACAAAACAGATAAGAGTGTGTCATATTCTTGTCCCGGTTGCATGGTGGCAAGGGCCATAGCGTATCCGTAGACCACATGCTTTGCTGGAAGAAAGCTTTGGTTTCATTCCCAGCACTGCTGTTTAAAGATACCCAGGTAGCTGTGGGAATCCTGCAGTCTAGACAACAGTGGGCCAAACAGACATATGATTTGCCTTAGATGGCAGGTTCAAATGAGAAGTGATTTATATAAACAAAAGATGATCAAAGTATATTGACTTGACTGCAATTTAGATATTTTTGTTACATGTCTTCCTGAAGGAAGTTAAGCATGAAGAAAATCTATTAGAGTGCAGACACACTGACTGAAGTGATGGTGGCTTTCTCTAGAATTTTAAATTCAAAGCATGGAAAATGGTCAGAGGAAGAATGAAAGCAAAGAAGCATGGAAAAGGATTATGCCTCAGAAGCCCTCACAATAAAATAGTAGTAATTAGTTTGAAGAAAATCCCATAATAGATTTTTTTGCAGTTTTCAGGAAATCGAATTGCAGACAGATAGAACAAATTACTTTACATGGGGTAATTAGCAAGCTATTACAAGGTTCTGCCCACATCCCTTCCTGACTGCTGCTGATACTAATACATCCCATTGCACATTAACTTTTTACTTTCTAGAACCTTTCAGAAATTTAAACTTATCCGTGATACTGTGCCACACATGGTCAACTAGAACTGACATGAATGACAATATATATTCATACATTTGGGGACAATTATTTACCATTTTAGTTCATTAGCATAGATTATAAAGATGTAAGTTTGTAAACAATGAGTTCATAATCTATAAAATATACTCAAGTAAACAAAATAATTAAGATATATTCATAAAATACATGATTAGAGCTTATTTAGCAGTTTTAAAGTGATTTAGACAAACAAGAGGAAAGGGCTTTCAATGTTACAAGTAGCAGTATATTTCTGACTACCAGTTGCTAGAGAATATGAATTGAAGAGAACTACTGAATTCCTGTGGGTGTATCTTTAGCCACTGTGGGAGCAGAGTAATTAACTAGAGCGGTCTTTGGTCAGATCCAGCAAGGCTCTTCTTGGGTTCTTACGTGGGTCCCCCACTATGCACATAATATATTTTGTGGGGAGTTTTTTTAATCCTTTATCTTTTATATCTAAATGTACACTGCAATATACTTATATACCTCTAAATATACACTGCAATCTATCCATTTATTTGGATTTTTCAATTGCCAGTTCTCTGGATAAAAGATACTACACAAAGACATTCAGCACTCATATGAAATGCCACTCTTTTGAATAGCAGGAACCCTAGCTACATGGTGGAGTCGATGCTTTTCAGAACAAGGCCATCTTCCATAAAGCCTGCTCTGATGTTCTGCAGCTCTGGTGAGCATCCTGGGAGGCAATTGAGCTGACAGGGCCAGAACTTTTCCCTCACCTGTGCACTAAGATTTCATACCTAGTGGAACTAGACATGAGGACATGCATCTGTGCAGAGTGCATTAGGGAGTCTTGCTCACCCAAATGTTAAATAGAAAAACATTTAGCAGAAGTGCTGAAGTGTGTCATTTGCACTGTGAGTACCTCATGACAGGATATTCATTCTAATAGAAAATGAAAAGCTATAAATTCTTATAAAATGAATTGAGAAACAATGGGCAATTAATATATATTATCAGGAAAGATGATAGTTTTATTTTCTCCTGTGCCTACCCAAGCTTGTTAGTGAGGACCAGCTATGGAGAAAATAAAGTGCACCAGCCTAGATAGGAAACTAATAAAATCTGACTGAGTACAGGTAAGAGAACTGAAAGAAAAGGTCAACATACAAATCAATTACACACTCGCTGATTGAATAAAAGGCGATAATTCAGTTGGAGAAGCCTTTTTCATTCTTGTAAGTTTAGGAAGAGCCATAGAGGCTCCAATTGAATTGAAAACTCCTACTATTCCCTTTGGGGCTACCAACTTTTGGACTACAAACTGTTAATCACTATTGCTGCTATTACAAAGTTATATGTAGCTATAAAAACTAATAATGAAAAGACCCTGTGGCACCTGGTGCCTTAGATCCTCAAACTAACTGGGTAGGCATAGAGTATTGCACACTGCATTCTAAAACTACACTTCAAACAACAGGATTCTACCAGTGCTTGATAATCACCTCTGTCCTGCCTACCCACCCACTATTTACATAGAGCTTGTCTCTGTGGAATCTCATTGCAAGGCTGTAAAAGAGCAGCAGGACTCTTGGGACAGTAATCCAATCTCAATAACTAATCTCTTAATCTGGTTTGAAATTCAGTACAGGACACCTTGGATTTAGCTTCCCATTCTAATACTATCAGCAAAGCTGCTCACTTGAAAGGGAGATATATTCATTTCTTGGGTAGAAAGGGGGAATCAAAAAGACTGCATCACTCTTTCAGCTCCTCCTGAAAACAGGGGATGCTCCTAGACAATGTTTTTATTGTGCAGTCACTCTGCCTCATTTGCAGAATTTTATGGGTGATCTATACAATGTTGGCTTCCATGTGTAAACTAACCTTCCCATGTTTTCCCACTGCTTTCTTCTTGAATTATTAGGTGCTACAAAGATGCAACAAAAATGCATTTTCTTCTCTCAGAAAATCCATTAAGGAAGGAAAGAAAAGTTGCACAATGTGTATAGATTAGCAGTGTCAGGATCCATCCATTTAGAAGCACCACTAGTAAGGCTGTGAATTTATATACCAAGGATGCAGAATGTGTAGCCCTTTAAATGTTGTTGGACTACAACCCATGACATCTATCCATTATACACAACAGTGACAGACGTTTCATGGGATCTCCAGCCCACCAACATTCCTGCCATAGGAATAAATACCGTTGAATTTAATGGGACTTACTTCTGCACAGCTATGCATACTATTACACTCTTAGAGTGAAACCCTAAACAGTTAGATGTAAGTTTCACTACATTCAGTAGGACTATACTCACTTAGCTTCTTGATGAGTATTCGATGGCAAAGTCCAAGAGATGCAACATATATATTTTACTGTAAGAAATGTAATGCATTTCAATTGCCTGAACTGTTAAGAAGACTTAAGATGACGTCTCTATATACATATTATCTCATCGTCACTCTCAGGCAGCCAGTATAGTCATTGATATTTCCATTTTACAGTTTTGAAGGGACTAATTTCCATATTGTCCCATTTATAAGATCTTTAAGCCTGTCATTTTCATAGAGGAAATTTGCATCACAGATTTCATCTCTAATGCAACACTATAGAATGCTGCACCTGTGCTCACACTACTATGTATATTATTCCATTGACAGCCATACCATGGCTTTCCTCAAAGAAGACACAAAGTCATCTATATCCTGGTATTTCAGAAAATCAGGATTTTTATTTAAAAAACTGGTGCACACCCAATGCCATCATATTAATAATGTAAGAAAAGACAACTGTTAATTTTACTGATGTAGAAAGAAAAAGATTTTTTTGCAATTGTTATTTAACACAATTGCCAAGAAGCAAGATAAATAAAGCAATAATCAATGAAGATACTGACTATTACACATTACAACTTATAATGAGACAGAAAGGGGAGAGAATCATGATTTAGAGCAGGGCAGTCCAACTTTTCATATCTTAAGGGCTGCATGAGACTTCAACATGGAACCCTGGGGCCTCACAATGAATTACACTGAATGGAAAAGAATGCTTTGTGGGTCTGTGATCTCAGGCAGCTCCTTCTCCAACCTCCCAGAAACCCTCCTTGTGACTACTCCTGGCCCTCCCTTCCTCCTTGGAATTGGCACTCCGAGCCTCTGCTACTTGAGCCAACAAACTCTCCCCAGCATCCCCACCTGCCCCTGCTTATGAGCACAAAGGTCCGCAGCTCCTGAGCAACTTTGATCTCATCAGCTGGAGCAGCACAAGGCAGACTGGGGCAAGCTGTCACGAGGCTACCAGCCTAACCTGCCTTCTTCTGAAGAGAGTGGGATGAGCTGGCAGCCTCAGGAGAGCTCACTGGGATCCAGATGTGGGGGGGGGATGGGGGGTCCAAGCAGCAAGAGCGACACAGAACAAGGCTTTGGGGGTCACATGTAGCCTGCAGCCCACACGTTGGATCACCCCAAATTACCATATTTTCCCGTGTATAAGATGCTACTTTTTCTTAAAAACGTTTACTTTAAAATGGAGGTGCATCCTATACATGGGGAGCCAAGAGGGTGCGATGGGGGGGTGGGGGGAACTCATGCGATCACACGCAGGGGCGTGAGGCACTGGGGGGCAGCTAAGCAGCACGTGAGGGGGTGTGGCAGTGAGGTGGCGCATGCGAGCAGGGGAACGGCAAGGCACTGTGGGGGGGGGCAGCTAAGCGGCATGTGTCGGGGGCAGCAGCTTGCTCACTGGAGATGGGGAGGAAAAGTGGGAGGCATCCTATACATGGGGGTGTCTTATAGATGGGAAAATACAGTAGTTATTCACCAAAGCAAGGTAGGATTCTGTTCTTTTTCTTGCAATCTAGAACCATGGATGGTCCCATTTGGCCATATTAAGACATATACTCAGAAATCGATTGTTTATAATAGTACAATTAATTTGACAAGACATTCTCATACACTGGGTTGGATTTCTGTGCTCCCTGTGTTTACTTCAAAAAGTACAGTATTAGTCCCATATCACAGATTGAAGCTATGAGTCACCTATGGCCACCATGAATTTGAGGCTGTCATAAGGATCAGTATCTTTCTGGTTCTAAGTCACAGTGTACCAGTTACTATAATAAGAACTGAAAATAGTTGCAGATTAAATAATTAAGGGCTCATTTATCCATACCAGTTTTGCAAATGATATTCATGCTACCAAGAGAACATTTCTTGGTTCATCTCATACAATATGAAGATAGTTTGTGACATACATAAGCTATCCTTGGGACACAACATATTTAAATAAAAAGCCTCATGAAGAAAGCATGGTGCAGTAACTGAAGAATTAATCCTGAGATAATGAAAATTGTCTAGTGAAATCATTTCCAGATTAGTATGGTCTGATTCACAAGAACTGTTAGAGTGATATCTCCCTTCTTTATTCTTGTGTTAAAATGGTAACATTAGGTCAGAAGCACAGACACTCAAAAGAATGTTGTTCAAAATGTTGAGATTGTTGTCTTTCTGCCAATGCTTAGAGGCACAGGACACTGCAGAAAGAACTTAATTTACATGTCTGGCTGCTCCATAGGGCAAATGTGACTTTAACTGCTCACTTGAACAGCCATGTCAAAACAAATAGTGATTCATATTTGGAAAAGAAAATGGTGTGTGATTCAATTAGCAGTTTTATCAACATAACCAACAGTACTTTTTTCTTGATCATGAAAGGGTGAGGACAGATGGTAAATCCAGCTCCTGGCTTAGACCACCTGCCATTTGGCTCATCCCCTCCCAGAAATGTTTTTCTCCACCATCCATTGCTTTCATTTCTACCTGGCTTCACCTGAAAGGAAGAGCACAAATCCCAGTTCATCAGGTCAGCAAGGAGAAACTGCCTTTTTGGCTCTTCCTTCTTAGGACTATCCCTTCCATGGCCAACCCAGCTGGTCATTTAAAATCAGTTATGCCACTACTACACTGGAAAACTGAACAGAGACTGTCTTTTCTTACTCACTTTACAGGATTTAGAACATGTTGAATGCATTGTAAACGTACAAAGGGAATCAGTTGCAGTTGCTTTAGTGTGTCAACATTCCTTCTCAGCAAAGTAACCTCAACATCAGCAAAGTGGTAGAGAAAAAACCTAGCCCTTGTGTGATTATCATAGTTCAGGAGGCAAAGGCAGTTTCGTTTTGGTGTTTTGTTTCTTACTGTCATCTTCAGCTGCAGCAGCCTCACCTTTTACGAATCTTTTCAAACTCCTCCAGTAGCAATTCTTACCTAATTCCACTATGATGAATGAATCTCTAGCATTTTTGGATTATTTTCCCCATCCCTATAGCTAAAGAGCTACATGCACATATAGCAAATTATATACCATCCATCAGAATTGGAAAAGGGAGGACGCTCTAGTGTTGCAAAGCAAGTTTAGTATCCACTGCTTCTGCTGTCCCAGCCACCTTGCTAGAGCCTGACCTCACCCGTGCAACTTCTAACCAGCCTCCGTGCAAACTCAGGTCCAGCAAAGTGCCAGTCCCCACTGCAACAATCTTGAGAGCTGGAGCATAAAAACTGTTGCCAAAACTCATGTCCCTTTGCTGCCAAAGGGGACACAAAGGTGAGGTTGCCTCCCTTACTTGATAGTAAGGAGAGGTCTTCATGCTGAATTCTGGCCTGTAGGGCTGCAGAATCATGGATGAGTAATGCCTGGTCTGTAACACTGAAAATGTGTTTCTCAAAGAAGTGGGAGAGAGGTTGGGAGTCAGGATACCCATCATAGTTACACAGGGCAGAGGCGAAAGGCGGGACAGCTACGCCTAATGAGAAAGGATACAACAACAAGCTGTTGGCTGCCCACTCTTGTTCTATAACTCAGATAACGCAGATGGCACTAGCAACAGACCAGAACAGACCACTGCGTTGAAACTACTGCTGATGAATGCCAGGTCAGTAAGAAGTGAAACAACTGCTATTTAGGACTTGATCCTGAATGAGCATGCTAACCTGGCCTGTACTAGAAAGACCTGGCTGGATGAAGTGGTGGCTAACCTCTTCCAGCACATTTGTCCAGGGTCTCTGGTGTGTGTGTGTGTGTCTGTGTGTGGTCATGGAATTGATATCCAAAGGCTATGTATTTGAAATACAACCATAGTTTACAGCCTATGACAATATCATGCTGCAAACATTCAGCTAATACTAATATACATAAAAATAAACAATACGTCTTAAATAAACTTCCTCCCTTTTATCCCCAAGAAACATCTTATTTACTCAAGATCAACTTTAAGGCAATAATGCCTAGATAGTCCATAATTTTAATATCATACTTAATACATCTCAACTCTAAATATACTATGAAATATTAACACTGAATAGATCATATTAATTAAACTGCTTCAATGGAGGGAATTATATAATCTAATTTGTATTTCAGATTTACAAGATGACCATTTGTCATTGAAGAGGATTTTTCTTGCCTCAGCCATGGATTTAATTAGCTCTTTTGTCTTGCAAATGATTTTAGCCATCCCCATGTATTCATTCTCCACCAGCAAATGTTCCTGTTAGCATTGATGAAAAATCGATACCTTTCATGGCTGTTCAGTAAAAGAATGAGGTCCTTTCCAATAGCTGCAAATGAGAGGAAATGTAAGCTTCAAATATTTGCCATTCAAGCATGAAAACAGCATCAGTGCTCCTGCTGGTAAGCAGCATGTTCTCTAAAGGATGAACTTATCTAGTTGCAGGCCCACACCAATATTATTTATCCTGGAAAAAAGCCATGAATACTATAATGGAGGGCAAAAACTGTGCTCATCACCTCTTAGTGTAAACCCCAGCATGGAAAAATAAAATGATTTTCAGTCACATTGCTTCAGGGTTCAGCGATAATTTGGTCTAAAAATATTTTTCCTGGATTCATGATATTTTACAAAAAGTATCTTAATGAGAAATCTTGAATCTAGGAATTAAGCTCATACACTGTTCTCTTTCTATTAAGTTAAAGCCAGCAGTGACATCTCTGAAGTGGGTGCAGTAGATGAAGGACAATGCCTAACTTCATTTCCTTTGTTTAATTCTCACTTCATTATACTAATGAACTATTCATATTCTTCTTTCTAGGGTAAGACAACAACTCATTTTTAATGCAGTACAAATTGCTTGAATGACCTAGGTGCATATACAAAATGGTCCCAGTCCAGTGGTGCAGGAGCTGCATGTATCTGAATAGCAATGGGCTGCCATTTAAGGAGCAGACATGAAAGCTAGACAGATGATCAATGGCAGCCTTTACCTACCATTAGTTTGAAAGAAGAGTAAAGAGATGACTTTCAGTTGTTTTTCCTGTGGATTCATGGATTGGTGTGAACCGTGAAGCTTTTTTTTTTCCTAGCAGCTCAAGGTCACTAAAGGGAAAGAATAACCTCTGGAATAAAGGTTACATAAATGAGCTGTAAAATTATAAACAGGATTTTAGTTACAAAATGGTCTGGTTTGTAAATAGTTCAACAGCATGGGTATGAAGGTTTGGCGATGTTCCTTTAACTAAATGATACCATATATAAGAGGCCTCCAGTTGGCAGTCGGCAAAGATATAGCTGTTTCCTTAGTAACTGGCCCAGGAGATCTTTGTGAAGTTTTCCAATGTACCAGTAGACACTGAGGACCAATACTTTTAGGTGAAAGAGTAAAATAAAAAGAAGGACAATCCAAAACAGGTGTTTAGTGAACCTGTATTTGAAATTAAAAATAAATGAGATGTCAGACTATCAAAATATAACTTTTTATAGGTTAGAGGGTTCTGCCTGAAGGGAATAAAAAGGCAAATTTGCATTGTCAGAGTTAGTCTGAATAAAAAACTAAAGCAGGACTGAAAGTTCCCAGTGGCAGCAAGTATTGACTGTTGAAGGAAAGGAAAGGCATAAAAATGAGCCAAAATTACAGAATGCTGTAACTAGAAAAAATCTTTAAGAAACTGTGAGTCTTCAAGGAGAAACATTGGAATGTTTCTGTCCTATACCTTTACTGGTCAGTCCTTGGATTAAACACCATTATCAGGAGCACCAATAACAAAAACAAAAACCCCACCCTAAAAGTATATCCAATTGAATCCCCCTCTTGGATGTACACCTTAACATGGTGAGAGAGTTTTAGAGTGTCAGAGAAACCAAGAGTAATATTGCCAATGGCCAGAGTCTCTAAGTGGCCTGTTCTCCTAACAGGATTACCCAAGGTGGAATGGTTAAAGCTGAGACGTCAGACTAAGATGCATCCATCCTCTTCAGAAGAAATAATAACATCAGCCAAAGAAAATGGGTATCTATAATAGTGATGGAAGTTGAGAAACTTCAGAAGAGCAGCTACTGAGCTGCATCAGTAGTTGAAGGTGACACTGAAGAAGGATCTTTCACAGATAATGGCAGTGATGCTTAGCCTAACACTTGTTAGTACTGTGCAGAAGAAGACAATGGTAAATAATTTTGAATATGTTTTACCTTGTAAATTCTAGTTGCTAATGCTGCAACTAGATCAAAACCAAAAGGAGGTCTAGTGGCTGACATGCACAGAAGCAGAAGAAATTTCTCTTGCTGCACACTCAATATAATTGGAACATGGAATATGAAACATAAGAAGTATTAATCAAGGCAAACTAGTAACCATAAAGCAAGAAATTAAATGGTTAAAAATCACAGTGTGAATGAACTAAAATGGACTGGAATAGGACATTTCTGGTCAGACAAATATAAAGTGTTTTATTCTGGAATTGGCAAACTCAGAAGAAATGGAGTGCCTCTAATACTGATGCAAGATGTAAAAATGTTTTAATAAATAAATAAAATAAAAGATGTAAGGGGCTATAATGCAAAGTACAACCAAATCATATCAATCAAAATTTTTGGAAATCTATTAACTTAACCATTATACACAAATCTGTTCCAAAAACAGAAGCTGGAGAAGAAATCGACAATTTTAATGCAAGAGTCCCAGAGGAAAATTCAAACACACAAAAACAGAACTTGCCAATAATCATAGGTGACTTGAACACAAAAGCAGGAAACAAAACAGAATCAAACATTATGGAACAGTTTGGCTTAAGGGTCAGAAACAAAGTAGGAGAAGGACTCATAGAATTCTGAAATGCCAACAATCTGTTTATTGCAAACACATACTCTAGGCAACCAACCAGACAATTGCACACATGGTCATCACCAGATGACCAATAAAGAAATCAAATAGACAACATATATGGAAGTAAGAGATTGTGTTTCCACTGGTCACACAGGAGTAGGGAAAAATTGTGGTAGTAATATCTTAATATCAAAAATCAGCTGAAAAAGATCCCTAAGAGAATCACAGTGCCAAAATACAACCTAAATAATATTCCTGAGGAATTTCAAGTCCACATGAAGAACAGATTTGCATTACAGAACTCAATTGGCCATGAAGCAGGAAAAGCTGTGCAGTTAAAGCAGAGACAGTATTCAGAAAGAATGTAAAAAGACAATTGTAGCAGAAAAGGAGGAGGTGGATGATGGAAGAACCACACATAATTGCTAAGAACAGGAAAGAAACAAAAGGTGACAAGAACAGGTTCGGAATCCTGAATGCAACTTTTCAGCAATTGTTAGATAGAGAAGAACTATTACAATGACCAGTGCAAAGAAACAGAAGGCAACAACAATAGAGGAGCGGGAAAGACCTCTTCCAGAAGATCCAAGAGATCAAAAGGAAATTCCAACCAAAATGCTGTTTCCTATTGCAAAAGGAATATTGAAAGTCCAACAGGGGGACATACATTCCCACTAGGATAAAATACAGGTGGAAACAATATACAGAACTATGCAAAAGACATAAAAAGATAATGAACTCCCTCATAGAGGAATTCTGTGAGGAACAGTCTGCAAAATTAGAAAGTGAAATTTATTTATTTCTTTATTTATTTAGAGTATATGTATGCCGTCCCATCACATAGCCTCATTTCATTTCATAGAAATTTCATAGAAATGAAATCTGCTACGAAAGAACTTGGAAGAAATAAGGCACTTGGAATAGACGAAGTGAAAATAGGACTATTTTAACCTGCACAAACTGGATCAATGCAAATCCTAACAAGAATATACCAACAAATCTGAAAAACAAAACAATGAGCCTCATCCCATTCAAGTTGGATTCCAAAAGGAAGAGTTTATATCACAAATACATTTTGCCTACTGGGGAACACTTAGAATTTCAGAAAAGAACCAGTCTATAACTACAGGAAAGCCTTTCTCATGTATGGATCATGAGAATCTATGGATGGTTCTGAAAGAAATGGATGTGCCTCAGCTTTTGATTGTCTTTATGTGTAACCTGTATCATGGACAAGAATAAGCAAAGCATCAGACAACAGTATATTTTATTTCCCTGTGTGTTCAATCTATACACAGAATATACCATAAGGAAAACTGTACTAGGATCAGAAGAAGTGAAAATTGGTGAAGAATAAATCAATAATTGAAGGCATAATGATATTTTATTGCTGAAAGAAAGCAGATCTTAATTGATATGACTCCTGATTAACATGGAAGAAGAAAGTGAAAAAGCAGGAATGAATCTGAACACTGAGAAAACCAAATTCATGACTACCAATGAATTACAGAACTTTACTACCAACAATGAATGAATTGAAATAGGGAACGAATTACATACTTCAGCTCAGTTATCAGCTCAAAGGAGTCTGCAGCCAAGAAATTTAAAGACTGACATGGAAGGTCAGCAATGAAGGTACTAGAAAAGATCCTCAAATGTAACCATGTTTCTCTGGAGACTAAGGCCAAAATCATCCAGACTATTGCACATGCAATCACTATGTATGCATGTAAAACCCAGACAGTGAAGAATGCTGAGAAGAAGAAAATGGATGTGTGTGAAACATGGTGCTGGAGGATAGGTTTGCTAATACCCTTACCAACAGTATGAACAAGTGGATCCCATACCAGCCAAAGTTTTCCCTAGAAGCAAACATGACAAAACTGAGGCTGTCATATTTTGAATACACCATGGGAAGGCAAAACTCTCTGCAGAAGACAGTAATGCTAGGGAAACTTGAAGGTAGAATAAATATGGGATGTTATAAAGGAAGCCCCAGTTTTGCATTTACACTTTGGAGGGCACTTTTTCATAGGGTCACCATTAGTTAGATATGACTTGATAGCACATAACAACTACACTATCCTATAGCCAAGCAGTTCACAAAAATTACAAAGCATGATATTAGAAATGTTAATATACAAAATTTAAAACAGCTAAATTCAACTTCAATGATACACTGGAAACACAGGGTGTAGCCTGAAGAGAGTGCTCAGTCCTCTATGGCCAGATTGGGCCATAGCACATGCTAGATTACACCCATAGATTAGAGGCTGTTCTTGCCTGGAATAGGTTCTACTATGCAGTTTTCAGGTTGTCCTTCAGACTGATGGGTTTCAGAAGAAAACAACAGCTGATCTCCTATTTTGTGTGTGTATGTATCGAGCAGGTACTCGGATCTATCTACAATGTTAGGCAAAACCCATGGGTTTCTTCTAAATCAGAACAAGAAAACAATTTTCTTTCCACAATTTTTACAGCAGCAAAGCTTGAACTAATTTTAGATGGTGTACTACACTTTAAAAGCAAATGGAGCTCAATGTGAATAGCATTAGTAGCAGCTAGAAGAAAGGTAGCTCTCAAAAATTAAGTCCCAGTATTGAGTGGTAGGAAATTCTATTCTTTCTGCATCTGAATGTCTACATTTAGTATTCTTCTAGACATGACAAAAGCAAAGAAAGTGGTATTTATCCATAGGAATATGTCAGAATTCACAGTTGAGCTATATTGATATTAGGGCCAAATAAAATGTCACATAGTACTTAGCAAGTTTTCATATTCCACAGACCCCTTCATCAGACTGGACACTAGGGAAAGCCAGGATTGTGTGTGATCAGTCACAAAGTCGTGCCTAACTCTTCATGCCCCCGTGGACCACAGCACGCCAGGCTCCTTGTCCTCCACTGCCTCCCAGAGGCCACACCCCGCTCAGCCCCATTCCCATCACACCAATGACTCCATCCAGCCACCTTAACCAGAAAAGCAGGAAAGCCAGGATTACACAGAGTAAAAGCTTGTAATGACTGTTTTGTTCCTACCCCCTGACCTGAAAAAAAGAATATATGCTCTACAGATGCCTTCAGGGAACAGTATTTCTAGAACTCTATAAAGAAATTTAACATGCATTGACTAGACTATTACCTTTCTATTTGCACACTTAATTCAAAGCATTGCAAATTGAATTTAATAGGATTACATATGTAAACCTATTAAACAAACAAGTTCCAGTACTTCAGGTGCTTGAGGCATCAAGACCCTCATTGGTTTCATCTGTTCACTCTGCAGTATCTAATTCAGATATCTAGGTTATTAACAGAATACTATCTGAGAACTCTAAGTAAGTTTAGCTCCTTAACCAGTCTTTGATGGTGCTGCTGCCAATTCATTATAAATCGCCATGGTGAATGCTTATCCCCTTCCACATTATGGCTGCCCATATTCAGGTAAGTTAAAGAGTAATTCACTTTTTTTAAGGGCTTTTCTATTAGAGTAAGAGTAGAGCATCACAGATTTGACACAGTTATTAGCCATTTGCAAGCTGAATCTGACACTACAATCAAGTTTGGAGACCTTCCTCCCAGTCCCACTTCTGAAGGAGGCTAAGAGGGTGGCTAAGTGGTGGTCCCCTCATTATGAAATGATCTACCCACCAGGGCACCCCTAGTGCCAACTTTCATCTTTCAGTGCCAGGTTAAAACTGCCCTCTTCTCCCAAGCACTGAATGGCATTTAAGGGCATGATGGAGAATATATGGCAGCTACTTTTCTCTAGTTTGTATGCATATCATTCCAGCTGTTAATTTTTAAAAAATGTGCATTGTAAATTTTATGCAGCTTTTTATTGTTTGTGTTTTTGTGAATTGTCAGTACAAAAACAAAATAATGTGGATGATCACAATCATATTCATGATGGTGAGGATAACAATTCATTTGAGGAGACATTGTAAATATTACAAGATTATGGTTTCCCCCTCTGGAATGTTCTTTTTGATGGGATTCAAATGGCAATCCTAACCTAACCTAATCCTAACCAAAGTGTTGATGGTTGAATGAGAACTTGTATGGAACAAAGTTTCAGCACATTCTGGTTCATTTTTCTTTGGATCCATCCTTAATGAGTAAGCCACCATTGTGGAAAGATGCAAAATACTTATGTTTTGGACCTCCAACTCTTCGAGCCTGTGAAGGTCAGCCAGGGGATCCTGGAGCTTCACTGGCAAGGCAAAACAATGTGTCCTTAGGAAGCCACCTTCATAAGTGGCAGTTCTGCTGCTATCACCACCATTCTTTCACAGAGGAAATGGTTGCCCAACCCAGCTTTGGACTTGCCTCAAAAATTGCATGTACTTAGATTCATTTCAGTTAGAACTGGGCAAAGCCAAAAGCCTGAGCAGAACCACTTCTCTCCATTACTGTTGCTTGCTGAGGTGAAGCAGGCTTCCCTCCAGAGCTCACAGAACCAAAACTGCTCCAGAGCAGGGCTTTGTTAGTGATTCATGCTTTGGAAATACCCAGCCATGACGTCTCCTGAGAACAGAGTCTTTTGAACACTGACAAATAAAGTCTTTTGTTTTGCTAAACACTGATTATAAACAGGGGAAGGGAGAGCCATTGGTTAATCCTAAGGTACCATGGTTCCAGCCACTAAACTCTGAGTAAGGAATTGAGTTCCACTGCACATTTTAAAACATTTTGTATTCTCCAATTTGGCCCCTGGACCTGCGGTTCTCTACACTGGTCTGCAACAGATCTGATGACAGGCAGTATCATACTATAGTCTCCCTAGTGCTGTCAGTTCCTTGAGGAAAACATCCATGATTTCACCCCCTACAGTTCTTTTTCTCTGACAGAAAACAAAACCTCTGCCTCACCCAAATGGTCCTTGTTCAAACGCTGCAGAATTTGCTGGCAGGACTGTGAACCTGCCCTTCTCATTACTTCACTTCCTCTCCAGTTTTACAATTTTATTTTACTCTAGCATAAGTGCAGGGGTACCAATCCAAACTGAGACTTGAGGTTGGCACTTCGACACTTTCTGCACATACTGGGGTCTCAATCCAGATTGGGAGCTCTATTCTTCCACTACAGCAAGCAGTTAAATATTTAAAATGTCTGTTTTAGCCTTGTGTCTCTTGACTTTTAGACATCTTCTGTCATCAGGGCACAGGGCTTGTGGGCAGCATCAGAAACCTAGAACATCTTTGACTAAATTCCTTGGGTAAAGAAACTAACACTCTTTTCAGATCCAGACAGAACATGTTACTTTGCCACTAGACTGATAAATATCCATCAGTAACCATCCTCTGCACAAATTAATGTTACAGTCCAAAGGAACTTGGTCCGAAGAATGCTGAAAACCATGTATTAAGCAGGACTTTTGCTTGCTAGTTATACTGTCACAATTCCCAGTCATTGGTGAGGCCAACTGTCCAGGATTTCCTCATAGTTTCTCTCTTGAAGAACTACTCTGCCCCATTGAAAGTTTGCCAAGCTACTTTTAAGTCTGTCTACAATGCACCTGAATCTTTCACGAGAAATATAGTCACACATAGGGAGACACACATTCATTAGTCTGCATGGCATGTGCACACCTGCCCTCATTTCCAACTGATGACTGATTTCCCATTTGGCATCCAACAACAAGATATAAGATGGTCAAACATTCAAAAATGCATGAAGCTTTACCAAACAAATTGCCCTGTGTCATAGTATCTTCCCAGTGGAATATTTCACAAGCTGCCATCCTAAGCTTCAGCACATTTCTATGTTTTATAAACAGTTCAACAAACAAGAAGCCAGATACTATCACCTCAAATCAGTAGTCTCCTGGAGCGGGGAGTCATTACAAAGAAGGAATTATAGAGCACATTCAGGAAGCAAACTGAAATTGCGGTCCCTTATCAGCATAGCATCTCAAATGTCTCCAGCCACATGGCAATTACTAATAAGATTGCATTTCAGACAACTAAATGATGAATTCTGAATCCCTCATGTGATTTGGGACCTCAACTGTGGTTCAAGGGCATAATAATTTATCACTGATTTAAATCTCCCTGAAATACGGATGAAATTTTACTATCATTAAAGTCAATGTTACAGAAATACAACTCTTTCTCCTGAGCAGAAAATTTCAGCTATGAATAAGCGGAGCAATTCATTTCAGACACACTATTAGAGCTAAGATGTGATACACCTCTTGGCATTCAAGGGCTATTTGTGCAAACACAGATGATTCCCACATGCAAATTTTAACAGACCCAAATATAGATAGTCTATAGCTAGTGCAGTCAGATGAATAACCACTTTGCAATGAGAGTCTATGAATAAACTATAGATATAACCAAAGAGTAAGAACTGGCAGCAATACAAGAAGTGGAAACTAAAGATCACTTAAATCTTTGCCATGCGTTCTTGCAGCATTTTAAAAGTGATTCAGGTACAACTTGCCAAAGAGTTAAGGGTTGAGTGACAGCAATAATTAGCCAAAATTGATGAATACCTGTGTAAAGAAAACACCACTTGTGTCTTTAGGTATGATTCCATAAAGATCCCATCAGAGCAATAAGAATAGATAGTATATGAATAATTTTGAGTATGAATAGAGTATAAATGATGTTAGGACTGCAGTTCTGTGTGCACACTTATTATAGAGTAAGTGCCAGTGAAAATGGGACTTATTTCTGAGGAAAAGTGCAATGGGGTTGTAGAAGCCCCAGCTACTAATTATTTCTTGTGTAAGCATTACTTCAGGTATTAAATTTTGTGCAGGCATATAATTACATGTTTGTTTGTTTGTTTGTTTGTTTTTTAAAGTTGTGTATTTTACTCTTCTAAAGAGAAATTGAGTTGCTCAGATTTACTTTTTAGACTTCATGGATTTTTCAGCTTTTATTGTCCTAATTGGCCTTGTACATACTTTCAAAAGTATGACTTAGAAACCTAGCTGAAAGTCAGCAAATCTGGGTGTGGTCAGTTCCTGGATGAGACACAATAGGAACCTCAAATATGCCACCTTGAACTATATGAAAGGCAGGATTGTGAATATCCTCATCTTTTTTGAAGAGTATGCAGTTCTGTTCTATCAATACGCTTCAATATTCATAGTTGCACACCACCTCAACCTAGATATGGTATCTTTCATAAATTAATACTGGATTTTATGCCTTAACAAAGTGATTTCTCAACTCATATACAAGGCAGGTCTCTTAGTGGATGATGTGGAGAGAAAAGTATATAAATATTAACTACATGCATTTTCTAACTTATGCAAGAGATAGAGAGAGATAGAGACAGAGATAAAGATCTATAAATATAGCATTATTGTTTTTAAGTCATTATTTCCAAATGCCTATGTATATAAATATGGTAATCAGTAAACTGCATGGGTCACAGATTAAAACACTAACATACAAAAATCATATATTTCCTGTTCCTTGACCCATCTTTAGGAACAACACACAATTAGATAATGACAGTTCAGAATAACTGAATGCACTGTTTTGACATGCTTCACATCATAACATTAAAAGCATGCCTTAATAATAACATATAGATGGAGCTGAAAAAACAATGGAACAAGAAGGAATATAATGGAAGATATTTGAAGCAATTTTGACAGTTTCCCTAAACAATACTTTTTATGTAAATTTATTAACTGAAGAAATCTATTCCTGAGAGGTGAGACAACATGAAAATTGTTTAAGAGCAATACTTATCCAGCAATCCATAATACAATAAACAGAGTTACAGAGTGGAAATTATTGTCTAGGGACAAAGTGCACCAGTGGATTCCTTGCACACTTTGGTATGCACTGAAACATGTAATAAAAATCAGTAAACTGAAGAAGAGTGCCAGTAATACATGAGCATAATGGAATTTGTGGCTTTTGTAAAGGAAGTTTAACCACCAGTGTCCCAGTCTCAACTCTCTTTTGAGAGAGCTGAGACATGCCTGTGCATTTTGTTGTTACAGCTGTGGAACAGAGCCCAGAACAGCACTTTCAGCCTTCATAATCTGGACTGTGGATTCTGGGGTTCCTTCAGGGATTCAGTTTAGGGGCAATCCCACTGTTGCCTTT
This sequence comes from Varanus komodoensis, assembly GCF_004798865.1. Lineage (NCBI taxonomy): Eukaryota > Metazoa > Chordata > Lepidosauria > Squamata > Varanidae > Varanus > Varanus komodoensis. The sequence goes on along the minus strand of NW_025335941.1, from coordinate 2,795,730 downwards.
ATTCAAGGTCAAAGATAACAGCAAGGATTTCCCTGCCCATTGCTCTCCCTCTCACTGGCCGGGGGACCAGGATACAGGGGAACCCCCACTTTTATCTCTAACTCAGACTGGAATCTGCATTGAAAGTGCAGGTGGAAGGGGACTGGGCAATGTCGGGAAGAGTTTCCTGGAGTCCAGGTGCTGCACAAAGCCAAGGACTCAGCAGCACTGGGAGGAATGACTGCTCCTTACTGCAGCGGCCAAGTTCTTTTCTCCATGCCTCTGCTAGCTTGAAAAGTATTTAAAATTTATTTATTTACATGTGTTTGAGGCTGCCTATAATTGCTGAGGCCTTCCTAAGCAGCTGGCAATTGCCTGGGGCGGGGCAATGGCACATTATTAAGGAGATGTTTCAGTATCCAACAGACTTGGAACAAAAGGTTTGCTGAATAAAAAGCAGTCTAAGATCCATAGACTCAACAAGCAGATGCCAAGGCAGTGAGTCACTTAGGCATTTTGTGGAAGTGCCATCAAGAGGTTATCAAATTCCCAAATGTGCCCATGAGTTGAAAAGGTTGAGGACCCCTGTCCTAGAAGCTCTGGGGGGTGCATTCGAGGGAGGGGTGGGGCAGAAGGAAAAAGTGGTGGGATCCAACACAAAAGGGAAAAGGCCAATAATATCCCAAATTTCCAAAATAGGCAAATCTTACTGTTGCTATTAACTAAGCTTTAGGGGAGACATTCAGTATTTTAGAGCAGGTGAGCACTGCACAAAAGAGAATAAACCAGTCAGTGGTTGGAGGAAAGAGGTGAAACCACAAGGAGGAGACATGGCCTTGTAGAGAAAACAGGAAGGTCAGATTGCGACCCCAGATAGGCCAGATTTTACCCTTTGACCTGACGTTTTATCTAACCTTCTGATCTAACCCTGAAAGCAGCTCCGTCACCCAGTCCAGGTGACTTAGCCTGTGGTTGGATTATAGCAAATGCGCATCCCCTGAAAGGACATTGCATATGGTGTTGAATAACACATATGCATAGCCATTGCTTGGTGACTGCAGGAAGAACCCCAGCCCTCAAATAGGCCCAGCACTCCTAAAGTTTGGACTACATCCCAGAGTGGATCTATTGCTTCATTGACACTGAAGCCACCAGCTTCCACTGAGTGGTGACAGACCTGTTTGAATGGCCCAATCAAATCTTTAATATCACAAATAGAAGTTTTATAACATGGGAAGTGGCTGCATACCATCAGGTCATTAGTCCATCTATCTTAGTATTATCTACTTTTTATACCAGAAATGAGGAACTTCTGACCCTTAGATTCAGCTGGTGGGACCTTCCTGCATGGTTTCCAGAGCTTTTGACAACTACCCTGTTCCTTCCCCTCAGCCCTGCCAGTGTCTCTTTGTTTTGCCCCGGCTTCCTCCTTCACCTACTGCTCCACAATATACTATCTTCTCTGTAAAACTTCACATACTTAAGGTCCATGCTAACACAACCACACAGCATTTGAGCACAGAATAGATATTTTGCAGATACATATGAAGAGATGGAAACCCATCTATATGGTGGCTGGGTTCACACTACATGGCAACCCGTTGTGGGTAACTAGCACTGGGGGGTTGGTGTTATATGAACCCGGACAGCTTTCCACAGGGAAGACATGAAATATGTATATTTCCCACGCAGAAAAAACGTTGGCTAGCTCTGTATCAAATAAAGCTTTTCTCTGGCAGCTCTTAAAATTCCATAAATGGGGTGGAATGCACTTTTCTCCTTTCCCAGGCATGTACTACAACATTAATTAGGCAAGACTTTTCATTTTGTTCACTGTAAATGCACACTTGCACACCTCCAAATTCCCAAACTTTTTTTCTTTACAATTACAAAAAGACTTGTGTACATTTTGAGCATCTAGTTTTTTGAAAAGGTAGTGAACCAGTGATAGTTATTCTAAAGTATTACTTGAGCACTTTGGAGGCTCTGTCAAAGACTGTCACTGGCAGAGAGCATGTCAAGATTAGGGAAGGGAAATAAAGGGAAAAGGCTTCAGCAGAAAGGTGGCAAGAAACAAGGTGGCTTTCACAGGGATAACTAGTGGAGGACCAAGGGAGAACGAAGAGGGGACAACCGATGGTGAGCAGGAACATCTCTTGGGTGCATCATGAGTACTACTCTCTGAGTAACCCACACTCCATAGCTTATTTGCAGGATGGGTTGCTATGCCATATGAATTCACCCAGCTGAATAGTTAGAGATCTTGTCAAATGAATTAATGGTATCAACTTCCAACCATTCTAAGATCTTCTGCTAAATCCCACATTTATTTCAGAAGAGGGCACTGTGGGATGTTTTACAGTTAAAAAATGAAAAAAAAATGAAACTAATCAGCCCCATCCTCTACACCAGTTGCCAATGCTATGTAATTTACAATTAATTACTTTTGTTTTTGTTTAGAGAACTGTGCAGGCAATTTATTTTATACAAATAAATTATCATGCATGCTCACTTGCAGCTGAATGAAAAGGATTGTTTTACACCATGAAAAACAAAAATATATCAGAACTACTGGGGAGACTTTTCATTTTTTTCAAAAATAGCTCTTGTACTTCAAAATGATCCTTTAGCACCTGCCAAGTTCCACATGCTTCAGAACTCTTATTTTTCATGTAGACTGAATATTTGTTAAGAACTGTGTCATATGTTGCTTCCCAAGGTGAAACAGGTTTCCCTCTGAAGTGAGCAAAACTGGACCTTGACACTGAATAATATCTTATTTGGAACTTGGGCTTTATATGTATCCAAATATAGTGTCTTTTCCTACATTTGTCTAAATACTGATGAGGGGTGGAGTGGTGTTGAATGAATCACAGCCTTACCATCTAATCATGAAGCATGTTTTATCAGTGGACCTCCAGTTACTAAGCTTTAAGAGAAAGCAAGGCGGGATCCAAGATGGCTATTCTTCCAATACCACCAGGCTTCTCTTTGAAAACAGTCTTAAACTCATTTCAGTCAGCATAAATTCCTATCCTGACACTTCTCAAATGTTCAAAATGTCTTGTCTAGAAACACCTCTATTGATGTGTGCCATTTTCATACAAATTGACCAAAAATGTGTGTGTGGGGGGGAGGCAACAGTGAATAACACACACAGTCAAATTTTAGGATTTTCCTTCCACTTATGCACTTATTTCTCTGAAACTTACCATAATCTCTGTACTATCTGTCTAATGACATTTGACCTTCCCTCCAAGAAGTGTACATGCATGTTTCTCCCTCTTCATTTTATTCTCACAATCATCTTGACAAGAAGGTTCAGTTTGCCACTGGCCCACAGTCATCCAGTAAGTTTCATGTCTAAGTGGTTATTTCAGTTTGAATCTCCTCACCAACAAATATATTTTAATTGTTTGCCAGAACTAGACTAAATTTGTACCCCTTTGATAGTACCCCTGATGATGGGGTCTGTCAAACATCAGGCAAATAGGTGCAGGAGGTTTTATCCTAAGTGCTTTGAAGGTAGTGATTTTCAAGATATGAGAAAATCAGCAGTGGAATAAAAGGATGTGAACACTTTTTCAAATATACATACATGTACACTAATGTGGCTCTTGATGCACATTACTGATAGTGTGTGAAAGAGTGATGCAGCACAAACAAGTGAAAGATCATAAACAGTCACAAACTCAGACAGATATTCCAAGACACAGAGATCTACAAATGGTAAAATAAATAAAATGGGTCTATGGCCAGAATAGGTGCAGGTGGAGTGAAGGGATACAAATTGCCTAAGAACTAACAACACCAATAAAGGTTCAGGAGAGACTCAAAGGGACTGGAATGTAAGAAAGGATGAGCCTTCACTAGAATATGGAAAACACAAAAAACATACCCATAACTCCATAAGCTTGCAATACATTACTTGAGCATCCATCCCCAATGTACTGTGTCTGGGAAAGTCATTCCCTAGTTGGAAGCTGGAGCTGTCAGTTAGATTACTACACAAGCCCTCCCTCTAACTGGGTTTTTCATTTTATGAAGAACATGTAGAGCTTCTGGTGGTTCAACAATTTATCTAACTGAACTTATAAACATTAGAAGCACCTCTGAGATGGATCCAAAGCTTCAGTGCCAATCTGCCTCATTTCAGACCCAGATCCACTTTTAGAGAGAGTGTCTTCAGTCTGGTGTCACTCCAGATTTTTCCATGGTTGGGTACTTTGGATTCATCTTTTAATCTCATAATCATTCACCCACACTGGGTCTCATCATAAGATACACACACACACATTTATCTGAGAAAGAGAGAGAGAGAGAGAGAAAATAGAAATGACTGAACATCACCTGAAATCATCTGTATTCCAAGCAGTTCAGTATCCATGCAAAATAGACATCATTTTCCTATCTAAAGAGTTCCCTTCTTTCTATACTTTTATAAAAGTGGGGCTTCTAGAACCATGTTAGACTTTCCTATATCCTAAACACAGCCTGAGGAATATTGTTTTCATAGACATGTTTGTTGCAGATGGAAAATAGGAGGTCAACCATTACAAATGTATGTATTAGGGAGACAATTCAAAAACAGAGCAATTGATTCCATCATTGAAATTATAATATTTTCTTGCCCACTGTGTTCAACCATGCACATTGGGTATACCACTTGCATTACCAAACTGTCATTTTACTTTATTTTATTTTATTTTATTTTATTTTACAAGATCTTCCTTTTGCAAATGCCTACACTTAACTTCAGCCCACCCACCCCACACACCAGAAATTATAAAAAGGCTTCTGGCATTTTCAATGCAAGCATTTGCATCTATAATTTAACATAGCCACAAAATTGCATCTGCAAACATGGAAGGGTTTTTGAAAGCCTATTATGCTTTGCTTTTTAGCTCTTATTATATATAGTTTTCCTACCCTTTTCTTCTCTTTTGCTCCCCAAGGAATTATGCAAACAAATCACTAACTGCTTTTTATAAAAGAAATTATTCCCCTCTTTTTTCTTCTTGGTGTTTAATATGACTAAATCCAATAGTGCTTTCATTCTCAACATGCTTGTTCATTATAAGTGTGGGAAGTTATAGCATGCTAGCATAAAAATAGTCAGGAACAAGCATGCCTTTAGGTTTTATTAATACATGTAAAAGTGACACTCAGAAATGAAGTGTAGCCCTTTTATTATGAAAATTCTGTAATGGACTGTCTTCCTCCCCCTTGCAACAACAACAATAGGGAGCAAGGTTGCTTAGTCAAACAACATTTTGATATTCTAAAGCACAAAATGAGCATGTGAATTATACTAATATACCCAGTAATAATCACTATTCAAGTAGTTCTGCTTGAAGGAAGAATTGTGGCAAAGAAAATCATTCAGGGAATGGCATGGCATTATATTCTTAAAATGAATTAACTGTATTTGTTCAGGCATGAAAATGTCAGTTAACGAGACCCCCTCCATGCTCCATGTTCCACCCTTTCCCTATCCCATCAAAGCTGGCCATTCTCATGTGCAGATGACAACTTAGAACGAGCAAAGTGCAGGGGAGACATGTAGGCCTAGAAGGGATACAGACAAACTTCTACCCATGTCTGAACCCAAGCCTCTTTCCTCATTGTCCACAGCTAGGGTGGCAATCACCAGAAAAGAGAACAGAAAAAGAGGACACCATAGTATCTGCATATGCTAATCTACATGACTTAATGAAAAGTTAGGCATTGACTGGATCCAGGCAACACAGCCCATACTTAAAGGTCAAGTATGGGGGGTCATTGAACCATGGGGTTTATGCAGGTTGACACTGAAACATGGGTTAATGATAAAATTATCATGTTGTCTCAAACTAGACAAGATAACAAACCAAGGTGAACAACTCACAGTTCACAAGCCAATAAACCATGGAGCTGGCTAATCAGGGAATGAAAGCAGTGGTGGATCCCATGTGAATATGAGCAACATTGGATACTATCCTGTATCTATAATTTAAATAGAAATACAATACATTTCCCCACTGTGGTTGTGATGACTTGTGTCTGCTGCTCAGGTACTAACAATAGATGGGCAAATTCAAGGTTTTTGAACTAGAGGGCTGCTTCAAACAGATGACTATTGATGAACAGATGACTGTGCAGGATAAGACTCCTGGCCATATTATGATGCAGCTCCACTTTTGGGAGAAAGCTAAGCTTTGTCTACTTCGTCAGAATATGAATAATCCTCAACATGGCAAGAGGGCAAGCAAGCTGCCCAACTCCTGTCAATAGCTGTTCTTTAAAAGAATAATGTTGAAGTCTGAAACCATTAGTGCACAAAAGCTGAGCACAGAAATAGAAGAGAGTGATGAAAGGGGAAAAACATGAGACCTCCAGAAAAACTAAGAAATTCAAGGGACATTCAAAGCTAGATTAGCAATGCTAAAAGACAAACAGAGACAAACACTATCTCACCAGAAGAAAAGAAAGAGAAAATATGGAAAGAATACACAGAAGAACTGTACAGAGCAGATGAAAGGATGACAGGCTTCTTCAAAGCAGATTCCTATGCAGAAGAGCCTGGAAGATTAGAAAATGGAATAAGAGCTACACCTACAAAGAATAAACTACCTCAAGTAGATAGGATAACAATAGAAAAATTCCAAGCTGAAGAAAATGAATCAGTCCAAATCCTTACAAAACTATGTCAACAAATATGGGAAGCAAAACGTGGTCCAGAGGCTGGAAACATTCAATATATATTCCAGTCCCCAAGAAAGGATATACAAAATACTGCAGCAACCACAGTCTCCCATTTAAGCAAAGTGATGCTCAATGTAAAGACTCCATCCTGTAGGGAGCAAGAAATGTGAGTCATCCAAGCTAGATTCTTAAAAGGAAGAAACACTAAAGATCATGCTACAAATATATGTTGGTTACTGGAGTACACCTAAGAATTTGAGAAAAAGATCCCTCTTGTGCTTTACAGACTACAGGAAAGCCTTTGATGGCAAGGATCATGACACGCTATGGATGGTTTTCAAAGAAATGGGTTTGCCTCAGCACTTAATTGTCTTAATGGACAACCTGTATAATGGACAACAAGCTACAGGTAGGGCAGCATATGGAGAAACAGAATGCTTTCCATTAGGCAAAGGTGTCAGACAAGATCAGATAGATCTCCCGATCTATTAAATCTGTATGCAGAACATATCATAAAGAAAACTGGATTAGAATCAGAGGAAGGTGTGAAGATTGGTGGGAAAAAAAATATCACTCATCTAAGATATGCAGATGACACCATACTATTGGCAAAAATAGTATGGTGTCATACTATGGCTATAGGGGACTATGGCTCTGCGCCATGGCAGTTATGCCATGGAGTACCGCAGGGGTCCATTTTGTCCCCTTTGCTGTTCAACATCTACATGAAACCGCTGGGAGAGGTCATCAGGAGCTGTGGGCTGTGGAATCATCAGTACGCTGATGATACCCAGCTCTACCTCTCATTTTCCACCAATCCAGGTGAGGCAGTGGCTGTACTGAACTGGTGCCTGGCCGAGGTAATAGGCTGGATGAGAGCCAATAAACTGAAGCTCAATCCAGACAAGACGGAGGTCCTGTTGGTTGGCGGTTCGGGCTTCGGAGAGGGTGAATTGAACTTAGTCCTGAATGGGGTTGCACTCCCTCTTAGGGACAAGGTCCACAGCCTGGGAATGCTCCTCGACCCAGAGCTTTCACTGGAAGCTCAGGTACAGCAGCAGCGAGGAGCGCTTTCCTCCAGCTTCGGCTGATTCATCAGCTGCACCCCTACCTGGAGTACGACTGCCTTGCAACAGTGACACATGCGCTGGTGACTTCCCGTCTTGACTTCTGTAACGCGCTCTACGTGGGGCTACCCTTGAAGACGGTCCGGATACTTCAATTGGTTCAAAATAGAGCTGCCAGGCTGCTGACAGGGACTGGGCATAATGTTCACATGACTCCAGTCCTCCGTCAGCTTCACTGGCTCCCCATTGAAGTCCGGGCCGAATTCAAGGTGTTGGTGATGACCTATAAAGCCCTAAACGGCTTGGGTCCTGGTTACCTGAAGGAGCACTTACATCCATATATGCCCAGCCGCCCCCTGAGATTGGCGGGAGAGGCCCTTCTCCGGGAACCCTCTGTGAAAGAAATTAGGAGGGTGGGTACTCAGAGGAGGGCTTTCTCTGCGGTGGCGCCTAAGTTATGGAATGCGCTCCCCAGAGAGGTCCGCCTGGCGCCGTCGTTATTTGTTTTTCGGCGCCAGGCGAAGACCTTTTTATTTAAGCGGCATTTTAAATGTTAATATTCTTGAATTTTAACTGGCCAGGGCAGCTTATTTTATATTGTATTTTTGTATTTTTAATCTAATGTTTATATATTTTTTTAATTTAAGATTATAATTATTTTAATTTATTGTTGTAAGCCGCCCTGAGGCTTCGGCGAATGGGGTGGCATAAAAATGTTTTAATAAATAAATAAAAGCGATGACTAGAAACAACTCCTGATAAAAGATAGTATAAAAGCGGGACTGTAGTTGAATATTAAGAAAACAAAAATTATGGCCACAGAAGAATTACAGAACTTTACCGTTAATAACCAAGAAATCAAAATTGCAAAAGATTTTGCACACATTGGATCAGTCATCAACTCAAAGAAAGACTGCAGTCAAGAAATTCAAAGAAGATAGAGACTTGGAAGGGCAGCCACGAATGAGCTAGAAAAGACAATCAAGTATAAGGATTTCCCTGGAAACCAATATCGACATCTTCCAAACCATTCTATTCCCAGTCACGATGTATGGGAGTCAAAACTGGATACTGAACAAAGCCAACTGAAAGAAAATGGATGCATTCAAAACATGATGCTGTATCAGTAAAATGACTCGATAGCACATAACAACAACTCAGGCTGTATCTTGTGCAAATCCAGCAAAGAATTATTTATATGAGCTCCTAGCAATCTTGCATAACCCACGCTCATCAGTTTTGCATGTCAAACTGATGGCTCCTTCAGTTGGCTCCTTCAGGTGCTCCAAATCCTCATGGGTGAAATAACTCATAGTAAGTTGCAGTGGGTCATCCAAACTGAGTCATTCAATGACTAAGCATTAACAAAGCCCATTCAACCCCTCAAAACGAAGAAAATAACTTAGTAAAAGTCAGAAAATCAACCAAATAAATGTTGGGCAGGGAAGAGGGCTAGAGGTCATGGCCATCTCAAGAATCCCAAGAGGGCTGGATAGGGACTTGAAGATGGTCAGATTTACACCATGGGACTAAGGTTTCCCACCTCTGATGTCCAGTGATGTCTCCTCTGATTGGAAGCATCTTTCCAGGGTCTCAAATAGAAAGAGGGGTTCCCCTTCACCTGCTATGGCAAATGCTAGCTACTGAGCCAAGAATTTCTGTATGCAAAGTCAGCACTTTGGTCAGCAAAGTCATCAAAGTCAGCACCGATACCATGGTGTCAGTAAAACTGACCAGAAAATTCAACATTTAATCCTAACCCAGATTTTGACTTTAGAAAATGACACAATTCTGATTGGATTAGCTTGGAGACCTGCTTCACCTTTGTCCTAAACCCAGGTTGCAATTTGGAAATCTAATACAACATGACTCCCATTGACTATCATAGGGAATTTATAAAAACAGCTAGATCATTTTGTTTGCTTGACAGAACTGGATGAAATTTATAGACATAGCAATTCATTAAGAGGAGATCCTACCTGCCAGATTTCATAAAAAGCAGTGTAAAGTTTATTGTGCTACACACCTTTATATTTTGTGGAAGAGTTCATGAAAATGTCAATAAGTTTAGTTCCATTACTGCTATTATTTGCAGAGTTGAATGAAATGTTCAGGAATAGCTGCTGTCTTGAGGGGACTGAGCTTGCCAAGTTTCAATTGACTAGCTGTAGGAATTCTTTTTCTACAAGAAAAGCCTTTATATTTTGAGAACATCAAAAGGGCCAACATGCATGTAGACTTCTATGCTCCTTGTATACCATTTTTTTCTGAAAATGAGAGAAAGAACAGAGGTAAACCTAAGTAGGAAAATTGCCAAGTTTCAGAAGGGTAGGTTCAGTGGTTTATGTGAAGAGAAAGTCCTTGGGGCAGGGCGTGATTAATTTCTTCTTTCTCCCACACCCCAGCACCATTTTTGAGCAATTTGTATGAAAATAATATACATAATGAAGTTACTCTGGAAAGAAACTTGTGAAGTTGCATGCATCAAGGATAGGTGCATTTCCTATCTAGTGCATTATGATGAGTGAAAATCAGTGTAAGCCTTTTTTTTCATGGTGAAGTCTGGACACATTGGTGATATACCCATCTGACAGTCCAATCCTTTCCCTCTTACAAAGCTGAGCGATTAGAGAATCCCTTAAGGTATGCTGCAGGCCACTCATCTCTGATCTTTGCCCTATCTCCCATATAGTAGTTAAGGAAATCAAAGGAAAAGATGCAGCTTTTGCAAACAAGTTCAGTACCTTTCTGAAGCACAAATTAAAAGCAAAGCTGCATGTGGGGCCTTTGGTTCTGGTTATTTTGAAGAGAAGCCAGCTTTACCTTTGCATGCCCCAGCAATGGTCGAAGGGCCCAAATTGGCTGGGGCTTGGGCTGAATCCAATGCACTATCCATTCCAAGGTGTAGCCACAATACCCTCTGAAACAGGGCTTTTCACAGTAAAAAAACCAGAGTAGGTAGGAAATAGTGGAGGGTTCCACAAGTATTATATAATGGAGTCTCTTGTTCTAAAAAGAATTCTGGGGTAGGTCTGCACAGAATTTTGTACTATCCTTAGAATCATATAATAGTTGGAAGGGACCATGAAGCCCATCAAGTTCAACCCTCTGCTGTTGTAGGACACCATGTTACACCATCCCGCTCCTTGTCCCCAGCCATTGCTCCACTTTTCCACCTCAGCCCCATATATGTCATATAGAGCTTATTGTTGCACATATGAACGCGGGTGTACAAATTCAGGGTTGAGTAAGTGTCACAAATGTGCATTTCTTAAAAGAGGCAAAATACCTATGCTGAAAACACACAATAGTATCAGAACTCCCTGATACTCCCTGAATGTATAGGACACAAAGTGATTGCTTGGTTCCAATGATGCATTGCAAAATAGAATAGCTGACAGTCCAAAGATGAATGACATATTATACTGATTGCCAGATTCCTCTCTTACCTAAGAGTCAATTTAGGCACGACATCTCCTGCATCTGGTCCCACTGTAAAAGCTTTTTCACACAGCAATCCTATATGCAGGTGCAACAACACTGAAAAGTTTTTATTCTGAATACCAGTTTAAATGCATATAACAACTGCACTCCAGGACAGCCACTGCCTGAAACATGCAATACTAGTGTGCATAGTTGCTAGTGCCAAGTTACAAATGTTTAAAACATTGTGCAGAAGTGGTTTAAGTGACAAGCTCAGTGCACTGCTGAAGATGGGAAGCATCTAATTAAAGACATTGCAGGACCCAGTCCTAGGGATTGCTGCCCATTAGAAGGAAGCCTTTGATCTGGAGGCCTCTGGTGTTTATTCTGTGCCTGCTGCTGCCAGCAGAGTAGAAGGAGCAACGGAGAACACTTCTTCTGCTCTAGAAGGACTTCTAGAGAAAGGAGTGGGGTGCAGTGAGGCAGAGAAAGGAATGGAGAGGTCACAGGATATAGCACATCCCAGCTTCTTCACTTCCCTGCCCTCCCACCAGAGCACCCACCTTTTTGACCTCAAGAGGGTCACCCAAATCACATATACAACCTTGGAGAGCAGGTGCTTTGGTTCTTCCCCCTCTCCCATGTGAGGGCCAGGGAGTGGGATGGGGGGGCCAGATGTCAGAGCCCCCCCCCCCCAATGTTGTAGGAGTGTCTGTGGGAGGGGAATCCAGACAATCCTATGCTTCTCTCTCAGGGACTACAGGATTGCATCCCAGAAGAAGCCACCAAAAGCATAATGTGTGTGTGCATGTTATGAGAGAAGACGTTGTTTTAGAAGAGATAAAAGTAGAAAGGAAAGAAAGGAAATGTTACTTTTTATGAGGTGCTTACCCCATACAATACATGTTTTCTATTATAAATTAGTTTGTAAAAAATAGCCTTTAACATGAGAAGGGAGTACAGGTGAGAGATAATGCTCTCAGAGCATTAGTAGCCTATGTAACACTCCTCTCTCCCACCTCCTTTGGGTCTTCATTCTCCCTCCCTGTAACTAGTTTGCAAGTCTGGTCACCTTTTTAGGAATATTTGGCAGGGAAATGATTGGCCAGAGGTTGCCTATTTCTTTTGTTACTCCACACACTTGCATGGGATACGTAACAATTTAGGCTGATTGGGTTTTATTTGTTCAGTCATTATTGGCAAGCAGGTGAGGGAATAATTCAACTGAGGTTAGAGCTGGCATCCATGGGAACTTTGACAGTGACTGGCAATTCCAGTGGTCTCACACACGGGGTTTTGTGGCCCAGTATGGACACATGGGTTGTCTTTCATGCCAACTCAGCTCACCTACTTGGAGTTTTATGAGTCTGGGAGGTAGTAATGCAGGAAAGTTTCCCTAGACCAAGCTGGCATCATCTGGCAGGGTGACAAGTGATTAGGCACCATCTGGAAGAGGTTTGATGTCTCACCCAATAATATAGCAGGATAGCTGCCTATAAGAATAGCAGCCTGCATCAACCTCATTCATTGTGGAAATATCTTAAATGTGGCCCAGGTTTACACCAAACATAAGGTGTAAACCCCTTACAACCCCTCACAAAACATGGATGCCAGTTAACTGGAACAGGCACAATACAACTACTATTCCTCCATTGTCAAAAAACCTGATTAGCAAAATGGGGTGCAGCATTTCCTTTTGCCCTATGGCATCTCTGCAGAGCCCCCCAAAAAACTGCTCTGAAGGGTTTCAGGACTCTCTGAAAAAGATTTGACAAGAGAAGGGGAAATGTAGAACAAAGAGAGGAAGAGAATATTCTATTTTTTATAACTTCTCTATAGCCTGATGTGCCTGATCCTGCCTAATTCTTGGAAGCTAAGCAGGGTTGGGCCTGGTTGAAATCTGGATGGGTGCCTTAATGTTGTGCACTGTTCAGAGAGCTGTGCCTATGGGCAGTATAGAGGTGAAAATAATAATACTCTTGCTTGCACAACACTGGATTTCACGCAGTGCTCTTTTTTTATAAATCAGGAGCAGAATGGGTTGAACATTGCCACCCTAGAGGCATCACATGTAAATAAACCCTATTTTTTTCACAAAGCTAACCAAACTAATCTTAAAGGGATCATATGACTGAGTGAGAACTGAGCATCACATCCTACAACAATAAGAAAACTTAATTTGGAAGCTAAAATGCACAGTAGGATTCATGGACTATGTTGTCACTTTGTTTGGTAACTTGCTAACCATAGCAGTGCATCCAGTCCTTCATACCCATTCTTCACATACTAAATAGACGTACCTTTCCATCACAGCAGAACTCTTGAGCCTTTACAAGAAAATGAGAGTAACCTTTTTTCCCAGTCTGCCAGGGGATTCTATAACCTTGTAATTATCTGGCTTCAGATTGAAGAGATACATTGTAATTGTGTACAAAGGAGGTCACAGGTTTATCCATTGTCTGACAGATTACTGGAAAAGAGCTACAGTGAATACTTTTTAAATTTATTTTTTCCTAACTGCACTAAATGTTAACACCAGCTCCCTGACTCATCCACGAGTAATTTTATAAACATGTGATTAACCGGTGCCAAAAAAAGAAAAAGCCCAAAATTTCAAACTGGATTTGCTGATATAATTTGGGGTCCTCTTTTTTATTTTCTCTCATCAAACATTGTTACACACCTAAAAAAGTTGAACCTACCTCCATAAAGTTGGCCAAGATACACCTATTTTAAGGATTTCACTCTCTTTTTTCCTTCAGTGTAGACAGATAATGATCCATTCATATGAGTAGGAACCATTAGCAAACATTTTAGAATACTAAATAATAATTTAAGTATTATGCAGGATAATTTAAGTATTGGAAAACCATTAGTCTATGTTTACACCTCTAAACACTATAGTTTTCCTCAGGGAAAACTGTGTGTAGGGAGATCTCTGGACAGCCCATCATTCTTTCACTACTGAATTGACAGCTAGTCCCGTATCTTGCCTTTTTTCATTTTATCATGAACTTTATCTCCAAGTCCTTCCATCTGCTCTTGTACAATTCTTCTTAGCTGATCAGCAGTCACTTTTTTGCTTCAGCTCAATGGGCCTTGCATTCCATCCCTGATTCATGCACATTTCTCTATCGTTCATGCAAATACTCTCTCCCAAAGAATTATGCAAAATTGGAAGCATCAATGACTTGTCCTTCTCCATCTTCTCTGATATCCAAATAATCAGAAGGTCCTATTACTGCTTCTTTTTCCACTTCTCTACACTTTGCTTTTTCTTTCCCATACCCACTGTTAAATAATTATCTCTCATCTAGGCTGTGGCAGATTCCCTGCTGACATTTTCCCCTTGCTATGTTTCCCCATTAATCAATACAGAACTGTTTTGCTACACTCATCTTTCTTTCCCATTGTTATTCATAAATCACCTCCTTTCTCAAGTCCAACTCTGGCTCCCAATAAGCCTTTGTATTGATTTCAAGGTTCTAATCTTCACATCTAAAGCTATCTGCTTCTCTCCTACTGAGTATATCTCCTCTGGTGTTTCTCGTTAGACTCCATGTTGCTGTCTTCATCCTGCATTTCATTTTTGTTGATTCCCATGGTCTGCCTTTCCCACCCCATTCTTGTGCCTTTTGCCATCCTATTTCCTAGACAAGTAACATTCTCTCCCACTCTTCTGTTCCTCAGTCTTCCTCCCTTTTCTTGCCAAGATCTATTCCTCTAGCAAAGCCTTTCCTGAACCACTTGGTCACCCACTTCCAGCCAACTTTCCTATCACCCTTCAGAAATAATCATACTTCATTCCCACCTGTTTCCCTGGCTTTACCACCTAACATAGATTGAAAGCCCTCCGGGCGCAGCCTCTCATTTGTAGCAAGGAGACTGCCTTGGTTACATAAATGTTAAGCAGGAAAACCAAAGAGTGGATATTAAACCATTCCTGGGCAGAGTTCCTAGGCAAGATATTAATCAGGTATGGAATGAGTAGTAATCCAAAAATCCTAGATTTTGATGGGTAACCATTATTCTTTATTATTTACTTGTTTTATAATGCTTTATATCCTGCTTTTCTGCCTAAACCTTGAGACAGCTATGAGCAATATTATGACAGAAACAAAATCATGTTAAAGGTTCTGTATATCTCCTAGTAAACAAATATAGCATTTGAAGAAGCAC
>NW_025335941.1:2775228-2780298 GCF_004798865.1 Varanus komodoensis | reverse complement strand
GTGCTTCTTCAAATAACACTACCCCAGCACTCTCCTAAATTATATTGTTTTAACCAAACATCTAAACCCAAGCAGTGAGGAAACCAAACTCATTTATGAGGAAGGGTAGTTGTGTTATTTTATTTAAAGGGATTTCATGTGGCCTAAAGGTCCATCTAGAAGTTCTAAGACTATTTTCAGCTTATCTATTCTACATACCAGTAAAGAAGAAATAATTATCTTAAAATGAGAGCCAGAGTGGTGTGGTGGCTTGATTGTTGGACTGGGGACCTGGGAAATTGGAGTTCTAGTCCTCACTCAGCCATGTAACTCTGGGTGACTTTGGGCTAGTCATTCACTCTCAGCCCAGCCTACCTTAAAGGGTTGCTCTTGTGAGGATAAAATGGAACTATATGAGCCACTGTGGGTTCATCACCAGAAAAAATACAGGGTATATTATATTATATTTATTATATTATATTTATTATTAGTCCTTTGAGTATAAGAGTATAAGAAGTATTTGAGTAAAAGAAGGAGGTCCATTCTCCAAACCTCCCAGTGCTCCACAGCAGCACACATGCTCCAAATGTGTTCAGCACACACAGCACACATTCTCCAAACCTCCCAGTGCTCCACAGCAGCATGTCCAATGAACATCAGTATGGAAGCATCAAGCAACTTCCCTCCCTCCTCCATTCCAGCATTGCTGGAGCAGCCAACAAGGTAGGACCAGAGTTGGGAGGAGGATCGGAGGCAGACATGCAGGTAGGAAAGTAGAAGGGAAGCAGGGAGACAATACATACTTTCTTCTCTGACAGAGAAGAATTTTCAAGGCTTCATGTCAACCTTTATGTCCACTCACAGACACAGAAATCACTTCTCGATGGTATCACTGAATTGATGTACTTATTCCACAATCTGTTTGTATAGTAACCGTTTTGGAATTCAGGGCCATTTATACTCCAGCATGAAAATGATTTACTAAGTACAGATGATGTGGTTAAAGTGCTGGCCTAGGACTGGGGAGATCCAGGTTCCAATTAAGCATGGCACTCACTGTGGACCTCGATTCAGTCACTCACAGCCTTATAAGGTAATTGTCAGGGAAAAGTGGGGTGAGAGAAGAATCATGTGCACCACACTGACCTGCATTGAAAGAAAGGGCTCAAAGGTAACACAAAAGTAGTATTAACATGGTTTAAACAGTTGGTTTTCAGTACTCTGTGGTGGTAACCCTTCCTTAGGTCATTGACTCTGTCTATTAGGAGAATCTGTTCTTCTGTTCATTTGGAATTAGCTCAAGAGCCACAAGCTGATCAGAAAAATGATAACCATACAGTTGCAATACTTCCTCCTCTGAAGATGGCGGGGGGGCAACGGAGAGATGTTATGCATTCCTTGAACAAATCTTTAAGCAAAAGTTGGCAGAAACAAACCTGCACAAACACAATTTTCTCAAATGGCAGTTCCAACTTTTAAAATGAGCTGTAAAAGCAACTGATCACTGCCATGAGAGGCATGGTACCCACAGCAGTTCATTCTAGGAGTTTTTTTGCTTTTTTCTATGAAAAAAACCCCAGTTCTTTATACAGTAATACATCTCTCCCCACCCCACCTCTTCTATCCCCAGCACAATGTGTGCTCATTTCTTCAAGGGGGACAGTTCTGTATTTCATTAGTCTTCCTGAATTGCAAGGAAAAATGTAAAATTAATGCCTAACAGAAAGCTTCATGCAGGGTCTCAGAAGAAGGGGGAGAGAAAAACAGAGCAACATTGTGCTAAGCCTGGGCCTCAGCCAAACTTCTCTGTTTCTTGCCGTTTTCAAAGCCTCAGGGAGTTTGTTTTGGGGGCTTTCAATTGCCTAAATCGAGTTGTAAAATTATCTCAAATTTAATATTTAGCTTGCCGCTCCTTTCCATTTATGCATATTCTCTCTCTCTCTTTCTGTATGTGTTCTTTATCGGAACTGCTATGAAATAACAAACTGAATATTGAAAGAATAAAAGAAAAGAAGGAAGGGAGAAAGGAAGAAAAAGAAAGAAAATGGATCTTTTCTTAAATAACCACCAAAAACCATAACAATCAAACCAGCTCAACACTGGGGGAAAGAAAGGTTTATTCTCTCCCTCTCCCCTAATCTACAATCTAATAAGGCTCCCTCTACCCTGCTGTGCACATTTGGAAGTAAAAGAAATGATATAGAATGCATTATTGATCATTCCTAGTGGAGCATCGGGAATGGTAAATCATACGGAACTACACAGTTCATTAGACATTGACAGAAGGAGATACTGCAGCTCTGAAACCTGTAGAGATGACAGCAAGTTCTTGCATTATAAATACCACATTTTACCCTCTAGAGAACTTTCTAAAACTAAAGCATAATTCTTTTCTCAAAACTTTCTCCCCCTTTTAGGCAGATTAGGCACTCTTAGGCTAAATGCTCTACATTGATACAGTTCCTCCAAAGCTTCAGGAAGTAACCACAATTTTTCCAGTTGACAGATACATTTGTAGATACATTTTAGGTATTTTTGATAAATACATTTACAGAATTATTCATGTTAATCACATTAGTAATGACAGTGTAGTATTAGTAACATGCTCTCACCAATATTATCATTCGTGACCCAGAAATGTTTCACTAGAGATAAATCTCCCATTTTTGGTGTTTTGGCTTCATAGGCTTTAACCACACTGCCAATTTCAAGCCCTATCAGCAAAATGAAAAACCATCATAATTCCTGCCACAGAAGGCAAATACATCACTTTTGGGCCAATTTTCTCATAGCTAACAGGTTCAATGTTTTTTAACTCAGAAATCATCTAATGAGCATTCTACATAAAGCAAAGAAGCCTACTTTTTAAAAATTCACAGTCTCATGTTAACATTATAAATGGAAAGTCACACTTCCCCCGTGATTATTTATATATCTAATGATGCCATTGCTATACATATGTATGCACTGTCTTTCAGCTAGTAATTGTTACTTGCTTTTCCTGCCACTACACAAATAGTATAACCTAGCCCAGAATCACACACATCAGTGTGGTGTATGTCACACCCACAAAAGGATTAATCAGCTCTCATTAGTTGCTAGGAAACAGTGTCTTGACCTTGGAGTATGTTCAAACCACTGAGGGCAGTCAGATGAGGTAATGCTTCCAATCCGAGTTTTGTCAGAGAAGAGTATTGTCCCCCACTGAGGAGAATTGTGTGGATGGAGTCTCTCTCCATCTAGAAGCAGCACTGCAGTGATTAACACTCTATAAATAGATTAATTTGATCATAATCTTCCACTGTTGGCTTTCTTGTGCTTTCTTCTGGCACATCTGGTACTAAAGGCATTCACAGATAAATGGTTTTCCATATAGTGTTTCATGTCTTCTCATGTAGACACAATCTATCTATAAACACTCATCCATCTGTAATGTGCTCTCCATTTATACCATGCATGTCTGCTATGGTCAGCAAGTTTATTATAACCGATTAAAATGGCTAACATCTGGCAGGCTCAAGCGTATGCTGCTACATGTGCTTTACAAAGCGGTGTGCGCTGATACAGTCAAAATGAAAAGAAGCTGGCTGTAAACAAATCTCAGTTTCATTATTTGTGGTGATATCAGTCAGCTATAATTGTCAGGTTTAAAGCAAACATCCCACAATACATATTATGGGCTTGCTTGTTATTCTCACATGCATTTAGGGAGACATTTTGTTTACTCAATATTTTTCAGATAAATCCTGATTATTTGGAACAGCTGAAAATGTCTCAGAAAATGTTGAAGTGACTAAAAGTTAGGGCAAGAGGAGAAGAGAAAATGGCTGCATTATCACACTTGCTCGGGGATGTATGTATCTCAGCCTAATTCCATGTCCTGGGAATTAGTCTCTTAGGATAATTTGATTGGTGAATTAGTCCAGTACTGGCATAACTGCTTCCCTCTGCAGCCCAAGGATTCCTGCCAGAAGACAGACTGCTATGCATCTGGCAGAGCTGACTCAAAAACTATTCGAGTAGTCAAATTAACAGAGGCTGGCATGTATAACTTAAGAAACTCTGCTGAAATAGTGACATACAACCAAAAGGTTTC
This sequence comes from Varanus komodoensis, assembly GCF_004798865.1. Lineage (NCBI taxonomy): Eukaryota > Metazoa > Chordata > Lepidosauria > Squamata > Varanidae > Varanus > Varanus komodoensis. The sequence goes on along the minus strand of NW_025335941.1, from coordinate 2,776,223 downwards.
TGGGAAGATGAATCAGAGCTAAGACTTTAACCCAGAAAAGGATGCTTATTAACAGAACAACAGAAGCAGCACAACTCCTCGGTGGTAGATTACATCCAATAGCAGGTCATAGTACGGTGATCTATAGGCAAGGTAAAGGGGAATTCACAGAGGGTAAGAAGAGCCCTCAGCTGAGCTCTTCCTGGATCTCAGGAAGATCCAGCCACAACAGGGCTTCCACCATGCAGGGTGATAGGCTACAAAGATGGGCACTCAGCCAGGATCTTCAAGAAAGGCTTAGATAATGTAGATATGAGCAAGACCATTCTCAAAACCAGTAAATTTAGAAAATAGAGATAAATTATTCTAATAGGAAATTAAAAGGCTGGGGTGTTTACTGCAATGAAATGGGAAAACAAAAGGGGCCAAGGGTAATTCCTGAAAAGGGGATCACACATGCTTGAGGCATCAGCAAATACCAAACTGGAAGAACACAAAAGCAGATGAGCCTGGTATTGTCCGTTACTGGATGGCAGAGTATTGTCCTAATTGCATCTGTGGGGTGCAGGAAGAGGCATGAATGTAACCATGTTCTCAGGCACACATACCTGTTCCCCAACAACTGCCATATGGAGGGTTATTACTCTAATATTCCCTCTGATACTAGAGGGAACACATAATCATATGACTAATAGCCATTGATCTTTCTTGGATGAAACTGATTATCTCGACCCATTTCAGTCCAGCTTCAGACCTGGGTACGGCACTGAATCTGCCTTGGTCGCCCTGTACGATGACCTGTGCAGGGAGAGAGACAGGGAGAGTGCATCCCTGTTAGTTCTCCTGGACCTCTCAGCGGCTTTCGATACCATCAACCATGGTATCCTTCTGAATAGGCTGGCGGGATTGGGAGTTGGAGGCACCGCGTGGCGGTGGTTCCGCTCCTATCTCAATGGCCGATTTCAGAAGGTGGTGCTGGGGGACTATGGCTCTGCGCCATGGCATAACTGCCATGG
>NW_025335941.1:2743429-2775128 GCF_004798865.1 Varanus komodoensis | reverse complement strand
GGAGGCACCGCGTGGCGGTGGTTCCGCTCCTATCTCAATGGCCGATTTCAGAAGGTGGTGCTGGGGGACTATGGCTCTGCGCCATGGCAGTTATGCCATGGAGTTCCGCAGGGGTCCATTTTGTCCCCCTTGCTATTCAACATCTACACGAAACTGCTGGGAGAGGTCATCAGGAGGTGTGGGCTGCGGAATCATCAGTACGCTGATGATACCCAGCTCTACCTCTCGTTTTCCACCAATCCAGGTGAGGCAGTAGCGGTGCCTGGCCGAGGTAATGGGCTGGATGAGGGCCAATAAACTGAAGCTCAATCCAGACAAGACAGAGGTCCTGTTGGTGGGTGGTTCAGGACTCGGGATGAAGGACTTGGGCCTTGTCCTAAATGGGGTTGCACTCCCTCTGAGGGACAGGGTTCGCAGCTTAGGAGTGCTCCTCAATCCTGAGCTGTCTGTAGAAGCCCAGGTGACAGCGGTGGCAAGGAGCGCTTTCCTTTAGCTTCGGCTGATCCATCAGCTGCGTCCCTTCCTGGAGAACGATTGCCTGGCGACAGTGAAACACGCATTGGAAACTTCCCGATTAGATTTCTGCAAAGCGCTCTACGTGGGGCTACCCTTGAAGATGGTCCGGGTACTTCAATTGGTGCAGAATACTGCTGCCAGGCTGCTGACAGGGACTGGGCGTTGTTCTCATATAATCCCAGTTCTCCGTCAGCTCCACTGGCTCCCGATTGAAGTCCAGGCCCAATTCAAGGTGTTGGTTATGACCTATAAAGCCCTCAACGGCTTGGGCCCTGGGTATCTAAAGGAACACTTGCATCCATATATGCCTTCCCGCCCCTTGAGATCAGCAACAGATGCCCTTCTCCAGGAACCCTCCGTGAATGATATTAGGAGGGTGAGTACCTGGAGGGCCTTCTCTGCCGTGGCACCCCACCTATGGAATGCGCTCCCCAGAGAGGTCTGTCTGGCGCCGTCGTTATTTGTTTTTTGGCGCCAGGCTAAGACCTTTTTATTTAAAACTTATTTTAAGTGTTAACTTATTATGTAGGATTTAAAAAAAAATTAAGCTGAGATGCACCAGGTTTTAATATTTTTAGTGTATAATTTTTGTATGTTTTTGTTGTGAGCCGCCCCGAGGCTTTGTTGCAATGCTGCTAATGTTTTAAATAAAATAAATAAATAATAATAAATAATTAGTATAGCACTCCCACATTCAAAACCAGGTGCAGTTCCAAACACTTTTCAAGGGGAGTTACATGAAGAATGCATTGTGGTAAACCAATCTTGTGACACCATAGATGTGCCACAGGAGTTAAGTACATGTTTCCCAGGAAAGAGTGCAGTCAGCATATCAAGGAAAGAATGCAGTTGTATTCTTAAGAAGTGGGGAGGGGTGATGCATTCCCAAAGAAAAATGGGCATGAAGCCAGGTTCAAGATAGCACCTAGGCTGGAATAAAATGATGTCCCTCATCCAACTTGTGTGGAGTCCATCTTGAAATGAATGCTAGTGCTTTTATCAAGTACTGAGCATCTCATAAGTAAAAAACCTCTTTCTGTCAGTCCCTAATGTGTTATATTCATGCTACCTTTCTACAAAAAAGATCTCACACCCATTTTTAATTATTGCACTTTCCTAAATTGAATGGTGTCTTCAAGTCCTGGTCATATAGATCCATACAGGTTAAAAAATGAGAACACTCAAAGGTACATCAAAGTATTCATAGCCATTTCCAGACTTGCCCTGACCTTTGGCCCCTCATTAAACCATCTACTGAAAATACATAGGAAGAATGTGTGGGTAATAAAAGAGAAAAAATATGAGGATGGACTTGATTGTCTTTAAAAAAGAAAAAGAAATTCAAAGTCTAATCAGATGAATTTACTTCATTTTGAGGTAAGTATTCCCACAGATAGGAGTACATTCAGCAACATTTAATTCAAAATAAGTGAGCATAGGATTGCACATGAAATCAATTAAACTCAGCTGATATGCTAGCAGCACCTGTTAAGGGGGAATTTTGTTTTTGAAATTTTATAGAGTATACCCATAGGGGCATTGCAGGAAGGAAACAAAATTAATTCTGTTGATCTGAGGGTGAGTGTTTCCAGAAGGTTAAGAACTTTCCTATGTGCAGTTCAAAAGAAGGATAAAAGTCCATTTCATAATCTTTTTAGAACAGACAAAGAGCAGGAGGCTTATCCTGAGGAAACTAAACCCAGCCAACATTCATGTTGTTGTTTTTTAAGATGCCCTAACAATAATGCAGTAGGGTGAAAAGATCAGGAACACTTTATACACATTGTGCTAATTACTGCAAGTACTTAAAGTTGTAATTAGCTTATTATACTGCAGAGAACCTAACATGGCATGTCTTTCAAAAGAATTTCTCTCCAGATCATTAGTGGGAAAGCTAACAACATCTGCTTCAAATAAAATCAACCAATTAGCAGAGGCAACTTCACATAGTTTGCAATCAGAGAATTATATTGTGTCATGTGCTAATTTCAATGTGAATAGTATCTCCTTCTTATATCCCACACTTATCTGCGAGCACAGCTGGTGTTTAACACTACTGACTTCAGTCAAGTCTCCAAAAACTTATGTTAATTTGAAATAACCTAATCAGAGTGTGCAACACAGAGTGAGGTTGATCTCTGCTTAATTAAAACTGACCTTGTCATTTCACTGCCTATAAAATGCCATTATCTCACCATTTATAGTTCAGTTACCATAAATATTCAGGTTCATATGAGAATACTTGAAGACAGGATTGAAACTATTTTTAGGTAGCCAGGTTGGGAGCTAACATGCCATAGAGATGCAAATATGTTCTGGTTGCCAGCTACCTCCCCTTACTCACAAGTTTAAGGCATGGTTGCCAACAATGTCTAATGATTTGGAGCCACCATTCTCCAAGTGTGTGGCAAGCTTTATAAAACTGCATTCATACTGCATTCTTTGGAAGGCCTTTCCACACCTGCCTGATTTTTGTGAGGATCATGGTAGGAGGAAGCAGATCCAAAAATTCACCACTCCCAGTTCTACTTCCTTTCCCCATCAGACCCTTTGTATTTCCTAACATAGACATGAGTCATCTAGACAATTCTAGACTGACTGAGAAGCAGTTTGGTGTATTGATTAAGAGAGTGAGTCTGGGGATCATGTTCCCATTTCTAGTCCCCACTCAGCCATGGAAGCATCTGGGTGACTTTTGGCCAGTCACAGATGCTCAGCCCAACCTACCTCACAGGGTAGTTGTTGTGGGATTAAGACTGAAAGCAGAAGGAGAAGTATTATGTAAACCCCTCTGAGTTCATGGGGAGGGCGGGAGTGGGACATAAAACATCTGAGCTCTATTTATTGTGCAAATGTATCGAGGAACCATGTAAGTCTTTGCTAACATGACAAAGCTTAGAAATCATAGCTTGCTTTGAAAAATGAAAAATAAGCTATCCTGGAAAGCAAATGAGTCAACTGCCCTCACTAGACATGAGAACCAGGGAAAGCAAACAACACAGAATTCATGGAGTGGTTCACACATCCTGCTAAGGCAACCCTGAAATTAAGCCATGGGTGACCTGCTGAAAAATTCATGATGGGGCTGACAGATCAGCCTCTCCAAGGCTTGTTATGGTTTGCTTGACCATCATTCCTCCTGCCCACTCTAGATTTGTATTGCAAAGATCTTTGCAGGAGGATTCCCATCCTACAAACAGTCCTTTGCTCCATCAACTATATCAGCAGCCTTTCCACTATTAGTCCACTATGTAACCTCACCATGAAAGTTTCCTATTCCTCCTGCACCCCTTTGTAGATTGATACCTATCTCTACTTGTTTTTCCAAAAAATGTTGTACATGCTAACATTCCAACTGGAATGTTAGCATTCCATTTCTGTCTTACTCTTAGTACTCTCAGAGACCAAAATGCAGCATCATACAACCCACAGACTGACAGCATTGTTACCTCAGTCTCGCACCATACCATCCCCACAGCACTATCACCCTGGCTTCTACCCTCACCCTGCCCTCCATATCCCCTATGGAGTGGTTAATAAGCATCTAAATATGCTGGTTCTTACAAGGAGATACAGCTGTGCAACTCTTTAACCATCTTTATTCTGGGAGAATTAAATGATTGCTAACAAGTTATGCAGTCAGTAATTTGTACCATGAGAACAGCCCTGGTTTCTAACCTAAATATGTTAAGAAAGTAATTTCTGTGAATCAGAATTTAATAGCTATAGACTTGGCTCATGTGGGAAATGTTACCTACAGCAATAATGACTGGGTGTTTCATGGTGTTTGATATCATGGCATCGCCAGGGCTGGGAAGCCTGACTTAGTGCATTCCATTCTTTTTAATAGATGTGCACATTCTGCTGACATTCTTTTACAAGTGCTCTGCAATCCCTACACATGAATAAGGGCCCCAGTACTATTGAAAATACTATTGATGGGGATATACCCCATTATGAAAGTAAGTTTGTACACAGTACATCCCTGCCTTAAAAAAGAAATTTATTTCTCTGTTACATGACTGTGTCCAAACAGGTCCAGTTTCTGATGCTTTGATTTCAAAAGTGCCCTGGGACATGTAGAAGGTCCCGTGAAATCTGGTAGCATCCCAGGCATCTCTGTGGGGCACTGATGTCCACATGAGGCAGTGCCTGCCTGTAGGTACCACATCAGTCTGCAACACGCTGCTCTACGACAGCCGCAGCAGCCAAAGTCTTTGTCCAAGCAGGCAGACATTTGCACCTGCTTCAGGCTGCTGAAGTGTCTATGGCCAACCTGGCAGAGGAACTCTCTATGGGCCTGTTTGTCGCCTCCCATGTGAAAGTGCGTTGTGGATCCAAAGTCATGAGACTTCACTGAAAGAGCTCACCCTGATTATCAGGGACGAATAAAAGCCATCACAGCAATCCCTATCATGGCACTTGTAACAGAAGAGACATGGAGATAATAAAATTGTGAGAAGAACAACGTTGGATGTGACTTTAGGAATGCCTACACATTATGTGGGGGCAAGGGTATGGCTAATGCTGAAGGGCTTTGCTTTCCGTGGTATAGTATGAAGCACACTATACAGCTACTTTGTTGAATCTAAGCCAAGTCTGATCTCAGCCTGATGAGCAACTACTTGGGAACTTTGTAGAAACCACCCAGAAGAAAGAAAGGCAGGATGTAACTGCACTAAATTAATCAATCAGTTAATCAGTTAATCAATTAAAATATAATGACTATCTCTTTAGGGTCTCTTTAAGTAGAGACAAGAACTTGGAACCACAGCAATTAAACTACAACGAATACCTGTATGGTGCAGATGCCAACACTTTTTGCATGTGAAGTAGTTCCATGCATTTTGGCAGGATCATAAAAAAATATCACAGCATTATAGCTTTCATGCAGAGTAGGAAATAGGTTGGTCAGCCCTAAGGGACAAGGTTGCTAAAGAACCTTTCTGTTCTGCAGTGGAGAGCAAAAAGAACATGTCTGAGCAGTATGACAGCATGACACCATAAAACCAGTAGGTGCAAAATATACAGTTATGGCAAGAGTGAACGACTTGTGGCCTTCCAGATGTTTTAGCCTACAATTGCCTTCATTCCTTAGTAGTGGGTAAGCGAATTAGGGCGGATGAGCATTGTAAGCCAAAAGACACAGAGGGCTACAAGATGCCCACTCTTGATTAGGGCATGCATTCAAGCAGTCAACTCTACTAGGAAAGCTAGGACAGTGTTCTTGGCATGCAGTCTACACCTGTTGACATTTCTCTCTTGTACTCAACACTTAAATGTTCAGGAGGCCTCTCCTCTTTTTCATCTGGACACCGTAAACTTTAAAAGAGATGTGAGCTATTTACACTCAGTTAATAGAAGCATCATATGGAAGGTTCTTTCAAGGGTTTGACATTAAGCAGTAAGTTAAGTAAATGCACACTGAGCAAAGAAGCATTACTTCTGTCAGACCTGTGTTCAGTGTTGGTAAGAATTAATTTAACATCTAGTGTTTTGAAACCCACATTACAAGAATGATAGAAGCAAATTAGGTGTGAAGAGAGCTAGATGGTAACTTGATGATAGAAATGTACAAGACAATGATAAATAGGAGAAGTGGATATTTATTTATTTATTTGGAGCATTTTTATGCTGCCCCCTTCACAAAAAGCCTCGGGGCAGCATACAAAGCAAATAAACAAACGTAGAATATTTTTATAAAAGAGCAGAAGATTTACATGGAATGGGTTACTGGTCATAATATGATGACCTATTTTTTTCCCACTGGTCTGCTTATTGTTTTCTATATTCACCATGGTCAGATAATACATCTATCAATTGTTATTGTGAGTACATCCAATTAAAAGCAGCGCAATAAGACTTTAATTTGCTATTAAAGCCATATTCATTTTAGTGGAATTTCTCAATAATTAACTTTTGGTGGGTTGCACCCAAATCTTCTTCCAATAATGACAGTCTCTACTCCTCCTTTCCTAAATGAAAAGTATGCAGAATTGAGTTATGATATCATGCATTCTGAAATGTGAGCTGAATAGAACTTTCTGTAGAACAGGAGGAAATTACATAAGCATTAACATTTCTTAAATAATATATTTCATTTGAATCCAAAGCAAGCTTGGGTATTTTGATTACATATAAAAAGAACTAGCATGGATTTACTATTTATTATTTGTTAAGCAAAAAGAACAAAAATTGTGTTTTGGCTGAAAAATACAAACAATTAATCTTACTGCCAATGGTTACAAATTCACATTTGCAGAAGATAAATGTATTACAAAACCAGCTAAGATTAGTAATGTAGCATATTTAAAATAATTCAAATAGTTATTGAGTGACTGGAGTCTCTTTAGTCAATCGTGACTCAGCAAACAGAATTTAATCAAAATAAAATTAAGCATAACACTAAAAACTATAGCACATTAAACTCTCTGCCATAACCTTTCAAGAATTCAGTGTTTAATGAGTTGTAATTCTGCAGCTCCCACAACAAAGGAGTTGTGGAAGCTGCTCTCCATCCTTTACCTGAATGGCTTGGAATGCAACAAAAGAAAACAAAACCAAAGCAGAACTACATGGGAAACTGATAATGGCATACATAGCCTTAAATCTTTGGTCTGTACCATTTCAAGTACAGCCAAGGTCATTAGAGAGCAACAATTCATTATCTTCAAACAGCTGTTCATTGGGATAACTAAATGATCTGCTCACAAATGGTTTTCTGCAAGACAGGTGTCCATACCATAATTAGATGTAATGGGGCAACATTGTTGACAAAGTATCAACAGAACACTGAAGCAATGGTCAAGAACAAAGGGTGTGCTACTTTCCAAGACCTGCAGAGTTTGTCCTAATAATATAGGATATTGTACCTTATTTCCTGATGGCACAAACAGTGTTAAAAAGAAGCTTAAGGAACTTTTATTTTAGAATCTTAAATTATTCCATTTAGCAGACTCTCCAGTAGCCATCAGTGTACTTTCAAGAGAACAGAGATATCTGTTTTTTTCACTTCAAAGTCAGTGACTGTAACAGATAAAAATGGTTTAAAAGAAGTCTGAACTTTAAAAATGGTTTTTAACTAAAAAGAAAATGTTCATTATAAAATAAAGTTATGAACAACAACTGAAAAAGAGTTCATTCTACAGTAACCCCAAAGAATAGAAAACTAACATAAAAGATTGGCCGATACAGAGAAATGGAGTTAAAAACAGAGTCCCACAAAGAACAGATGTATCTTCCCCAGCCAGTCACAAAAAGATTGCTCTGTCCTTATGCTTCATGCTCAGTGCATGCATGGATGTCTTTAAAATGCATCTTCTATGATAAGTATGCTCCAAAACTTCATCTTTTTCTTGCGGGCCTAGCTATGGATTACATGCAAATATACATAACAAAGCCCTAATCACATTCCTTCAACTAACTTAGTATGTCCACAGTTGCTTCTCAGAGATTAATATTCAGAGGCATTATGCCGCTGATCCTGAAGGCTATGTTCTACTGAAGGCGAAGTGGCTTCAGAACCTTAAGGTAGCATGTAACCTTCATAGCAATAAACTGGTTTGCCTTCCATAAATTTGTCCAATCCTTTTTATGCCCATTGGTTTTTAAGGTCCTAGATTGTTGTTATAACTCTTTTTTTAGCTGTTTAATTTTTTTTTACATTTTGTATGTTTAAATTCTTATAACAAATAAGTAAAATTATGTTTTTGTTACACTGTATTTTTCGCTCTAATTTTTGTGAACCACATAGAGAGCTTTGACTGTTGGATAGTATAGAAATGAAATTTATAATAACACTATGGGCCAAACTGCACACAGTCTGACAACAGGATATTTTTTTTAAACTCCATGCAAATTGCAGGCACAGAATTGCACAGCGTGGAAGATTAAATATCTCCTGATTCAGTGTCAGGTTCACTTTCTAACATTCTTGAAATTAAGAACGTAAATTCAAAGACAAGCCATGCAATTAACATGTGTGGTTGAACCCTAAATTTAGGAGCCATCACCCAATCATATGTCAGCAGATTTCTTAGTCTAAGTATATGAACAAGTACTTCCCTTCATCTGTTCCAAATTTCCCATCATTCAACTGATGATTTGGTGTTTCATGTTTAAACATTATGAGCAGTGGAAGTGGGTATCATTCTATTTTCTTCACTTTCCCCATGCATTTGAATTCACTATGAATGCCCTTTTTTAATCATCTAAAGAAGACAGATCCAAATAAGATGACTTTTCCTCAGGAGACCTGCTACACACACCCCTAAACATTTTGTCTGTCCTTTTCTGCACCTTTTCCAGCTCTATAACATGTCTCTTGAAATTTGGTAAGTAGCACTATCTACAATATTCCAAGTGTAGTTTGATCACTGATTTTTATTAGATAGTGGCAGTTATATTTTTGAACTGTTACCTAATGATTTCCTATATGGAATTGAGACTCTTTGTAGCATCCACACTCTGGGTCAACATTTTCATGTGAGTATGTTTAACATAAGGATTTCACATCATTAAGCACTTTCCTATGTGTCCAAATTAAAGAACTGTCAGGATCAAAGCCCAATAATGGCTCAGTTTTCATGATCAACATAGTTTAAACTATGACTTAAAGCCACATAATATGTTTGGTGTCATTTTTCTGATTACCTGCCCAGGACCAGCTTGTTATGTCATCCAAGCCTGATTAGCATGGATTGTTGAAGGGAGAAACAACCCTTAAGAACTAATCATCGGGCCATGTTTAAGCTGTGGTGATCATGCAAACCTGGTCAATGGCTACATTTAAGCCAAAAAAGTATCTGCTTTGAGCAAAAGTAAAATGAAAGGGCCTTAGCTTGAGTAGAATCAAAACTGGGAGAGTTAAGATGAAATGAAGATCATCTGAGACAGAAGTTTAACAGCATTCCTGTGACGTAGGGACAAGATAAGGGAGTTGAGAGGAAATGGGATTTTGCTGCCTAATATATTACTATTTGGGATGGATAAGAGGAATGCATTGATTCCTACATACCACTGGGCTCTCCTCAATGACTTCACAGCATGATTCTAGCACCTACTGGTTAATAGGCACATTTTCAATATGATCAATATAGTCTCATCACACAGCTGGCAATATTGAGCAACTTTTTTGGTTCAGCATGCAGCATTCCTGTCCTTTTTGGTTGCCTAATTGTTACCTTGTCATTTTTGATGACATAACAATAAATATCTTTTAAAGAGACATCTCTAAGCTTTCCAAAGGTTCAAATTTGCATCTGCTATCAAAACTACAAAAACACCTAAGAATAAAGATAGCAATAAGGGTCATACAAAAAAAAAAAAAATAAAGAAGAGCAAGACAATATATCATATCCAAGACTGAAACTGAAGAGAATTGAAGTAGTTATATTTGTTTGTTATAATGAAATTCAACAATCCTTCCATATTTTCTTTTTCACCTTCTACTTCTTTTAAAAACAGAAACAATACCTTCTGCTTCCCTTAATAAAGCACTGAAAATCATGGTCTGATTTCACCATATTGACATATCCTATGAAATAATTTTAGTTCTCATTAGGCATCAGTGAAAGATAAAATGAAATCTGTGTCAGGACACCTGCCAGACAGAGTATCACCAAGAGGATACTTAGCTTTTCATACCTTCTTAATGTAACCACCTGGAACTTTATTTGTTTATTTATTTAAAGCTTTTATATCTCCCACTTCACTGTGTCTCAGTATGTGCATTCTCACATCAGCACACACCACCACCAACATTAAGGCTCTGAGCTCACTTGAAATATGGAATTTATATTCATATGAATCTGTGACTTGACCCAAAAATTGAGGCCCTGCTCTGTGTTCTCCACTACTAGAAATACAGGAGACTTCAAGAGGTGCAACCTTTTCAGTCATAGTACCCAAAGTGTAGAATGCCTGCCTAAAGGAAATCTACTGGGCTTCGTCCATATTTCTGTCCCATGACCTCTAAAACCACATTTGTTCCAGTAGGAAAGAACAAGCTCTCTTGTTCAGAGACCAAATTGGGTATTTGCTGGTGTAGGTAGAGGTTGCCCAGGTGCATTTAGCATGGGCACCCACAGGCACATTCACGCACAACCCACACACATATCAATCATTTACATTGTAATCGTCTAAGAAAGATTCATGGCCCACACACACATATAAAAAAAATTCAGGTAAGACAAGAGTGGGCAAATTGTACTGCCTTCCTTTAGGGGACACTCTGACAGTGTCTGAGGTCTCCCTATGCCCCCAACACATCGCCACACACATTCATGTCTTCTCCAACTGACTCACACAACCATTTCTACAGCTCTCACACACATACAAACACAGCTTTAACCATGTGCCTCCTTCCCCCTTTAAAAAAAAAAAAAAAAAAGCAGGGGAAGGGGAATGGGGAAGGGAAAGCAAACTAGGAATTGGCTGCATGGCTTCTAATAGAAAAAAATTCTTTCTAATGTTTCCCTGAAGTGTCATAGGAAGGAGGCAAGAACTTTGGGCACTGCTTCCTAGGATGCTCCAGAAATTAATCTTCTGTGGCAGCAACCCTACATCCAGTTCCTAGAAGTTTTTTATTGGATTTGGTTTGGTTTTTGGTAAGAGAAGATGTTAGTGAGCACTGCAAGATAAAACTTGGGGGTGCACTTTCAGCACCCCAGCAGTAGACCATTGTTAAGGCATATGCTGGCAATTTATGAAATGTGTTGCTCATTTAATGACTGTTTTTCATTTGTATCTGTGAATTACTTGGAGGTCCTTATGAAAATGTAATTTACTTCCAAGATATTATGGTTTAGAGAATGGTGTAGGGTTATTTCCCCTATGACTATATTAAATCTGTGATATAAAGAAAAATGTAAAACAAGTCCAAAAGATAAAGAATCATTCAAAAGCACTTCAATCCTACTTTCCAGAAGCAGGAAATAAAGATTATATCCACAGTTTTTTCTACATTAATGTGCATCATTCTTTAAATTCTCACTCCCTGCATATCTTTCTCCATTTAACTCTTCTTTAATATGTTTCATTAGAGCAAATTGCCACATGTTTACATATATCATATGGACTGCAAATGTGTGATGTGCATAAAATAATAAAAGACAGAAGAACAGGGTGATGAGGGTATATTTTACATAAATATGTCACTTTTATTCCTCTCACATTCTTTCTCCAAAACTACCTTTCCCCGTTTCTTGCGGGGGCAGGAAGGAATATCCCCCTTCCACAGGTTTCTGGGAAGGCAGTGTAGAGCCCCTGTCACCTGAAAATTGCCTGTCCTTGATCTAAACTAATCAGAATAGTAAGAAAACAAAGTATTGTCTAAACTAGCCTTCTCATTTAAGATGGAGGATGAATTTTGATCACTTTAGAAACAATCCAGTTTTATATGTTGCCAACAACTACTCCATGCAATAGGCAATTTCAATAATATGTTCAAGCAATTTAAACAGCAACACTTACATATATTTCCCAGAAACATAGCATTTTACAGGAAGCTTCATTTAATTTTCCTAAAAAACAGCACTGGCTAAATAAATATAGTTCGCTATGATATGTTATTGTTGTTTCTAACAGACAGCTCCTCCATTGTATCACCTAGAACATGAGTTCTAACTGATATGTGAAACAGAAGATGCTATTGATTGCACTCTATTAACCTGATCATTCTTAATAGATGTCAACATAGGGATAGTGATGGGGTGCAAGTTCCATGATTAGATCCAGACTTCATCATGCTTAGAGTAGATCTACTGAAACCAAGGGCACACGTTACTGTCATAACTTATATCACTTTGGATTCAGTGGATCTACTCTAACCATGACCATCTAAATCCAACCCCTACATGGTGGGCATGTCATGAGTGGAGCCGGCTGGAGCCGGGGGTCAGACTAGATGGCCCAGGAGACCCCTCATGACTTGCTCTGTTTCTATGTTTACACCTTCATGTTCTTCCCCATCAAATATCTGAGCCGCTGTTTGATCTTATGGGAAGATCCTGCCTGACTGAATAATGACATGTAATTCAAGTACTAGAGGGCAGAAACAGACAAGAATGAAGTTCAGATTTCTGTGACTGAAGCTTAACCAAGAAAGCGTATTTGGAAGCTGGAGTCCATACAAATGCAACAATTGCCACTTTCATCAGGTCACTTTCTATGGTTATTCAATAATGTTTAAACCCAGAAAGGTCACGTGAAGCAACTCTGTCATCACTCATCCTCTCTCAGGTGGTCTCTTGGTTTTAAGCAAGAGAAACATCGAGAGTCAGAAAGGACCTCTCGGGGTCATCCAGTCTGACCCCCAGGTCCAGCCAGTTCCAGACATGTGGTTGTCCGGTCTTTCCTTGATGATCCTAACTGATGGGGCGTCAAGCACCTCCCTTGGAAGCCCATTTCACATCCTTGGGGTCCTAACAGGAAGTACTTCCTGACATCCAACTTGAAGCCCGGTTCTAGAAGGCATGGGGTACAACCACATGGAAGAAGCAAACGTAGTATTTCAATACATCAGTATTATATCAGTTTGCACCCAGTTGCTCTCACTTCACCTATATGTTTGTTTGTTTATTTATTTATTTAAAGTTTTTATATGCCGTCCCCTTGCTACTTAGCCTCGGGACGGCTCACAAAAGTAACAAATAAAACAATTACAATTAAAACCTGGAAACACACTGGCTGCATAATAAACTATATAAATATTAAACATGATTAAAATACTGTTTGAATAAAAAGGTCTTGGCCTGACGCCGAAAAACAAATAAAGACGGCACCAGGCAGACCTCTCTGGGGAGCGCATTCCACAGATGGGGCACACCGCAGAGAAAGCCCTCCTCCAAGTACTTTGCCTCCTGACATCTCTCACAGAAGGCTCCCGGAGGAGAGCCTCTGCTGCCAATCTCAAAGGGCGGGAGGGCAAATATGGCCACAGGCGTTCCTTTAGGTATTTTCTTTATGTTAAAGAACTGGATATTGTTTAAGATTAAAAAGTCAGAATCAAGATTTGGTGTTTTGATTGTCTGGATCAAGATGGCTCTGTGGATTGGCTGTTGCAAGTCAGCTATCAGTTACTGCTGAATACTGATGGCTGCACATCTGATAGTGTCTGATAGTGTCTGTCAGTCAACTTGCAAATCACACTGTGAAGAAGGAAGAACCATGCTAGGAGAGAGCAGGAGAGCAAAAAGCATTTCGAAGATGCAGCAGTCTTTGCTGAAAATGGCACAAGAGGGACAGGAAAAGATGGAGCTGTGCAGTAATGGTGGAAAAGAGTAGCATGGAGAGATGAACATCAGCCCACTCCCCTCTGCTGAGGAAGGGAGAGGAGGTAGTAAGGAAGAGGAGAAGCAGGCAGTATGAAAGCAGGAGTAGGCATTGGCAGCAAGAAGAAGAAACAGGCCCAGCACTACCAGCAGGGGCTGCAGTCAGCAGGGGATACACTTCCAGTATGTAAATCAGAGCAACTGCCCAACCATGCCAACTGCTGGTGCCTTGCTGTCCTATGCCAGATATAGTCAATAACGGCTGTTACATGTCAGATATGGTAAAAATTCAATTAATGCCCACCAACTATTTGATACTGTCAAAAACTGAATGCTACTGCCAAATCATTGGATTTCAAATGCCGGTCCTAAATATAAATGTTTTGTCAAACATTTATATGCATTTAGATAACATTTGCATCTGATTAGAAATAATTACATCCCCAGCTTTTCTACTGAGGCAAGTTGGACTAGTAAAGCCAATGAACATCGTTTCTTTTAAAAAAAATGTAAAAAGAAAAATGTATCTGCTTGAGGAAAACGTATCTCATAATAAATGAGAACATTCAGATTATTTCTTTCCACCTTATGTCTAAAGTTAGCATTGTTTGCAAAGCTAAAGCAAAAATATTCTGACAAGATGCCCAACTTGTTATGAATCTGAACTTCCATTGCTGCTTTTTTCCCTTCTTATGCCCTCCTTTGAAACAAAACTTTACCAAGAAGAAAGAGTAATTTCACACTTGGCAAAACTTGGCATTTGGCAGCCATTTGTATAGCACTGCAGAAAAATAGAAAGTGACCCATCAACCATCCTTTGGTTCTATACCAGTTTTTCTATTCTTTTTGGCAGTGTATGCATTTTATGATTTTCTTCTCATATTAATACATTTTATCACTTTCACAGTGCTGAACTGAAGTTAGAAGGAAGTGATATCCTCTACATTTTAACCTTCAGGGCACAATCAGCTTCATAGCAGACAAACTACTTCTATTAAAAGCAGAATCTTCATATGATAAAAATAGGAAGATAGGACCATGGAAAGTTTATGTGACAGTGATGCACTATGACATTTCTCTGAACGTGGCTGTAGCTCCTACAAATACTACTTTTCTGTAAGCATGTGTCTTGCCAATCCAGATCAAGTTCATGATGCTCCAGGAAAGGAGGGTTTATGCTTTCTCATCTTTGCCCATTTTTGCCTTAAAATTCCACATGCACCTCACAGGACAAGCAGTTAAGAAGGAGAGAGAGAGAAACATCAGTTGATCTTATCTTTAAAAAACCCAAGGAGGTTGTGGAATTCCAAGAAAAAAATTCTGTGAACCCTCCTCTCCCAAGGAACCACCGTCTCAATCTGGGTCAGGGTTGCAATGCTTACTTGAAAGAAGCAGGCTCACTATACCAACATAATTAGCAGAAGCCTTTCAAAAGTCCTAGGCAAAGAGATCCAGCATAATTTCCCTCTGTCTATTAAGTGTTCTACAGTTCCAAATCTAGACTGACTCATATGGGAGAATACAATCTTCAGATCATGTAGGACTTTGTAGGGCAAGATGTTGCAACTTTACATGTTAATCAAGATTGGTTATATGGAACATACAACATTCAAACTAGCTGAAGTTTCTGAAGACTTTTCAAAGGCAGTGTCCTCTAAAGCACATTATAGTGTCCACATGAGTTGTCAACTAAGGCATGTGCCATTGTGGCCAGACCTGACATTTCTAGGAATAGGCATAGTTAAGGCACTAGCCTAACTGCACTTATACAATTGATGGAGCACTAGTGTAAGCAACCGTTAGAGCACTGGATTCTATGCCCCATACCCATAGAAAATGCCCCACGGCCCTAGAAAATGATTTATGTTTGGACCCCCTATAAAAGTAATATCACATTTGAAGCTGAAGAAATCAAATTTCTAATTTTTGAACCACAAACAGTACTGTGGTTGAACAAATTGATTTCAAAAAAAATCAGCTTTTAACTCAGTGCATAAAATGCAAATATAAATTGAGCAATTAGAAAAAATGGTAAACAGTAAAACCAATCCCAATTGTGAGCATGCAATTCAATGACTGTTCCTGCTCCCCATTCACAATGTTGTCAAAATGTGGAACTTTCTTGCTGATTGAGATCTACAAGTCTGCCTGTGGATTCAGGTGATTGCTGGATTTTGTCTTGATTGACAAAAGAAAACTGAATCCAAGTGGAAACAAAATAGTAATAAAAATAATTTTATTACTGGGATAATTTTTGGCATAAAATGTTGCAATTTGCCTGTTTTGACAAATTGCAACATTTTATGCCAAATTGCAACTCAGCTTTTTTCTTTGTCACACACCCTGAGATGCCATCTTATACCTCTTGGGATACAGGCAGCCCAGGTTGGGAACCCTGCACGAGAGCAACACCAGTAGCATAATGTGATAACTTCCTTCAGAAAACCATTGCATTAGCTGTTGCTGTTAGTGCTAAGCTAGAGATTGCATTGCTTATGCTAGCATTGTGCCAATTACTTAAGTGAAGGGACCTATTTGATGCTGCTCACTATTTCCAACATTTCACTTCTATGCTGATTAAATGATTTTTTATTGAATCGTCAGTTGCTGTGTTATTCTTCTATTGATTTTCTATATACCATGAGTTCCTCTAGGCACAACTTTGTGGGAAAGTGACATACAAATAAACTGATAGTGATTATCTTTCTCATTGGGCGAGTTGAGTTTTCTACAATGAATCCAGTATTGGAAAATGCACTGTGTTTATGCACATGTCCTTTTAGAAGCTAAAGGAAAATGTCACCCTTGAGAATATTCAGAGTGAGTTAAATGTGCCATTAATCTGGAAACCAGGTAGTGCAAAAGCAGCAGTAATATAATCCTGCTCACACTGTGCAAAAAAGATGACTAATTCTGAAAAAACCCTTTCCAGGAATGAAAGCAAGTTTGTTCTCTGTGCCAACTAAATCCTTGATTTCTGCAACCTTTTCTCAGCTGAACTGTTGGAGCAAGAAGGAATCTTTCTAACAGATCTGAAATGCTGTCTCGATGAACCATTTTCATCTGGTGTGAAATACAGTGCCTTGTGTGGACACATTATATTCTCATGGTCAGACTTATTTAGAGAAACATTCATGCCAAGCACTGTTACAGATCTTTAAATGGCTTCTTTATTATTTTTTCTCTCGTTATTGCACCTCTGCGGGAACAATATTGAGGAAAATCAGGGGATCAGCAGAATACTACTCCGATTTCAGAGCCTTTGTCTGAGTCTGTGTGGCTATATTAATATGAGCAGTATTTCACCAAATCCCACTTGTCATTATTTCAGGCCATTTCCTCAGCAGGTTATCACACAATACCAAGGACAAGTTGGGTTGACTATTACCTAAATGAAACTAAGAATAAAAGAACATGTTCTTCATGCAGAAAGAAACCTGCTCCAGCCCAAATGGAGGGAAATTACCACAAATGCACTATGCATGTACTCAGACCCAATCATAGTTGTATAATAAGCTATTCAGCCTTCAGCTTTGATTGTTCGCCCTTTGTTTATTTCTTCCAGTAAAACCCAAGTACACTATTACTAAATTCTGTTGGCCCTTTTCATTACAGGTGTCTCCAATGGAAAGAATCTGTGGATCCTCTATTCCACAGGATTCTGTTTCCTTTAAAAAACATGCACAAAGTCCAGACCTTATGTTCATGTACAGCTAGCTGCAGAAAATTAAATACATTGGACTTTAATAGAAGCTGTTCTCATTATGTTTTCACTCATTCTGCCCCTTGCCTTAACACTGACTCAGAGCAAAGAAAAACTTGGAATTGTAACACATGTTGACCACTCTTTTAGGAGCCATCTTGTGGGATCTACAAGGGAAGTACTTCATCTGAATAAACAGATATCCGGTTTGGTCAAGGAGCCATTTTGTCTGGAAGTGAAACTCTGGAGATGAGATTCATGACAGGAATAACAAACACAGTTCTTTTAACCCGATAACTAGATTCTCAGATGATGGAACACTTTTATTATATTTCATCTTTGTTATCTCTCCATCTTTTGTTATCTGGGACAAAAGAGAGAGAGAGAACAATAATACAGTACAGCACTTATGTCCTGTGGTACCAAGGCTCAAGCAGGTTTCTCTGTGAACATGAAACCTACTTATTCTCTTGGTCCTGATTTGTGACTTTTGAACATTTGACACTGTCAACCCAGCTGTGTCAAAATCTCTGAGAACAGATGGTGCAGAAAAGCATCCTATTTGAATTTGTAAAAAAAATTAAAAAATCTGAATTTATGTTCTATAAAAGGATTTTTTTTATTTTCATGTACTCTGAGTTGCTCTCTAATTAGTTCAGCCCTGTTGAATTTATACTGATTTTATCTCAGTTGTACATTTTAACTTTGCAAAAGCAGTGAGGTCATGCTAATTAGTGCTGTTAATATTTGTATCTACAATGCACATCTGCTTAATTAAAATACATTCCTTGGTTCTTACACATTTTTAAAACTTAAAGTGACAGGCACTACTAAATTGTACATGGCTCAAAGAAGATGGGAATTATACTTGACTGCAGGCTGTCTAAAGTACAAGCCTATGCATGTCTACTCACAAGGAAGCCCCAACAAGTGCAGTGGATCTTACTTCCAGGTTCCAGCCTTAAATACAATCATAATTTCTGCTTTTAAATATGGTAAGATAACCAGCTGTGCAAACTTCTTCACAAAATTGCTCAGTAAATTCCTATAGTCATTTAGTTAGAGCAAACCCCACAAACAAAAGCATCATTAGAAGTGGGGGAGGGGGGAATATTGCTTATACATATGTGCAATGTCTGTTTCTTTACTTATGGAATGGGAGGTCTCAGCATCAAGCTACATATTCAACGCTGGCGTCAAAAGCAGGCATTGACAGACACCTGCCAGGAGTCCAAACCCAACCAGGGCCCCCACTCGCAAGAGACCGCAGGAATTTCTCCTCCCCTTCACCACTGCATCATACTTGTGCACCTGCCTCTTTCGCTGGCCCAGACAGCAATGATGGTGAGGAGGAGGAGCAGCACTGATGGCACAGCTCACTTGCCCACTGGGTCTCTGCTGGGCAAACAAGCAAGTAGGAGCAATTCTAGAATCAAACGATCCCAGCAGGGATTTATTGAGCCTTGGGGCTGCCCCATCTTGCTAAGTGAATATGTCCAGTGACATATTCTTCTGCAAAGTGCTAGTTATTCATTCATTTATTCATTTAAAGTGTTTACATATTTTTCTTAGCAAAAGCCCTCACTCCTTCAGCCCATATGCCCCTCTTTTGGGCATTTTAGTGGGCAGTTGCTGATAGGACTGGTGGGAGACCAGCCTTTCTATTTTAGAAGCAGATGTGCTAAAGCTGTCTTTGAATACTTCTGAATAAACAAATCCTCTCTAGCAGCAAGCAGCTATGAAAGTAAAACAAAATGTAATACTATAAGCAATCTAGCAAAAAATAACGTTATTGCAGATTTTGCAGATCTCAAAATGGTCCTAATTATGGTTTAAAAGCTGATAACCAAGAGCAGGAGAAGGATAGTGACTATCTTAGATTACCATCTTGGCTGGAAGTCCAAATGATAGGAATAATGGAAAGGAGGATACGGAGCAAAAGCAGCTGCTGACAATGGTGGTGAAAAGGTATGATCAGTTGATCAGGCTGAGCCTCCCAGAACCTTGCAGAGAAGAGAAAAGGAATGCATCAAGACTGAAATAGCTTAAAGCTCTTTTCCAAAGGCCACAACAATTCAGCATACAAGGGCAGGTGAAGAGGAAGCCCACCCCGACCCCAGTACACTAGAAATAATCAGTAGGAAAACTATCTACTGATTCATACTTATAAATGCAGGAGCTTTCCATGAAGACAGATTGGGAGTTCTGGGGAATGAGCACTCCAGAGCTGGCTTGTTTTCATGAGTTTTGTCAGGGATTGGAATGTATATCAAAGATTCCCAGTCTTTGGGCCATTGTCTTGTTGGCCATCTTTGTTGGCATATTCTTGTTAGAATTTGGACCAATTCACTGTCTGCAACTTGAAATAGTTCTATTGGTACTCTATCTACTCTGGATGCATTATTCTTTCCATGGGCTTTCAAGAGCAGTTTCCACTGTGATATTGCAAGTTCTTCTCATAAGTTTCCACTTTGAAAGAGTCATCCTTTAATCTCTTTTGTATTGTTGAAAACGATATATTGTTTCCATCCTCTGTTTTATTCTGATTGCAAGTTCCTCTGTTGGCCTTTCAACATTTCTAATCTAGGTTTGAATTTCCCTTGGATTTCTTGGATCCTATGTTTTTTCCTTTTTTGTTGCTCTCGTCTATTTCTTTCCAGTTGTCATTGTAATAGTTTTTTGGGTTTTTTTACTCTGCATGAGAGTCACTGAAAAACTACATTCAGAACTCTGGCTGCATTTCTCTCATTCTTTTTCTACTTGCATTATGTCTGTCTGTCTGTCTGTATTTATTTAAAACATTTATATGCCGTCCACTATCACATCTCAGGACAGCTTACAAGATTAAAACCAAGAGTCATAAAAACAATCAATAAAACAGTACAATAAAATTACTAAACCAATACCGATAAATCAAATCAAAAGCAACTGTGAACCACTAAAAATGCTAATTTTAAAAATAAAGATTAAATAAAAAGGTTTTGGCCTGGCGCCGAAAAGAGTATAAACTTGGTGCCAGGCGTACCTCTCTGGGGAGTACATTCCAGAGTCTGGGCGCCACAGCAGAGAAGGCCCTACTCCAAGTAGATGTCCTTTTTACCTCTCTTAGAGGGGGTTCCCAGAGTATGGCTTCTCCCATAGATCTTGTATGGTCCCAAGCCATTTAGCGTTTTATAGGTCAAAACCAGCAGCTTGAATTGGGCCCAAACTTCAACTGGAAGCCAGTGGAGCTGGTAGAGGCCCGCCATTATGTGAGAGTAGTGGCCGTAGCAATTATGAGTGCTGCTTCTTTTTTCCCATCTTTTTGCCTCAGGAATTATCCTTTTTGCATTTTTCCCTAATAATATATCTGGTTTCAGTCCACAGTTCTTCCAATCCATGGAAAATTGACTTCAGTAACACAAATGTCCTTTATTTTAGACTTGAAATTAGAAATAAAATTCAAGTTGTATTTTTTCACTATGCTTCCATTAGTGATTTCTTTCAGCTTTACTCTGAATTTTGATATTAAGAGTTCACACAACCTGCTCCTGGTCTTGTTTTGGCAGTGAGAATGCAGTTTGTCCATCTCCTTATTCCAATTAGTTAGTCTATCAGACTTCTTTGGCCATCTAGCAACGTCCATAAGTACAACCATCTGATCAGTTACCTCAAGGAGGTACTTGCAATAAACAGATGGCTGGGTACATGAAGTCCTTCTCCTGCTTTGTTTCTGATCCCTATACCTAATTCTACCACAACATTTGATTTTGTTTCCTACTTTTGTTTTCTGATCAGCATGTCTTGTTTTAGTACGTTAGCAAACTCCTGCTTTAAGAATACATATGATTTTTTAAGCATCCAAAACAGAAGCTCAATGCACAGAAATGCAGCTAAATGCTACAGCTAACCTATTTGCAAGCTTATATAATTCATGAATGAAAATCATGTAGTGCCCTCTGAATAGCAATTTGAAATATATCAAAGGGCATGACAGATCAGAACTGGATGAAATCAGAAGATAAAACTCCTTCCTTGCAATTATAAAATCTAAATAGCTCATCTGATCAAATGGGTCAAAAAACCCACAACACTTTCTAATGCTTTAAAATATTTATCAGTAAGTTTTAATTTGCTTACAGGAACAAGGTCAGCCTGGAAACAGGCAGACCTGCGGATCAGACAGATATTAGTGCAGTGAAGTAGCTACTCTTATGCCTGGTTGGGGCTCCAGCAACTTGACTTTTTCAGGTAGCAACTCTAGTTATGGCACAAGTGTAGAACCTATTCAACCCAAGGACAAAATTTCAGTTAGAAAGAGCTCTCAGAGACTGCTTTCCCATGATGGATGGGATGAAAATCAAAAGGGGCAGGACGAAAATACAAAACCACCACATATTTTAGTTTAAATCTCTTACAGTCAGACTAAGCCTTGGAAGAGATATTTCAACCTTTCAACATGGAGGGAAAAGCACACAAAACCTGAAAAATCACCAAATGACCAGCAGTTGAGTGAATGGAATTGCAGCCAATGAAAGGCATGTGGTTTTCTGGGGAACCCTGGACTGGGAACAGCAGAGGGCAGCAGTCATCCCTGGTTCAGAAGTTCTGTAGCCCTGTGATAAGATCCTTTCTGACTGTGGGGGGGCGGGTTGCTAAGAAGGAATTATGGGCAGGAAAGAGAATGGCACGCCCAGCCCAGCACTGATTTGACTGGTAGTTAAAATATAATGAAAACTCAAAAGTAAAGCACCTGGAGTCATTTTTCTGCTCATGGAAGGACT
Source organism: Varanus komodoensis (assembly GCF_004798865.1). Lineage (NCBI taxonomy): Eukaryota > Metazoa > Chordata > Lepidosauria > Squamata > Varanidae > Varanus > Varanus komodoensis. The sequence goes on along the minus strand of NW_025335941.1, from coordinate 2,752,875 downwards.
CTTTGGAATTCTTAGGCAAGTCAGAACTCCTGTACTTGCAACTCTCACCAAAGCCTTATTCCACTTTCAGCGGATCAGCTGCCTGATCACAAAGGTGAGGGGCGGAGCTGTACTGTACACACTGCCACTTGATATCAGGCATCCTACATAGACCCCAGATGTTCATGAGTATGGCCCAAGCACCTATAGAATGGAGCCTTACGTAAAGCAGCTATATGTGCCCATACCTCCACGCAAGCTGAGTCCCCAGTAGCAAGGAATTCTTAATTACATGGTGATCTACACGGGGTAGACTGCAGCCAAGAAATTAAAAGACACTTGCTCCTTGGGAGGAAAGCTATGGCAAATCTAGACAGCACACTAAAAAACAGAGACATCACCCTGCCAACAAAAGTGTATATAATCAAGGCTATGGTTTCCCCAGTTGCAATGTATGGCTGTGAAAGCTGGACCATAAGGAAGGCTGAGCGCCAAAGGACTGAGGCCTTTGAATTGTGGTGCTGGAGGAGACTCCTGCAAGTCCCTTGCACCGCAAGGCGATCAAACTGGTCAGTCCTAGAGGAGATCAACCCTGACCGCTCTTTAGAAGGCCAGATACCGAAGATGAAGCTCAAATACTTTGGCCCCCTTATGAGAAGGAAGGACTTACTGGAGAAGAGCCTAATGCTGGGAACAATAGATGGCAAAAGAAGAAGGGGACGGCAGAGAATGAGGTGGCTTGATGGAGTCACTGAAGCAGTCGGTGTGAGCTTAGGTGGACTCTGGGGGATGGTGGAGGACAGGAAGGCCTGGAGGAATGTTGTCCATGGGGTTGCGATGGGTCGGACACGTCTTCGCAACTAGCAACTATACAGGTTGTGCTGCAGGTACATCAGCCTCCATTCCACAGACTTTTCTGCCATATGCATGAATGCTTGAGAGGAGCTATGTGACCCACACAATGTTGAGGGCAGTGCTAAGTGGCATGTCTCCATTCCTTGCTCACATAATCAAGCAGTTTACATTTTCAATGCTTACATGGCATCAGAATATTGCTTCCAATGATATTTACACTGTTTAAAAAACTGTTTATGCCAGCATTCTATTCATGTAACCAGCATACTGAACACAACCAAGATTGTAACTCACCTTCTATGAAAAAGAAAATTGTATGTTGCTATCTTCTGTGGATTCATGACTCTGACATTATACTGCCCAAGTTGCAGCCAGAGATAGGGTCTTGGTCAAATGCTAATGCCATTTTTACCCTGGAAGTCAAATGCGCTTCAGTGTGAATGAGGAAAAGGAGTTAAGTCTCTGCGCAGGATCCCTCCCATTTATACAAGCAGCCAGTGCCATTACTCTACCACTAATCACTCGAGGTATCTATTCTAATTATCAACAGAGGATATTTCTGGAACCCCATTCTTTCCTAATATGAGACTTTTGAAATCATTATTCCCATCCCTTCTTTAAGACAAGTCATTAAAAAGAGTTTAACCAAAGTGACTAAGGCACAATATGAGGTCTCTGCAATTACATAGAATTAACCCCAGACAAAAGTCAGTTTTGAAACTTTCCCCCGAAGCAAGAATCACTGCTTCCCCACGTGCTGTATTCCATGAGCTATTTCTGCATTTTGTGAAGTACTTCTTTCTTGAACTGGGCCATCTTTTTAAAGTTGCAAGCATTTTGTCCAAGGACAAGTTTGATCTATCTTCTAGGCTTTGAGTCTCTATATATTATAGCTTTGGAAAGATGTGGAAATACTGTCTCAAGGCTCCATTAAAGTAATGAGCTTTTTAAAAAGGCTATTCTTGATTCATATCCAGAAACCATACACTTGCAAAGAAAGGCACAGCCTCTGTTCTGGATTTTAGACCTTGTTCTCTTCCTAGCATATTCAAGGTACTGATTTTCATCTATAAAGCTTTAAACATCTGGAGGCCAACATATCTACGGGCCAAAAGTGACTGCACTTTAAATGTGTCTATTTAGCTATATCTTCTTTCCAGTTTTACTCTAGAATAGACTCCCCCCACAATTAGGGTTCCAACCCAGGTAGGAGCCTTTGTGCCTACTGTACAGCAAAAATGAAACAGGCAGGCAAGCAATGTAGGAAAGAAGCAAGTCCACCCTCATAATTCCATCTATACCTCATCTACCATAATAAGGGCATCTAAAGATCTGTACCCAGTGACCTCCCACCAACTACACACCTTCCACTGGTGATTCATCAAGTCCCAGCCTGAACATCCTTGGAAGCACTCTAAAACCATTAAAGCTGGATTTTGTGGGCCTGAGGTTAGCCTCTTGACATGAGGCTTTTTGGTGATGGCTACCATTTCATCTATCTTGGTCTGTTTAGCAGATCATATATAAATAATCATCTCTGATTACCAGCAATAACGTGGATGGAGAGGAGCCATTCCTACCTGGAACATCACCCACAGTAGCATCAAGGGTCTGGGCCCTAACACTGGGCCAATTTGAAGCTGAGAACCCTGAGCCTGAAAACCCAAGCTATGTCTTCAAGAACTGCATCCTGTGACTAGCCCCTCCACTCTCCCAAGGATGCTAGCATCCTTGTCCTCAAATGCCTTGCTTATTAAAACTACCCAACAGCATATGCCATGCAAACAACAGGAAGTAATAGACAAATTACAAAGCACCACCAAACAGCTGCCATGTCAAGGGTCTCTGGTCTCAAGAAAGAAGGCTGAAGTGTCTGGGAGAAGAATTATTACATGACAGACTTCTCCCAACCTGGTGACATGCAGGTCTATTGGATTACAATTCTCATAATTCCATAGGCAAGAAAGGTGGCTGTGGGATTATGGTAATCAAAGTTAAACACATATTGAGGATACCAAGTTGGAGACAGCTGAGCTCAATCAGAAACCTTCAGAATATGTAGTCCCTTCCCTGTCCAGGTTGCTGAAGAGCCATTCCTCAACCAACTCTTGCCTTCTGAACTGTGACCAATGAGTGGCTGCAGATGTCTTGTTATGTGAGCCCTGCTCTGGCTGTCAGCTCCAAACCCCTGCCTGGCATGTTTTTTCAGATTCAAGTGTGTATTTATCCTACCCAGAACTGAACATAAATAAGGAACTGATTTCTAATATTTTCTAACCCGTATCTTGGCAATTCTTGAAAAAAGTTAAGAGTCCAAATGGATATGACCCAAGGGATCTGTGTTTTGTATCCCCCACCTTTTGTTTAAAGTTAAAAATAGGCACTGAGAAGGCATAAATTAGATTGGAGGTTAGACATTCTTCCTATCCTTTTCCTGATCAACTCTCATTCTCCCTGATGCAACTCCTATAAGCAGTACTGACAAAAATGATAATGTACGTGTATTAAGCATTACCATGTCTGGGATGTAGGACAGGTGTCTACACTTGGAGCACCAGGACCAGGAATACTGGAAGTGAATGGAGGTTTGGCAAAATCCAGTAGGACCAGGGACAGAGTCAGTATGGTCAGATACCCAACAAAGCCTGACAGGTCCAGAGGCAAAGTCAGAACTGTGAATGGGCTTCAGCGAGGTATAGCACAACCAGAGGCTAAGGCAAGATCAGGAGTAAGCAAAGATCTTAGAGAGAACAGACATAGCAGGTCTAAAAGTGAAGGCACAGTCAGGAGCCAGCAAGAATCAGATACCAACATGGTATGACAGGACCAGAAGCAAAGGCAAGGACCAGGTGCCTGGCAAGACCAGAGGCAAGAACAGAATCAGGAGCATTTAAAGGCAAAGAGCAAAAAAAGGCAAAAAGACATAGGCAAGAATGGAGACAGAAGCCAGATCAGGAACCCAAAGCAGCTACCACAAAGACTCTGTTGCTGTGGCCAAGCTTAGCAGCTCATAGAAGCTTTTAATAGTGTCAGATGCATTGCATAATTGCCCAGGCTCCAATCCTTGCAATTACCTGTAAGACTGATCCTGACCCTGCAGTACTTGTAAGGTGAACCATGCTCCTTTTCAACATCATGAAGAGCTGGGTCAAGGCTTCAGATCCTGACAAGCATGTCTTGTCTCCCAACAAAGCTCATGCCAGCCCTGAAGGAAAATTCCAGTTAGAAAGAATAGCATGAGAGAATGGACTAAACACATCCATCCTAGTGCCATTGCCCAAATCCAATTCAATGTACCCACTACATGTAAATTAAGAGCAGTTCACAGATTTCCTGGATCATGAATGTTTTATTCCTGATACATAACTCTTAGACCCTAGCACTTCTCAAATTTTCTATTGCTTCTAGTAATGCTGAGTTAAATAGTAAATCTATGACAAAGAAAACCAATGACCATCTTTGTAATCAAGCCAGTTTTGTTCATTTGAACACAGGCAGAAATAATTATATTTTAATTATTTTCCTCTGGAAGGGCAACTAATTAAAAACACGACGGTGCTGTTGAAAGCTCATTAGCAATTTTATTTTTATACTGACAAATAATCTCAACTCTGTACATGGAACTCCTCACCTGTATAAAGCTGAATTTAGTTGAGTTTTGGATTGAAGCCAATGACAGCATAATTTATAAGCTTGCAAAGTGGAAGTGTTCATTTATCAAGCCTATAATTAAGACAAGACTTCATTCCAAACTATATTATAACCAAACTAGATTTCAGTGTTTACAAAAAGACAAGAAAGCATAGCTTCATATTATATGGAATTAATATTTGTTGCTTGTTGTGTGCACTATTAATTAGAGATATTGTATCTATGCATGTTTTAATTTCTGTGGTTTTTTTCTGATGCACAGAAAACTACTTAGAGGCCCCAATCCAAGTATGTACATACATCAGCCTATGCCCAGCTGGTGCTCTCCGGACAATTGAACTTCCACAGTTATCAACCCCAAAAAGCAAGGCCCATGGCCAAGAATACCGGAGGGTGTGAAAGGGGTATCGAAGCAACAAATAGGAGAAGAGTGGCATGTTCAGTATTTTTCCTTTTTCAATGCATTTTCTATTAGTTATTTGAATAGAAGAAATATGAGAAATTAAAGCCCGATTCAAATTCTCTGTCTTCCTCCTTGAACAACAGATCATAGCAGTTCTCAAATGTGGCTGCCTAAACGTATACCCAAAGCTGGATGGTGAACAAGATATACAAATGGGGACAGCATATGTATCCCTCTCCCCAGCAAGCTGTTGAGCCTGTGCACATGTACCTAAGTTACAGAAGTGTTGACTATCCCATATGAAAATATGACGCTTTCTTCTCCATATGCTAACAAGCTTCACCTTATCCCCTCAACCTAATTTCCCTTTCCCTAAGTTAATGCCACATATACCAGCATGAGGAGATCAAAGGAGATGCGTGTTCTTCACTAATTAACCTCTGCTGGACCTCTAGAACCCCCTGGCTGTTATGCCATCACCCCATAGGCCAACCTAGCAAATGCTCTGGACCAGCCTTCAGAATGGAACAGCAGCTGGAAAACACAACTCATTTTCCCCTCAGTCCAAGAATAGAAATGGTGGAATTCAGCCATGATGCTTCTAACAGTAGCAAGTGACAAGAAATTGTCTTTCAGTATCACTGTGCCAGTATGAACAACTTCAGCACAGTAATCCAATTAAAACTAAGACTCAACACTGAGCTGGATCTGCACAAAATACAATGGATACAGAAGAGACGCATGGGTGCAATGACTTGAACTCATTGCAGTAATTACCAGAGTAAGAGTACAAAAATCCCTATTGTGAGCAGATGTCACATGCTCTGCGCTTGAAGCCAGTTTGAAGAGCAAATACTCACTCACCTGCTGACTGATGGAAATGACTGACTCTGGGGAACAGGCTGTAAAATCAATTATTCACATCTTCTCTACTGCTGCCACCAACACATCCAGCAGCACTGTGCAAATGGAGAATGCTTCAGTTTTGTTTTAAGAGGTGCACAGACACATGGGCAGTGGCTGCAATTCTATGCTTATATAAGTAAGTCCCACTGAAACCAGTTCCCAGCATCAGCTTCTCCACACATGTGTATAGGATTTAGTCCATGCTGTTCTGTACTGAAGGCTTTTTAAAAAGAAAATAAATGTAACATCTGACTTCACAGAAAATTACAAACTCCAATATACAGGGAAGGTGGCCTAAGAGTCATCAAGGCCTCCTCCTGCATATGTTATTTCTAGGGCCTAGCTGTTGAAGGAACCACCAGTCATGCTCTGAGCCTGCCCAGTCATGATGGGAGGGCCCTTTCGGCAATGAAGCTGAGTACAGAGACTCACTTCACAGCTTCCCCTTGGAGTTGTGAATATTCCCACACACACACACCTCTCTCTGGGGTGATAACACAAGGAGGTGGGGATTCGGTAAACCCTAACCCAGAAGGAGACACCAGAAACAGAGTTGGGGTCTGGAACAGAACAGAAGGACAGGACTGGAGAGAAAGCTGGTTTACAGAGAAACTGGGTGCCAGCTATTCCAGCATTCACACATTGTAGACCATGGGTAATTCTCTACCCAAAGTTTGAAACGTTCACACATTCCAATTTATGCACACCTCCGGTGCTGCTTCCTTAGGAAAATTTCCAACCCTGAGAGGACTCCCATTGTAATGTCAGTAGATATTGCTTTAGGAAGGGAACACCAATAAGACCCTAGACTGTGGCTAAGGTCTTATTAAGATAAGACCCTAGCCACAATCTTTTCCAAACAAGCAGATACACAGAGGCTAATCTAGCTTAAAGAGAGATAAAATTAGAGCCAATTAATATGCTCATTCACATGGGCACAGAGGAGCAGAGACTCTCTCTAAAACAGCCTTCAAGAGCAATATAGCTTTAGCTGAAACCCTTTCTAAGTGGCACTAGCAGTGCAATTCCAGTCTGACTGGCTGGAAAAGAATCCCATTTTAAGATGAGACTTTTGCATGCAGGAGACAAGACACAGACCTATCTTGCCAAGCTATGAGCTAGCTTAAACAGGCAAAGTTTGCTTCTAAACCAGGCAAGGTTCATACGTATTGTGATAACTATTGATCCATTTCATTAATATCAGTATCAAAAGGCTGACAGTAAATTTGGCTGACACAATGCAACATGCTATTAAAACACTGAGTTGACCCAAAAAAGTCTAATTTATTAAACACAGAGAGAGGATCAATAACCTCACATGCTTTGTTGGCTTAACTGTGTTAAACTCTCATAGAACAGACTAAGCCATCGTTTCTTTGAATGCTGAATAGGTCATTGACAAAATCCATTGGAAAATTCTTTTTATGACATTAATAAATTTCCCCTATCCTGATGAATTTGTGACTCATATGTTCTTCTAAGCTTTTTTTTCTGCCTTGGGATATGGACTAGACAGGGATGCCTACTTTCTCCATTGATATCTGACTGTGTTTAAAATCCTTGGCATGTGCTCCTAGACAGAACACCAGTATTTATGGCTTTGTTTCAGAATAGTTCAGAATTTAAAACTGTCCTTTGTGCAGTTGTCTGGTTATTGTCTATTTTGCAACTCCATGAGCTCAGTCATGGTTGAGTGCAATCAATGAACACTTTTGGCAAACTGGTTATTCAATTAACTGCTCCTTCTTTATCTCTCTCTCACCCCTACTTTTAGAAAAGCTGTTGTTATCAAATGTTTTCATTAGGTGTACTTTCAGTCTACTCGGACTTTTTGACATTGGTCAATGGTTAACTGGTCAAAATCTGAATGGATGCCAATTGGAAATACTGTTTCCCCTAATGTATTATCCAAATAATCTATTATTTACTTGAGAATACTCATCCCTAGAGCTCTATCACACACAAACAACACTGATTAATGAAATATTAGAAGACTTAGCTTGATGGGCATCTTTAAAGTTAAGCCTGTGGGATAATGTTAATGCCTGACAACGAATATTATACCTAGGAGTGTTTACATATTATGTGGGATGTGTGTGTGTGGTTGGTAAATATTTTCAAAAACTTAATTCTTCATTCCAATTTTTATCTGCCATGAATATATCTGCAAAGAATACAATTTTCTATTAAGGAAAATAGCTTTGATTTTGCAGATGTTGTATCATCAGGCTTATTTGCTGATCAATGTTTATGTTTTCCACCAGTCACTTTTGAATCCTCTGTTGTGGACCCTCTGTTCCAGTGGATGGCATGAGGCTCCCAGCATATTAAAACAGAGAGGGTTATTCCTACTGTTACAATTGCTTGAGATGTATGGCTGACACACCATATACAGTTTGACCTTACAGTGCAATACATACTTTAAAATCCCTTTAAAAATGTGAATGTGGACAGACAAGTTGATTTTTACTTGGGGGAAGGAGATGAATTCTTCTCTTTCTGATTTCTCTGCTAAATATGATTTGCTTGTAGCAATATTTTCCATGCAGCTTTTACAGCTTCACAGTATCTGCAGTTATTGGGAATACTTAATGAGGCTGATCAGTTATGCTGACCCACAACCCTGCCTATAAACATTCCTTATCAATGAAAAACATATGATACTTTTGGTCTAATGGAGAAAAAGAATCTTCTGTTCATTCCAAACAATGAATTGCTGCTTTAGAGTTCATAGAATCATAGAAGTGTGGAGTTGAAGGAGCCAAGGAGGCCATTAGGTTCAACCTCCTACCGTTGCAGGACACCAATTGATACCATCCCAATCAGATGACTGTGCAGTTTTGTCTTGAATGTCTGTAGTGTGGGTTAGCCTACAACCTCTCTAAGCAACTGGTTCCACTGTTATATTGCTCCGACAGTGAGGAAACTTTTCCTGATATCTAGCCTGAATCTGGGTTGTTGCAAGTTGAATTGATTATTCCATGTTCTATACTCTGGTATGAGCAAGAAGTGACTTTGACCTTGCATTTTGTGACAGCCTCTAAGGTACTTATAGACTGATATTATGTCCCCTTCAGTATTTTCAGTTCATAGCTGAAGTTTCAGTGGACCTCAGATAATGCCTTGTGTTCTGTATTTATTGAATGAGATGTCACAACTTATTGTTAAATAAGGGTTTGTCTAACTTCTAGAGGTGTAATACTGCTGATGCTTCTTTTAATCATGTTTTAGCAGTGCACAGTAGTTGTCTCTTTTTGGGTAGAAGTGCTAATACAGATAAACTTTGTATTAAAACACTCCTTGATTTTTTTCTGATGCATATGCTCTTTTAACCTATCCCTGTTTCTTGCAAGTTAAAATCTGATCAGAAAAGGATTTTCTGTTCCCTTTTAAAAGCTAAAGACAGCCAATACAACACTGGAAAGATAAAAGCTCATCACCTACAATGTATTGAAGACTTAACAATAGCTTCAATATTTGAGTGGATGACATAGATATGTCAGATTGTGTGCGCCTTTGTTGAAGTTTATGTATAATTGAGCCTTCTGGATGCATACTATTATTTAGGTATTTATATATCACAGTTAATTTCCAGAGGGGGTTCATGTTTATGTTCTATTTGTTTTAGATTTTATTTTGCTTTGCTGAAATC
>NW_025335941.1:2669212-2743329 GCF_004798865.1 Varanus komodoensis | reverse complement strand
GATTTCAGCAAAATAGAGTCTATTCTATTCACTCTGGAATCAAATTACACATCTTTTTAACTTGGCCTTTAAAAGCTTTCATTCATGAAAGAAAGGCTGTTATTGATGTCTTAGTGTTTTCAATGTTTCATTGATTCTATTGTATTTATGGTTATTGATTGCTGTACATGCCTTGATGACTATGACAGAAAGGTGGTGTAACAATAAAAATATGTATCTATATAACAATAAAAGGCCTTAATCTGTGCTTCAACAGCCGAATGCAGCTTTCTAGCCATATATTGTGGCCTACCAGGTGCTGGATAACTACGGTGTTTCTGCACTCCCAGGATGTTTTTCCAGTCTAGGGGGATGTAAACAATTTATCAAGCCACCAGTGGGCGGTCATATAGGACCGGCGTCCTGTATTGGAATTGGCATTCCTATCTCCAGTTCTTGTTCATATATTCTGAAGTAATATATGGTCCCCAAAGTAAACCCCCAAATATACCTACTGAAACTGCCAAGGGGAACCTGTGATGAAAAGCTGCATTCTAAGCCACCTGTTCAGCATTGCAGTCAGCCCTACTTTCTTTCAGTTGCTCCAGTCCTCTTCAACCTAGCTTTGGACACACATCTACTGAGATCCCAAAGACAGGTGTCTGACATAACAGATCGTTCACATGCTCATGCAGAACACTTTATCTAAGCCACTGTTTTTCAACTGATATTCATAATGAACAATGCAGTTGTACGACAAGCTAACCACCTTCTTCCGCTTTACCAAAAAATGTAGAAGGATGGATGGACTGTAATCTAAGGTGGTTCCACGTTGGGGTCCCAGGCATAAGCATTTTGAAGGCTACTCCTTTCAGCCATCTCTACTTCATCTGTGAATTCAGAAGACCGGAAGACAAACTGTTGTGCAGGAATCAGCTCAGTGGAAGCAATCATGGGGACACAGCATCCTACCATAAATGGCTTTCATTAAGTCATACAAATCCCATTTGTGCAAAAGGAACTCGTGCCCTGGCATGTTGCAAAGCAGGTCATTCTGAGGTCAACTGGAACATTCATCCTAAAGGGATTGCATAAGCTTTGTGAGTTACTTGACTTGGATGTTTTTCACGATCTACCCAGAGAAGTGTTGCCTCCTCTGTATGTAATTGGGAATCATTTTCTCTTTTCGACATCTCTTGGGCTGCAAAAGGGCACAAAAGCTAGTCAGCAGCAAAAAGTCACAATTCAAAGTTGAGCTGGGCCAAGCACAGCCTAAAGCAACTTAACCTCCGTTGCACTCCTGACTGTATGAAGCTGAGTCATCAAAGCGGCACTAATACAGCCACCCGGCTTAAAACACAAGTCATGCTGCTCCTTTCATTGGAATGTTCAGAGCCCTGGGAGTACACAAGGGCATGCCGTGCCAAGCTAAAATAAGCAGAACTCGACAGTGGCCACTTTTATTAATCTTCTTCAGCAATGCCATGGATAATTCATTTTCCTCAAATGGCAGGCAAGTGACTGTCACTGCCTTACAACAAGGGCAGTTTTTCCGTGCCTTGCCTGCTTTAGCAAGCCTGTGCAAGAGGAATTGCAGAACTCTTGCTAAAAGTTTAAATCTTAGCAGTAGTAAAAAGATTTTTCTGAGAAGTTATGCAGGGTGTAGTAAAGATCCACTGCTGAATCTCTTCATATGCTTTTAAAAAAAGAATTAATGTAGTGTCCCTACCATTGCTAGACCACAAGCATGTTCCAAAGTGAATATTATTGCACAAGTAATTCCATTCAATGGGACTTGAAGCAACTTGACTTGCACATCCAAAGTGTACAATGTTGAGGCCCTGTGAGGAAGCACAAGCACACTCTTGCCCTGAGTGAGCCTGCCCTGCTCATAAGCTTGCTTCACACCCATGAATACAGCCCTCAGCCCCCCAGTACTGCCCTGCTGCTGTGAAACCAAATTTGATTTTAAAATTCAGCAGAACTGTAGCAAAAAGCTTTTTTTTTTTTTTCAAAACAAGGTCCACACTCCCAGTGTGGTTTGCTTTAAAGGAGATGCCACAGCATCACCGAATTACAGTGGCAATTCAGCAGCACAGTAATTTGCTGCTGGAGGTTGTGCCCTGTGGGGATTTTGGGGGAAATAAGTGCCTGAACCCCCAGAAATTGTCTACCCTTGAATTAGGAGGACATGGCATTTAAATGAGGCTTATTTATATCCATCCAAACTGCACAGGCCCAATGTCTGGAGGCGCAGAAATGACATGAGTTTGCCCAACCTAGTACCCTTCAGATGGTGCAGATTCCAGCTCCTAACATTCCTGACCACTGAACATGCTAGCTGGATCTGATGGGAGTCAGAGTCCAAAATTTCCCAAGGACATCAAGTTGAGGAAAGCCGTCCCACATGCTGTGGATGTTGAACTTGTGGGCATATTCCACATGTGGGCACAGCATTCTACTAAGGCCACTATAAGCTTTCTCTTAGTTTGGGAGTTGGAAAGAGATTCACTCTAGAAAAAGGTACTATGTTGGCTGATGTAGAACATAAAGTGATGTGCCACCTTCACCTCAAGGTGTGCAATTGTAGTACCCAAGTCTGGTCATATTAGTTTGGCACCTGAGGCAGAAAATCCCACAAGTGCCCCTCCTCTCCATGGCAATAAATATACTACAATAAATTAAAAAGCTAGCAAACTGCTACCCTGGCATGACAGCCAAAATCAGCTGCTTCGTTGTCCTGCTGTAGTTATTATTTATATTAAATAAGAAAAGCAGTGAGCTTTCCAAAATTTTAAAACACTGGATTAAAGCACACACACACGAGGAGGAGATCTGCAGTCAGAGGCCTTCCACCACTTCTTCATCACTGCTTTCTCATAGTCCCATTACCAAGAACCTTTTAGTAGGGATTGCAGTACACCGTGCAGCAATTGGCATCGCTACGCAAAGAAGTGCAGGAGAGCAGGCGGAATCTCACAACAGTCCTCCTCTTTCCACTTATCAAAATGTGATTGAACATTCACTGCTGATAGTATTCGATCAAAGATGCAGTGCAAAGCTTAGGGGAGCAGGGGTTCTTTAAATCCCATGGTATTTTTATCAAGGGCAGACATGCCTTTCCAGGGACTGCTGTTTTTTCCATGAATATTATAATACCCCTCCCTCTTTGAACTTTCATACCCACTAATTCCTATATGTTGCTATATGTCTATTTCAAATCAATTAAGGATGGGATCCTATATACCCTTCCTTACCACTGAACTCTACAAAATCTACTTCTGAGTAAACACAATACTGGAATGCAGTTGCTTACTTACATGAAGTGCCTTTCAAAGGGCTTTGCCTGACCAGTCAAATCTCAGCCTTATGGGAGGAAAAGTATTGTTTAACGTTCGCTGGATGTAAAAGCCTGTACTTACTGTAAACAGCAACAAGACAAAGTTGTCCCATAATAAAAACAGCAAACAAAAAACCTTGTCAAAGTGGGATATATAATGCATTTAAAAGATAGAATAAATGTACATATTTAAAGTACATATCCCAACATGGTAGTCTCATTTTAAAAAAATATTACATCACTCAAAAAGACTACATGGCAATAATCATAAGCAAAACATGCAAACAAGCAGACAAAATGCATTGGACTGTGAGATCTTCAGTGATACTATATTGCAGCATTGTAATTTCTCATAAAAGCATATTGGCAAATACATACAGCTAAGCATTTCAGAGTAAGCCAAAGAACAAGTCAATAATAATAAATACAATCTTTATATATGAAATGAAAATATATTTCTAGTTATATAGCTAATTTCTTCATTAAAATTAATGGAGCAACATAGGAACCATGTATGAATGAGTGTACCTTCCATAAATGTTTATTAAAATATTTCTTTTTCTTTCACTTATTGACTCAGATAAAATGTATATTATATTGCAAGCAGTTTATCATTACATTTTATTGTATTTTCAGAACCCATCTAATGTGGTATTGAAACCTTTCTTGAAGAAGTGTTGCTGTTATAATCTATAAAACAACATGATCCAATAGCTAGTTGCATTTTCCAAGTTCTTTTTCAACCACATATAATATCAATATTTTTATTCCTCTAAAGAAAGTTGGAGGGGTATTCTGGAAGCACTGATTTCTGAAATGCTATCCCATCTGAAGCAAAGGTTCTGTCAGTTCTTGAGTCTGACTTCACAGCTTGTAAACTGCCTCACTTACCTTCTCTTTGCCCAGCCTAAAACTATGCCTCAGACTATGACTTCCACAGCTGACAATACCTCCTGGACAGGAAGTAGAGTGGAGGAATCACAGAACCACATTCCAATAACCTCAAACGCAGCCTTTTAATTAACTAGCACAACCTTAATTGTGAATTAAAAATAATGCAGAAGTTATTATTTACAAAATACAATTACTTCACTCTCTCCAACAGCTAGGCTTCCTTCAAGAGTATCAAGTGGGATCTCAGAGTGTACCATAGACTTGAAATGAACTTCGACAGAGATGAAGGTCAGAAAGCAACTGTTTTCTATCAAAAAGTGATGCAAGAAACCAGCATCCTTACCATGACAGAGACCCTTAGATCATCAGCCACCCCCCGATACCCACCAAGGATAACAGCAGCAGTCCAAAATAAAATAGTCTGCAGCACCATGGCATTTAGTTTTGCAGAGTCCGGTGACAAGAGCTTTGGTAAAATTTCAAACAGAGAGCCGTATTGCTACATCTTTCCACTGAGCCCCATTTATAGTTATTGCTTTCTTACTGCTGGAAACTGGCCTCTGTGGGCATCTGGAGAATACAGCCAATATAGGGAAGTGGCCTGTTGTTTCTTCTTTCTTCCAGCTACATTATTGATATTTTTCAGAAAGTAATTGAACTTCTCAGTGCTAACTTGTTTGCTCCTCGAACTACTATCCCCTGTTGATGTGCATGTTTGCAGGGCATATGCCGAAGTAGCTGTAAATCTTACACCTAAATGCTACCTGTGAAAAAGGCAGGCACAACTCTAAAATGAACCAACTCCATTTTCACTGTAACAAGTCTTATCAAAGGCATACTGTTACTAAAAAATAAAGTATACAAATTAAAGCAACATGATTTGGACTTCCTGAATGGTGGGAATACTGCAGCCAGCCATTAACATCTATACAATTCATTTATTTCAATAGCAGAGATTAAAATACAAATTCATTTCTTCAATCACACTCATGATTGGTGTTTGGGTTATTTAATATTCAATGGGCTTTGTTTTGGGGTTGTTTTGTAAGTAAATTCTGCTTTCAGCCATGGAAGCAGCTGCCATCCTTTGTGCCATGTATAAGGCAGGTAATTAGCAAAAAAAAGCAAACAGAAGAAAGAGTGGAGAACACAAGAGAAACTGAACAAACAATTGTCATAAGCTTGTAGGCAATCTGAAGAATGAACAGAGACATTCCTGGTCTATATAGATTGACAATTCACATCACCTTACTATCCATTAGTCCTTTTCCTTCTTCTACAGAATGGGTAACTGCAGTTTAACAAATTAAACCTGAACAAGCTGACATAACATACAAATCAAAAGGTAAGGCCGTTCCTTGCCAAGAGTGGCAGAAAGGATTACTGTTCTACGCTATTGGGCAGTCTAAAAAATGAAATACGTAAATAAATGTGCAAATGGTTCTGGCCAAACACCACTCTGAGCAGCTGTCATTGGCTATCCCTCTGTGCTCCCGCCAATGCTGGAAGAGCAGAATTGTTCCCAAGTAGTCCTGCACTCCCCTTGGCAGAAATATTGGGGAAAGCCATCAGGATCTGCAACATACCTCCCATTCAAGCCTTGTTTGGTGCTTGTGTAGGTAGTACAAAGGACTACCCAGCTTTGGCCATGGTTGGCAAGAATGAGTCATGAGGAAGGCCAGCAGAACAGCTCAGCACGCATTGCTTCCCCTCCTCACCCCCACTTGGCAGAGGCCCTGGGGAGAGGGCATAGTGAAACAGGAAGCACAGGAGAACACACCTCCCCTCGCCATGTGTCTCTGCTGGCCAGTACAATCACCTGCTCCCCGGAGAATGGAGAGAAATCCCTCATCCCCAGCCCCACCAGCCAGTGTGATTATGAGGCAACTTCATACAGCCAGGTGGCTACATAGTTTGAAGTGTTATCTGAACCCACTCACTGATAGGATTTGCACATAACATTAATCTGTGGTTTACGTAACCCATAATTAAGCCAAGGTATGTTACCCTACTCAAGATTTGTCTGATAGACAACCATAGGGGTTTTTCCCCAAAGATCCCTGGGTTGTTTCCCTCCCTTTTCACCTGCTGCCTCCTGTATCCAAAATGACTTTGCAGCACTATAGTATTGGCATGTACAGTGGTGACTTCTTTATCATTGTTGGCTGCTGCCTGGCAAAACAATCCATGATTTTAGGTTCAGACATAATGTCAACCCAGAATTTATATAACCCAGAATTAATAACCCAACAACATACTATAGGTTCATTCTTAGAGTTTCTTATGCAGTTAAGCAAACCATACTTTGTTATCATGGGTGGGTTCACACATCACAGCATGCCAGTATTCAATAACCCATGGGTCAAATAAACCATTGGTTAGTGTTATTTGCAAAGCAGCCATAGGAAGATTCATAGATCTAGTTTAAAATAGCATTTTAAATAATCTTATAAAGGGGTTAAAAGAAACTAAGTACTAGTCCCTCTAATTAGTTCATTATCTCCTAGAGGTCTGTATGCTACCAGCTACCCTTTTCCAAGTTGGTTCTTTCCCTTCACAATCCATCATCCCATACAGGTTAATGTAGAGAATGATCTGAAGCACTCTGAGAAAACATCTGATATCAGAGGCCCCATTTCATCTAAGCCCCTGTTGGTTCTTGCTGACAGGGTAGAATTCAGGAGGGAGAGGAAGATGTTTTTCCTCTTTCCCAACCCCCGGCATGACTCTAGCACATGTTTTCCCCCTTCCCTGAGTCAGAGTTCCAGGAATAATTGCTCAGCTTTCCATCGCACAGGGAGGAACTGGGATCCATGGTTACATCTGCTCCTCCAGCTCAAAAGGTTGGTCTGCAATCTCAGAGGAGAGAGATCCACCACTTCCTTTGTACCTGGAAGGCACTGTACAGACTATAAGGTTGAAGCCTTTTTATGTATTTTTTCATTGTGCATGCCATCCTGAGAACATCAGCTACAGAGTGACTCATACATTTATGATGGTGATAATGGCTGTATTTTTCTCCATTATTTTTCCTTAGTTATTACAGCAGGTTTTGCCAGGCCGCAGTGGAATAGCAACTTGCTTCTTCAGGCAGGCTGTAGTGTGTCCTTGTCTTGTGACAACCCTAGAAGCATGCCTTTTTTTACTGTTTCAAAACGTCTGACAACCAGAACTGGGAGAAGGGTGGGCTTGGCAAGCCACAAACCTCAGCACTCACACATCTGTTCTGTACTTCAGAGTGATAATAACACCGTTCAGAAGCATTATCCCTGCTTTTCTTAGCTCTCCTGTAACGATCAAGTTAATTGCTTCTCACCTCAACTGCTCTGTGCTCGTTCATTCATTACAGAGCCAAGACATGTCAATGACAGCCAGGATGCTCAAGTACTGGCTGCAACTTGAAATGCAGCTCTGTGTGAGGGCAGGATGAGCCTAACAGATAGAAAAAGGATCTCTTGAAGCTTGCTCTGTCCTTCCTGTACCGTGCGAGGCAGAGAAGGCAGCTTGCTCTGCCTTGCACGGCAACTATAAAGCATTCTGACTAGCCCCCTACCCTCCAGCAGCCAACATTAAAGTCAAGCCCATATTCACTTCTCCCATGGCAGTAATAAAGCGTTGCTGTGTTTGCTTTTTCTCAATGTATTAACAGAACAATTTTGTTTTAAATCTTCAGTGAATGTTGTCCCTTTCTGAAAAAGAGCCTTACCAAAGCAAAATGTCTCCTGCATAACAAAGTCGGAGGCTAAAACTATGACTTTAACAAATGAAGAGGGGAAATGCACCCAATGCCTAGGACAACTGTAACTTCTCCTTCAGATGGTAGCAGAAGGGAAAATGTGGCTTTGATAGCTGATCCTTCGTGGATTAAAAATGGGAAGCTCTGTTTTAGCCAACAGAGGAAATGACTGAAATGACTGAGAAGGAAGAGTGGAATGGTTTTGCCATAGTGAAAGGAAGAACCATGCAGACAGAAACATTTTGTTTCACAAGCATTCGAAGTTATTTCATACTTTTTCTGGTCAATCTGGAGTGACCCACTTAACTACACCATATGAACTCCACCTTACACAGAACTATGAGAAAGAAACCTCCCTTTTGCAATCAGGAGCAGATCCCCGCTACCGCTAAAGGGCAGGTACTGGATGCTGGCATTGAGATGTAGATGCCTTGGCTGAGGTCATATCAAAACCAAGTACCTCTAAGCAAACCTATTGACTGGCAACTGTCCAGATGCCTGAACAATGAAGAATCTTCAAGAATCCATCTCAGAGCTGGAATTACCAGGCAGTCCAGAAACAAGCAACAAGATTATTCTGAAATCTCTACCCAGGGATTTCTGGGATGAAGTGGGAGGGCTTACAAGAGAACACACCACATAGATGGTCACCCAAGTGCCGATTTAACAACCAGATTGCACACAATGTGCTGAGCAAAACTGGTTATCTATCTGTATTCCCCTAAGGACATAAATGAGCTGCAGAGACCCCAGTGAGAGTCTTGGAGATTGGCTTACTTTTAGTCTTGGCAGCCAATACCCATTGTTTCTGCTACATCAGGCCTTGTACCCATGGCCAGTATTGAATTTACTGATAAGAGCAATGACTGAGCAGGGCCGTAGTCTGAACTTGTTAGGACAGCTTCCTATGAAAGCTGTCTACAGCGTATCTGAAGGTGATAGCAGCCACACAATCTTTTCCACTTTATTTCTGTCATGCTGCTCAGGAGTAGATTCCTAGTGATTTCAGCTTGACTAGTGGGCTTTCTTAATTGGTTTGTAAATCATGCCATAAGAAATTAGCCAAGTCATTGTACCAGGCCATTATACTTGAAAATGGCTATAATGATATACTTGAGAAAACATATGAATTATTATCATGTCTGGTTTATAAGTCTGGTATAGCTTTTAAAATTAGGAGGTTTGAAATGACTCCATGTCCAAGAAGTATAACAGCCAGCATAAATGACTTGCTGCCATCTATTGACCATCTACCCTACCATCTATTATGTTTCCTTCAGAAATACTGCAAACAATTAATAAAACAATTGAACAGATACATCACAGAATTATCACATATATCCAATGTTTACCTGCCTAAATTTAGGAACTGCTTATTAGAAATCCTCTAGTATTTTCCATATATTAGTTAGCAAGGAATCTTAGCCGAGGTTGTTTTTCACAAACATTGTGTATTTAATAAGCATCCTGCCTGCTTCATTTGGGGATGGCTTGTGAGAAGTGATGCAGTCTGGATGCAATGCTGATGCTACCTTAGCCTGACAAATGGCTTTTTTATTGATTTTTTTTCACTACTGCCAAATCCCAGTCCTTTCAGTAAAATAAAACAGAATAAGCTAGCAGCAAACCTCCCAGACAAAAATAATGGATACGTCTCCAAATGAGCCATTTTTAGGGTGATTGTTTGCCAAGACTTTAAAATAACAAATCACTTTGAACAAAATTGTCTCCCTGAAATAATGGGCTTTAGCCTGATTTCTTATAGGGCCACTTGCTCCTCTGAATGACAACAGACCGATCCTTCTTTATTTGAATTTTTTTCCATTAGATGAACATGCACAGAGCTAAGAAATGACTTCATCTTT
This sequence comes from Varanus komodoensis, assembly GCF_004798865.1. Taxonomy (NCBI): domain Eukaryota; kingdom Metazoa; phylum Chordata; class Lepidosauria; order Squamata; family Varanidae; genus Varanus; species Varanus komodoensis. The sequence continues at coordinate 2,733,515 of NW_025335941.1, read as the reverse complement.
AGTGTCATCAAGTTCAGCTGTTTACACATCGTTTGTTGTCTTAAGAAGGCAACATCCCTACTGACAGTGACAACCTGGGGGGAAATACTTGAAAATAAGACAGCAAACTTCATCTTGGCCACTGTTGCTCACAAGCAATGTGAAAACTTCATTCTGTTTTGAGAATTGAATCTTATACTTGAGGTGTTTAAAGAGCAGCAGTAAAGTATAGTAAAAAGTTTGTTAAGTATAATTGGTTTTATCTTTTTATGCCTTTTTAGCTGTATGGATAGCTCAGGTTTTATATTGATCCTTCTTTTATACTTCACTGAATCATTTGAAATTCCCTTGCCTCCAGTGATGGCACACTTTGTTCACAAGAAAATAAATGGAATTTGATCCAGTGAAAATCATGCATCTGTTTCTCAGATCAGCTGAAGCCCATAAAACAAGCATAAAACTAACATCAATGATAAAGTTAGTAACTGTGTTCACTTTTCAGTATGTTTATAACATTTAAAAATTGCTCCCTAAAACATATCATCCAAAACTTAACATCCAACTGCAATGTAAGCAACTAACCACATATATCTATATATGTCTACTTAGAATTAAGTAACATTGAGTGCAAAAAGATTTATTCCCAAGTTACTAAGTCTTGCAACTTCCATAATCTCCAAAACAGCTTGTGTTACATAGACCCTCAAGAAAAAGGATTGGGAGACATGCCCCCACTTACATGAGAAATAATAAACTACACCTACTGAATGGTCTTCTGAAAGGAAGCCAATATACTTTCCCTTATACCACTGATTGAATATTATTCACTGATAAATGCTGGCTAGCTGGCATTTTTTAAAATCTGCATTCATTAAAGATGCCTCTGTATCAGAACCTTTCAAAAAACTCTCATTTCACAATTATGTGAGCCTATCCTGGATACTTTCCTTGTTGGCATTTCCATCTCACCAATATGAAGTTATTTCAATTTTATATTCAGTTTGTAAACCTGTTGCAATATTCACTGACAAGTGTAAAACATAGTGCAATGTTTGGTTTCCTATGCTTGCTGATTTATTTTATTTTTAAATGTATATGCTGCACAATTGCCCAACATGATTCTCTAAGTGGGTAACAATATACAACAAACAGTACATTTACAGGGGGGAGAGATCTGTTGGGGCAGAGTGAGCACTTATAATCAGTTTTTAAAAATCTGTGAAAGAGGATGGTCTTTGCCTGCTTGGGGGTTCCCACTGAGAAGGCCCTTCTTCTAAAAGCCATCCCCCCTTTTACCTCTTTTAGGGGTGGCTTTCTGAGAAGGACCTCATACCAAGATCTCTGGAAAGAAAAAGCCTCAGCATAAACATGAGAATTAATTGTACATAAATATTGGTCCCTCAGAACCATAAGAAGAAAGGAGGGAATTGTAACTACATAGATTTGAATAAATCAGCTTCAATTTACATGTTAAAAAGTATGTATGTAGTATATAGGGGAAAGGAAGTAGAATATCCATTCTGGATTTTCATCTAAGCTTTTAAGGAGGAATCCATATTGCTAAGCCCTATCCTCAACTGACTGGGCAAAGATAAGAAAAAGGCAGTCCAAATATCCACACACACCCTGTCAGAGTCAAAGGTGTAGTAACCAATTAAACTTATGAACACCAGGACCCAGACACCTTAATTCCAAGTATTGACCAAAGTCCAATCCAAATTCCAAGCCAATAGGAGGTAAGCACAAACCAGGAGTCAAGAGCCAGAAATTCCACACAAGAAAAGGGGACCTTTGAAGCAGAAGCAGGAGTAGAACCAAGGCTCTGAGGCAGGAGCAGCAGCCAAGGATTCACAGCAGGATCCAGGAGCAAGAACAGGAGCAGGCTTAAGTCCAGAGTGCAGGGCTCTTAGACAAGGTTTCACATAGCAACAGGAAGTACCACAAGAAGTCAGAAATCCTTCATTACTGAGACAGCTTGAAGAGCCAGTTCTTATATAGCTCTTTCCTCAGGGCTCCCAGGTGAAGCTCATAAGGCCCCTGATAGCTGCAGTAGGCTGTGAGTCCTGTCCTGCAACTACCAAAGCTGTTCTTTTGGCCTTTGGCCAGAAGATGGAACCCTGAAGCTGCCTAAAATCCTGACATGCTCCTATTCACAAGGAGCATTTATTTACCATCCATTCAAAAATTGAGTGTTGTTAAATTTTCAATCCATTGCATTATAGAAGGTGAGCAATTTTCCTCCAAAGTTGCTGTATCAGTATTTTAGTCAAACAGGAACATAAAATCCATTAGCCTGGACCATGTATTAACTTACAGGAAGTCACTAAACAATTTAAAAGAGCATGTCCATCAGTAAATATTTAACAGCATTCAATACAGAGCTTATCCATATTATAACCTTCTCCCCAAAAACAAGCAACTACTGAACACTGCCAAAACATAAGACTAAAAAAAACATTATCAGTTAGCCAACTTAGACAAACCCTTGTTAAAGAGATGTTGTATCCAACAGAATAAAACAAGAGTGTTTGCTGAATATAACCTAAAATCTATCGACATTTCAGATACAGGAGCTAAAGATGACTTGATTAGGAAAGAAAATCCTATTCCCTACTCATTTCATGCTTTTATTTGTTTATTTATTTATTTACAGGTAAGTATTTGTATCATGGACTCCAGGTTGATATAACTGATCAGTCGTCATAAGTACTTCTAATAGCAAAGGAGCCTATTACAAATGTTGCAATTCTAAGATTGCCATTCAGCTGCAGGAAGCAAATTATGTGTGGTATACAAAGCTGAAAATTACAAAAAGTACAAAAATCAAGCCCCTCTAATCAATCCAAGGTAAAAAGGAACTTTGTTCAACCAAATCCTCCAGCAAAACACACACACACACACACACTCACACACTCACACACCTCTCACCAAAGTTTACATCTGAATTTCATTATCAAACAACAGGAGCAAATAGATCAAAGTGTAATTGATGCACTATTATCTTCCATTTGCCTAGCAGAAAGAACCTATCCATTTTAGTAAGCCAAGAGTCCAATGCCATCCATTTAGAAAGAGGATCCACACAAGAAGAATCCAGAACTGATGAAGATATGGGGTATCTAATCTAAGTAGGGAAGAACAATATTTTTTAAATGTAAACAGGCCCAATAACATAAAACCCACATTTTTAATTGAAAGTTGTACCCTTTTCAGAGTTATTCATAATGTAGAGGAACCCTATGAAAATTTACAAAACAAAGCATTATTTTTATAAAAGATTTATCAAGTATAAAGACAAGAATCTCATATATAATATAAGCAATCTGAAGTATAATTTTGGAGGACAGCCATTTACAAGGTCATCAGAAGTTAGAAATGACTCATCAGCACATAACCACATTGAGGTAATGAACTGAACAATGTTACATTATGATGCTACTGAATAAAGCAGACTCTAGGAGAAGGCAAAGGAGCTACCAGCCATTAAGAGCCTCTGGAACAGATCAACTTGTGACATTCCAAGACGGCTGCTCGAGGTTGATGCCTGCCCTGAGAGCCACCATTTTAATTTCCCACACTACCCCATAATTACACAACATTAACGGCACTGTGGAGAATTAAGATAGTGGCTCCAGGACCCAATTGTCCAATAATTTCTGGTAGACTGGAGCAGGTCTACCAACTCGAGATGGGACTACTAAAGGGCACTGGCTGATGTTTCCTCCAAACCTAGAGCCCTCCAGGTGAAGCAAGAATGGGACACAGCCTTGTTATCTTGGCAATTATTTCCAAGTAATTCCTGGGGCAATATATGAGTCAATTTCCTTTTCAGTGCTGTTTCCATGTGAATGTATATACAAAGGGAAACAAATCCAGAGGCCCAAAACATATAACATGAGGAGATCTGAATATCATACTTATCCTTGTAAGTGTGATTTTGCTGCCAAACCAGGCAAGCTAGAAAATGTATTTCCTGAACCCCTTTCAAATGAAACAGCTTGAAATGGTTCTGTAAAACAGTGAGAACTGCAAATTAATTGTCCCATGGCCACTACTTTTGGACAGCGCCTCTTTTGCCAGCATATGGATGACCAGCTGGTTATATTATATGGATGCTCAGCAGTAAAGTATTAAATCAATCTCTTGTTTTATCTACAATATGGCACTGTTAACAAGACCTTCTTGTATATTGTAACAAGTGTTTTCAGCGTTAACTTCATCAGCTAAAAAAACCAATTAAGGGGTACTTTCATACTAAATTGTGTGCAGGCTAGGGGCAGAGAGCTTCTGAGGAGTCAGGCTGTTGACACAATATCAGAAGCCACACTGACATTCATGAGGAAAGTCTACAGGGGCCTGTTTATTTCTAGAACTGTTCTCAAAAGTCACTCTGGGACAAAATGTTCCCAGGCTCTCTACCAGCTGATGAGTAGTAGTTAGAAATAAAATATAATAACTAAAAAAACCTGCAAACTTTGTTTCAACCAGCTCACCCAGCTGGTTACACATTTGAAAGGTGACCTATCCAGCAATTTCAAATGTGGCACCAAGTTTGACTTGCTTTATTATTTTAGTGCTAATGGGTAAGAGTCGACTTTCATTTCTCCATCTCCACTGACAAGAAAATAACTTAAAATTGGTTTATTTAAGAAATACTCTGAAAACAGGAAAATAGGTCAGGGGGAGAGAGATTGAAGCACCAGTACAGGAATTGGAAACATAATTTATAGCAAAGGAAAAAGGATGCTCTTGCCAAATAAAAAATAAAAAACCAAAAAAACCATATTCACTCACTCCTAATGACTAATACAGGATAAGTGCTGTTCAGAGAATAACTACTGCCTTTCTGATAGCATTAGAGTGACTCCACATTCAGCTACCAGAACCTACGTTCTAGTCTAAGTGCTGCAATGATTAAAACCCCATTGTCCCATAAAGCCAAACATGGTATGCTTATTTTAAATAAGTCGACAGTTTGTCTGTTTGAAAACACTTGATAGTATATAACACATAATTGTGATGTTGAATTCCTTCAATACATGCTATGCATTTGATAACCACAGTGTATTAACAGCACTACAGTTCCAATCCAGAAAGCACTACGCTTATAATTCACTACTAACTATGGCACATTTACAAAAGCATGAAACCTTTGAATCTACCAAGTTAAATCCTTCTAGGAGGTACAATACCTGGAGAAGCTAGTGGTGTGTCAAAATTTTCTTCTTCTTTTACTCAATGATTTTCATTTAGCTGGATAGAAAATAAATCTTGCCCAAAAAGAAATTAAAAAAGAAGATGGCTTCAATCAAATTCTCATATTTGGTTCATAATGCTTGTGCTCAACTTACTTAGGAAATGGCTGAGTAATGTGTGTGGCTATTCTTCTTTCACTGTACAATCAGCTCTCCAGAAGCATTTCTCTTCCTTGGCTTCCCACACTTTAGTTAAATATGGTACAGAATTCTGAAAGGCTATTTGTGCACAGTGGTAACAGGACCAGTAAGAAAGAATGTAATTACTGACCCTGTTCATAGCCATTAGATTAAAAAAAACTGGTCTAAGTTACTCCTGACATTCATGCTTATCAGTCTGGACTTAGTTCTTGAGTGTCTGGTTTTTTAAAATTTTAATCCATTTTGTAAGCTTAGATGAGTAACTTATAGACAAATATTCCCCAATAGTTTAGCCTAAATCTATTTGCCACTGCTTACTCTTGACAACAAAATGATTGCCTGAATATAAAGCTCCTGGGTTGCTTTCAGATTCTCAGGCTTGGGCTTTTTCAGACCTCTGACAACTGTCAAGGACAGCCCTTTATGTGCCCCAGTCTTCATATATTGCCTGCCTTTGCCCATCTTCTCATTGTTCTCACTGAGAAACCCTTGCTATGTGATGAAGAAGTCTTGGTTTCCCAGAACTGAAATCTGATGATTTGCAGGCTAGTAGAAGGTTTCACAGATGATTGAGTGGTAGGCCAGGAATCTACTAAAAGACAATTGGCTATATAGGAAAAGTAGCTAAGCAAATAGCCAGGAAAGCAGAGAAGAAAAGTGTGGCAGCTTTGTGGGATCAGAAAAGATGCGAATGGCTTTTCTTTCATCTGAGTTGGAAGCTATAATGTGACTCACTAGCTATTTGTATGGTAGTGGAAATTAGTCTCACAATTCCCCGAGCATGAAAGTTGCTAAAATGCTTAGAGTAAGAAGTTCAGCTCCCCTGTCTGCGTCTCTGCTATAAGATTAATGGAACCTTGCAGAAGGCATCATTTACAAACCATTTATAAAGGGAAAGTTTGGGACATGGATGCTGTCCTAGTCCTCATGATTTCCCCCACCAAAAGCAGGCAACAGCACAAAAATAATGGAGAAAAGCAGTCCTGAATTTTAGAGCCCATAGTGCCAAAGCAAGTTCAGGACCTTGGACAGTGACAAAGAGGTTAAGTCAGGTCGTGAGGTCTTGTGTTCAGGACCATGGGCAGCGATCTCTCCTCTGAGGATGTTTTCAGATGCTGGTTTCCTAGCATTACTAATTAGAAGGCATTGTGCAACCATCCCATCATTTTCCTCCTTAAGAATTTTCTGTGGTAAGAGAAGAAACGGACTAAGGGCCAGCCGCTGCCACCCCCGTAGAATTTTCTGAATGATGCCGGGTGACAGTTCAAAGATAGCCTCCCCTGAAAGCATCCTTCAGAAGAGGGTTATCCTGAACCAACTGCCAAAGTTTAAAGAGTCAACACCAAAGCTGAATATTGATGCCCCAAAAGTGCTGCACCTGGCAAATTAAAGCACCGGTGCCATTTTATGCAGCCATTGGGTTCTTCTAGGCAGCTGGGTTTTTAATTTGAGGGCCTTATTCAGGAGATGCTCCTCAGGCATTTTCTAATCATCTGATGAGTCTAAAGGAGAGTGGTTTGGAAACCAATATTTAGTCATCTAGTCATTCTGTTGACTTCAGAGTGAAGGACCACTGAAATCAGGACAAATTTCCATTTCATAGCACATATATCAAATTGAATGACATCCTGTCTCAACTGAATTCTTACTGATGGTAGAATACTGACAGGCAGGACCACAAAGATACTTTATTGTGTCAGAATTTATTCAGCCCTGTTTGCATGTGCTCCAACTCCCTTTCTCTGCACACATGACAGAGTGTAAAGTCAATAACATTTCCTAAAAAAGAAATAGACTGCTACATCCCGTCATGCTTTGTCCATTTTAGAATCATGAAGGTGGAACATTTCAGCAGCAGCACTTAAAAACTGGATTAATACTTTCATGTCATATTTCCAGGGTTTCTTTTTTTTTTTTTTTTTTTTTTGTCAGTTTAGAATTGTAGCAGTAAATTATATTCTATAGAGTGATATCAACCTTTGAGTTCACTGTGCAAAAACCCCAAAACAAACAAAAGCCAGGAAGTGAGGAATAGAGAAGCCAAATCTGTAAAGTCTTATGGGGGGTGTTGTTATAATTTTTGACAACATAATTTAAAGGCTTTTATAGAGAGCAATCTACACCTCCATCTCTCTCCACTTTGCCTACCCCTCTGGTATTGTCTTGCCTGTCAATTACTGGAAGAGAAGCTTATTCTTTAAAAGGCTTTTAAATTATAATAAATTATTTAGAATATCATCTAAAAGCTCTTGAAAGAAAGAAATCACTATCCCTTCTCACTCATAAACTCATTCATGTATACAAATGGAAAAGTGCGGCCTTCTTTATTTTTATTCTCAGCTCGAACATAAATGGACACAAAGATATGGCCACATAGGGTTATTCAATTCTTTTAGTTTCAGACCCCCGAGAATAATTTAGCATTCTTGTTTGTGATGGGCAAAAACATACGACCATTTACCAAGTGATAACTTCCAACATTATGAATGTAAACATTTGCGAAGTGAGGCAACCTGCCAGATGGTGATGTCAATTCTGGTAGTCTGTGCATCTCCAGAGTTCTAATATAGCAAATATTTATATGATAAAATTCTCTTCAACAATGTTATCCCATTGCAAATGCCATCTTACCAAATAGTTACCTATGGTTATCATAACATACTCACAATGTAATAAACTATCATTCAAAAAATAAAGTCAGTACCCCAGAAATTGCCCCAGGAGTTTTAGTTTTAGTCTATTTCTTGTATTGTAATATAAATTTCTGTACTACTGCTAGCTTTTATTCTAATTCTTTCTCTTTTTTAATTATACTGAATGCTAAACTATTTAAATTTTAGTGCTACATTTTATACCACGTTTTACAACATGATGAACTGCCCAGAGAGCTTTGGCTAGTGGGAAGTATAACAATAATAAATAAATGCATAAACATGCATAAAAGTTTAATTAAAAACATCAACATGTTCCAATCAAATGTGGCAGTAACTGCTACTTTATATATTGCAGCAGGGTTAAATTGTTCTGTCACAATAATTGCCCAGACTGTATGATAAGCTGCTCTACCTGCATGGATACAGCAGCTCACTACATATCTTGAATGAACTTTTTCCACACCAATGCCATCCTAGTACCATTGTCACCAACTATTCACAATGGCACATAGGACAGCACTATGCCAGATCCACAAGCAGGACAGCTATAGGCCTTGGAAAAAGCAGGCAAGTTCAACCTACCCACAGGAGAAAACTTCCATGGGGGCCATTCATATATCCCATCTCTAGTGATACCCCAGTTTTTAATGCTGTGGAGAAAATGATTACTTGTTTCATTGAGACCTTAGGGGAGGGGAAACCCTTCCTCTTAGTTTTTGACTCAAGGAATACAAACATACTTCATAAAAATTACCCATCAACATTTACAACAACTCTGTTGTTCTTTGTTAGCACAACTGTTCTAGGAGCTAGATTGCCCAGGAGATTATAGACCAGTTTTCTCTTATCTTCCTCCTTTGCATTGCTTCATTTTTAGAATGGAGTGAACATAGAACTATTTCCTGCAAGCAGGTCCCAACACCAAAATCATTGTATGTAAACCTGCAATTAAGATTCTTACTTTGCTGATCTTTTTGAATATTTCCTCCTTTTATGCTCTTTTAAAACTATGTAAAATCTAGATTCCCTAAATAATTTGATTTTGCTTTTTTGTCGTTATACAAGTGCACTTGAAGTTCATTTACATTCATGCTCACAAATGACTGCTTGGCTAATACTGTTGAGAAATTTAAACTGTCCTTAAACAAGGTTCTTTTATGGCAAGCCTCCAGCTGCCTGTGATTACTGAGGCTCTTTGATAAGAGGTTTGAGCAAGGTTTTAATCAGGGACTAATTTAAGATCTGATGTGGCCTCGGCCAATAGACATCTTGTGTCAGTTTAAGGGTCCCTGTACCTTCACTTTGAACTTCTGGTCATCCTACTCCTGCCAAATTACCCAAGAAGAGCTAGGATCAAGTGCACTGATAGTAGACTGTACCCTTTCAATCACCTTTCTGATATCCACAGAATGAAACTCATCCAAATGAAAAGCACTGGATGATTCACTAGACATAACCTGTGACTGAGCTATTGTATGTTTTATTGACTATATGTGCCACCGCCCTGACAAAGAACAACTAACAAATTTCATAAACACCACAGTAGCAGTAGAACAACTGCAAGGGGACTGCTTGTGGGAGGAGTAAGACTCCACTCAAAGCACTTTGCAAATAAGCCACGGCTAGCTACTAGGATTTTTCTAATGCCACTATTCTTGCTTCTGAGCAGCTACGGCCACTCCATTGGGTGGCCCTGAATGGTGGGAATGTTTTTTTTTTTTTCTTTGTGCACATCACCACGGTAGAAGTAGGTTCTAAGGTGGTATGGCAGGGAGTTGGATTTAGAAATGAGAAACGATGTATAAATAAATATAAACAGAAATCCTGCCTTACGGTAATGCAGATTGCCCTTGGGCCCTCTCTTGCCTCAGAGAGCTCTGTGATTCCACTCCAAATTACCATACAAATCATTGGCATACTTGTGTGTACTGCTCATGATGAGACGACCCATCTGCAGAACTGCAAGATAAACCTGCAATTAAGATGATTTTTGAGCAGGTATGTAGGAGTAACAGCAAAATTTTCCATAAATTGGAAAATGGAAGTACGTACAAAATAAATATGACACATTATCACCTAATTGTTTTCCTCTCTTCACAATAGCAACTGATGTTTCTATATCTTCTATTTGTCTATCATTTACCTGTCTGCCACCTGTCTCAAAGTGTCTGTCTATTTGGGAAGCAAGTTAAGTTGCTGCTTATTCCTTCAAGGAAGCAAAAAAAAAAGGCAGAAGGGAAAAATGATGGAAGAAACTTGGTGCATCATGAATAGCAATCAAGTGGAAGCTACTGCTTGGTGTGTGTATGAATTCTGTAAATGAAGTGGCCCTTGAATTAAATTAATTTAAAATCTGGCAAATATTACTTGGCATGTTTATCAATGAGCTGCATAATTATTAATTTGTTCATTGAAGCAACTGTATAAATAAATAGAAAGCAACATGCCATGATTAAGCTAAGATTAAAAATCCAGGGTCAAGGAGCTCCACTATATACAGATCTAAATAGCTTTCCCGGGTCCTATTTTTACATCTCCATACAGATCTGCAGGTCTGTAGCTGTGAATTAATTGGCACACATTTAGATGCCAAAAGGGCTTTTGTATTCTCAGTGCACATTTTGTCTTCTCAGAGTGAGATGTTAGTAATGGAGGTTTTAATATTACCCCTAGGGGAGCACCAGAAAATCTTAACAATTTCCTTCACTAGAGTATTTTCATTAGAGCTAAATGCTGTGCAATTTACATTTGAAATCAGGTGTAGGGGTAAGTATAATGTGACAAGACATGTTGCAGTGTTAGGTTGTGGGGGGGAGGTTGGTACAAATGTTCTTTATTTACTGCGATATACCTGCTGAAGACAAGCATGGAATTATTATTTTTTAAAAAAATCATGCCTTTTGAGTGCTTCTAATTGTACTAGTATTAAGATAACAGAAATATGTTGCAGTATTTGTTTGAAATACCTATTGCAGGAGACTGAAAATAGTGTACATGAATTTGTTATGAATAAATCCTACATATGCAGGATAGACAATAATTCAGTAACTTAAAGCACAATCCTATACCCACTTCTCTGGGTTTACTGCTACATAAGTGGGAGCAGGGCTGCAGCCTCACGGCTGTGTCCATCCACAGTCTACTTAAGTTCCATTCGTGTCAATGACTCAACTGTAAATAGGACTAACATTTGACGGCCCTTAACTACATCTTGTCTGCAATGCATTCTACCTAGGTCTGCCTTTGTGAAGTGGCATGGATCTTCAGTTAACTGGAGCTGCTTACGAGGAACATGTGATTCCCTTGCTGACACTACTTCCAAATTGTTTCTGGGCTCCATTCAAGAAGCTGTTGATGACCTTTAAAGTTATTTACAGTCTGGGACCAGAACATCTAGTTTGTATAAGCCTCCCCACTCATTATGGTCATCAAAATTGACTAGTTGGAGCAAGGAAGAACTCCTCCATAATTCCACCTAGACTACTTCCATGCACCTCGTCCATCATTAATCTCTTTTCCTAGTATGACCAAAAAAGTTTAATTGAGCAAAGGATTTTTTGGAGGGGACTCAACAATTCACCCTGAATTTCACAGGAAAGCAGTTGCTTTCCAATTAGAAATTCAAAGAAGAAAATTTCAACAAAATTCACATAGGTGGCTTTGAGGTTCTTGCACTTCCTTTAGTTATGTGACAGCTCAGAGTACAAGAGTATCCTTGTACTGTAAAATCGTTTCTCTAGCATTGTGCTACCTTCCCAGTTTCCTGCACTTCAGTTGAAAATTGAGGAAAATATCATAATTCTGCCCACGTGGCTCTTGCAGCCAGTGTGGGCAGCCAGAGAGGCTGCAGGGTGATGGACAGCTGTATGATAGAAAGAAAAAATATGCACGACTCCCTTGGTCACTTCACAGTAATAAGTTAAGCTCTAAAATGCATTTTTAAACAGTATTTTAAACCATAAGATTGAAAAAGAAAATCAGGCACCTTTTTTGTGCAAGAAGAAAACTTTTGAGAAGCTGGAGAACAGATGTTGGCACAACATGAACTAGAGCTGAAGACAACATTGTCACTCCATTTATGATGCTCCAAGGATTGCAAGTAATGGCTCATATTATATTTGTCTGTATTAGAAATGGGCAGTACTTGCAATGCACACAAGGAAACCCATGGGGTCTTCCCCATAGGCCCCATTGCCCCACCATGCAGAAGTTGGCTTTTCAAATGTCTAAATTGGAGTGGGGGGGGCTACTTTCAGGGGCACTTCTGCTGTTGAAGGAAAGGAAAACCCCATTCTCCTTGCATGCTGATATCCCCCGGCCCCGCAAAAATTACTACCCACACAATTAAGCTTTCAAAAGCCTCCACTGGTGCGAGGTAAGGGTTTGGCATCAATGTTGCATTGGAAGGGGGCAGATGAGAAGCAGAGGTTACTGCCATTGCATGCAGCAACTGGACCCTTTAAAAGCTTCCATAGGAGCTCTGGGGAAAATATTAAGTGGTGGTGGGTGCCAGCAGATCCATAACTCTTTTTTGTAGTCCTATCTTGCAGGTGAAAACAGTGGAGGTGATGGAGGACACCCAGGAGACACAGAGGACACAGGATGCCACAGGAAGAAACAGAGGCGAGGAAATGCAGAGCAGCAGATAACAGAAGAAACCCACAAAATCAGTCCTCCTCAATACTTTGTAAGTGTTCGTCATTTTCTACTAATCCAGTCTCAAGAGATGCTCATGTTGTTATAGCTCTAATCCTCCATTTGTCTCCTGCTGCCTCTAGTAAATTGTTAAGTTAATGAGACAGGCACAAAAAGATACATGTTGATTGGCCAAGCATCATGAGAATCAGAGCTCTGTCAATCTAGGTTCAAAATCCCTAACTATTCCGGGTTGAAAGGCATACTTTATTTTGACAAGTCTGTCATGGGCCAGTTGTTTACTCGTAGTTTGTCACAACTTTTAAGGACAACATTGTGCTCCTCCCATGTGACAGTATATAGACTACTCCATTAATTTTCATTACTTGCTTATAACACATTCAGAAGTTTTAGCAGAATGAATGCTAGTATAGATCCATAGCTGTCATTTCAAACTTTGGTATACCATTGATCTGACAAAAGAAGGTGATTATACTTTTGATTCCAAGTCAAAGTAGGAATAAACAACCACTCTGATTGAAAGGCTGCTGCTCAAATATGTCCTTTTAAAGACAGAAAGCTTCATGGAAAATTTCCAATGAACTTGGGTATCATCTCTTTGCCTTCCATTTTTGATGGAAACCTCTAAATGTAGGGTTATCCCTCTTACATTAGACCCATTGAAATGATTGGGACTAAAGCTAAGCTAACTGTGAATGCAACCTTCTGGGCCCATATTCTTTGTACTGCACATCACCACTCAGATACCAAGTTCTAAAGAACCATACTGCCACACCAAACTAACTGCCCGTTCAAGTGCCCACTGGAAACCTGCACTGAGCAGCGCTTGGGATCCAATAGCTTTATTGGTGCCTTCCAACTCTACTTTCCTGTGATTGCAGCCTTTTATCTGAGATGTTGATTAACCCTTTCCAGGCAGGTTGAGACTTGGACCAGTTTCCGTTACAATCTCTATCCCCCTCTCCCTCTCCTTCCTCCCTTCTACCTTTATTTAAAATGAGCTCACATTTACATTAGATCAATATGAGCATTTTTGCTTTCTCATTATCTGAGTTTGTACCTAGGATCACTGGAATACTCTCTCACACTGTTCTCTTTCCTTCTACATTTTTTCTTCTCTGGGCTATGAGTAGGGAAAAGTTTCTTCACTATCCCAACAGTGCCACCACACCACCTAATTCCTGAAAAGTTTATTTTGACAACTAGTCACTGATGCACTGTTGTTTTTCCTTTGTAGGTAGGGAAGATTTATTTCCAGTTTGGAGTCAAGGACAAGAAGAAATTTTAAATGGCCTATCAGTTCCAAGGCTCACAGGGGACTGGGGAGAAATTTGAGCTTTTTTAAAGGTTCACGTTATATTATCTATTGCCTGTCAAAAGGTATATTGGTAAAGTGCAAAACAAACTTTTCCAGATTTTGCAAACTGGTGTCATTTTCCTATTTTAAAATTTCACATGTTGAGGATGATTTTCATCCAAACCTGAAATTCCAGTAAGAAAAACTGCAAATGTATTTGAAAATATTTGCAGTGAACTGCATTTATGATCAATTGTTAACTTGTAGTTTTAAAAAGTCATAAGTGCATTCCACTGTACAACATGGCACTTGCACACTAGGTGCTTACAACAGTGTGTGTCATTTCATAGTAGTTGCACTGAAATTAAAATACTGTTTCCAAAGGAACAGCACCAGCACCCAAAATGGTATTTTAATTTCTCTGAAGGCATTCAAATATTTGACCTCAGTCTGATTCAGCATCCAAATTTTAAATGTTATATTCATTTCAGCTGTCAAGATATATAAGCAGATTCTGGGATTAAAAAGCTGTGATGAATTGAGACCTAATGGTGCCTTTGCAGATCATATAAGGCATAGGTCCTTTAAAATTGTTAAGGATAATTTATTAATCTGAATGGGAAAGCATGACCAAACCAACTCTGACAACTTCCTCCCTCCATTCCCCACCACCCCGGGATGTCCCTCTTCCATATCTATAGAACATAATTCTCTCTTACATATCCTACAGACTCAGTGTAAATGTTGGGATTCTGCTTAGGTTTGCACACCACAATTAAGCCATGGTGGCATACAAGCCAAGAATGGTTTGTGGTGTTGTCTGTCCCCAGCAGCCTGCTGGGTTAACCATCTGGCTGGGTTCAGACAATATGGCAAGTTACCCCTTACTCATAAGCTAACAGCCTGCCTCTCTCGGTATGGGCCTGCTTCATTGCAAGAAAGGCCCTTTTGCAGAGAGATACCTTCCCTCCCTTGCAGAGATCCGTTGGGCACATGGGAGAGGGCTTTCAAAGCTCTAGGGTTGCAGCTGTGCCCCAGCCTCTCTTTGCATGCAAGGAAGAGGTCAGGACACTTTTTCCACTTTTAAAATTGTTGTTTTGCCTTCTAAAGTTGCTATAAATGTTTTAATAGGGTTCTGTCAAATTATGGTGCTTATTTTATAAAGCTTTTATAAGCTGCCTTGGCTGGCTTCAGAAATAGAGAACAGAAATACACTGAAGTGATAAATATCCTACTCTCTAGGAAGAAAGAAAGTGAAAGTGTGACCCATATGTGCATAGCAGAATATTTGCATATGCTCATTTAAGAACTGAAGTGTGAGAAGTCAAAAGGCAGGTAGACTGCAGCCTTTGTGCAGTCAAGAGTTGGTGGCTAAAGGAGGAGGTGAGCTTAGCTGCTCCTTTTCTGTAAGACCCTGAACATCTGGGAGCTGGCTGATAGTTGTCAAGGTAGTGCAAGGGTTTGTTCTGGTGATGTTAGCACGTGTGTGTGTGTGTGTGTGTTCTGAAGGGTTTGAAACTTCTATTTACATAGGAAAATAAATGTCAGTCTTATTCTCACGTGCAGCAAAACTTCTGTCTGTCTTCACAGAGCAGCAATGAAGGTTGCAAAAGAAAATGAGTGCTGTAGAGAAGACTGACTTGAACATTCAATCTAGTTTTGGACTTATTTGGACTTACTATTAGGTATCCAGTTCTGTATACCTAACATTTAATGGTATCCATTATACTGATGACATTTAATTTTGAGTATGTATGTATGTATGTATGTATATCTAAAATTAACCATTGTACTATGTAAGAGACAAGTAGAAATTATTTGTCCTATGGATCGATACCTTTGTTGTTAGTCCCTCTTGAAACCCTGCATTCTAATCCCTGGTTTGTGGTACATAGTAAGCAGACTGAGAAGTGGTTATATAAGCAGTAAATGAAGTAGCAAGTCCAAGGGCACTCCAAATATCTGCTTCCGCCAGCAGCAGTGATACTAAAAAGAGGGAGGAAGGTGGAGAGAAGTGCCTCATGGCAAAGGTATGAAATGGGACAGAAAGCTGGCAGTGCTGTCACTGTTTTTGCTCCATTTGCTGTGCCATCTGGCTCCGTGGAGGATTACTGTGGATTGCAAGTGTCACTTGCAAAAGGTTTCTAAGTGTTCCAAAGAGCTGCTGTCCTGGAGCTACTGAAATTCTGGCAATTAAAACCTTTGGACAGCCTACAGCCCACAGCAATAGGCACTGTGGCATCCAAGTCTGACTTCTGGATTGTGTCCAGTCCATTCAGTTGTCTATTTTAATTATGAGTGTTATTGAGTGCACTGTAACAGTGATGCACAGAGGCAATAAAGTGAGTCAAAAGCTCTGGCAAATGTGGGGATGTTTTCACAATAGAGAAGACTGATACAGTAGCACATTGGGAGCCACACTGAATATCGAAGCCTACAAGCTGTTTAGAAGCGCCCGATCATGTACCAATCCCAATATTGGATCATTAGTGCTTGTGTACATTTGTTTCAGTTCTGAAATGTGAAAACAGGCTCTATAATTAATTGTGTCTTTGACCCCAGAATATGTATAATTGCCAGCAAGAGGCAGCATACTGTACAGTCAAAGCAAATATCCTGTGGAAGCCAAGCTTCCATTTCCAAAGGAAGACTCTGAAAAGAGAGAAAGGGGAATAATCTTTTGCAAAGAGCAACATGGTGCACTTATGTGAATCTTCAGATGGAATGTGGGATGCCCATAATACCCTGATGGTTCTAGCTACCCTTACTCTGTCTGGTGGAAGCACGATCCCCGAGCTCCCAAAAGCCACATCCTGTGCCACATAGCATAAACATGAGATAGCAGTGAAAAATTCCAGGCTCTTAGCACATTTGCTCCACACCTTACTGGTTACTATATCAGAGAAGATATGACCTCATTAGCCAATTAACCTGACTCT
This sequence comes from Varanus komodoensis, assembly GCF_004798865.1. Classification (NCBI taxonomy): domain Eukaryota; kingdom Metazoa; phylum Chordata; class Lepidosauria; order Squamata; family Varanidae; genus Varanus; species Varanus komodoensis. The sequence goes on along the minus strand of NW_025335941.1, from coordinate 2,716,594 downwards.
GTTCTAATATTTTTAAGTGAAACTATGAATGACAGAGGAGAAAACAAGACTGCAGAAATAAGTCCTGTATGCAGAAACACCCAGTCCAGTTGGCTGTTTCGGATTATAGAAGAGATCTGATCACTATGAGCTGGCCACTTGAAAAGATAAATTTCACCTATGCCATCTTCATATTCTGACTTAATATATGGTCATTTCCTCTGTCAAATTCTTTTAGACAATCGCAGAGTGCTCTAATGTTGGTCGTAAGTGCTCATCCTTCTTCAGTCCGGAATTATCTTCCGTGGGCCCTGCTGTGTTGCGATCATGCTATTAACATTCCACAGAAGCCACCGGAATGTGAGGAGGTACCTGACACATTCTCCAGCACAGCAGGTGCATTCTGCTTGGACGTTCCACACTCGCAATGTCAGGCTGTAGTCACAAGGTTAACACCATACCAACTATGTAATTTTTAGATATAGCCATTTGTGCAGACAGAAATTGCTGTGTCGCACATGCACAAATTAGTCAGATTTCCGCATACAATTATGGACTACCACCAACTGCATGAAAATAATTAGCACGTTTGACTAATGACTTACTTTATTTCTCCATACGTTGCGCAGCATGATCAGAAAACACGGCTGGATTCCTTTATTACTTTATATATGTACATGTGATTCTCCCTGTCTGTCTTACAAATTGCAAAGGGATTCAAAGTAGTGCGGAAACACTTTAGACTGCTGATAAAATGTTCCATTTGTATGATTGAGTTAGCTTAATCTTCAAGAGCTAAATGTAATTAGGCATCAGAATTGATTAAGTGCAGCTAGAATTTACAGGAAAGTGGGCTTTAAAACTGACTTAGAGTTCTCTCTGCTAGGCCCAGGGAAAAACAGCAACCAGCACTCAATGGTCCTTGCCACTCTCCATTGCCACAATCACTCTGAATTCATTAATACTGTACACATCAGCATGAGGTTAGACAGCCTGTGGTATCCAACCACAAGCCCACACTTTTCATAAATGGTGAAGTTAAGTGAATTTCAAACACCAAAGGCAATAAGGAGCAATAACTAGAAGCATTACCATGAGGTTTTACCAGTATCCCACATAGACCTTACAAAGTAGGATTATGGAGTCTTCTCACTCTCTGCCTTTAGCTGCTTCTCAACATCAAGTTTACCTTGTTTGCACCAAAAGGTATACACCTGGCAATGCTCCAGTGATGTCACTTGTTCACTTGCAGTAATTCCTGTGAGGAGCAGCAGGAAGCTGCTTATTCCAAGTCACAGCATTGGCCCAAACTCACAACAATGACAGACAGACATAGTGCTCCAGGGTTTCCCAGCTCTACCTGCAGATGCCATGGATTGCACCTGAGAACTGAAGCAGGTTAGCATGGGGCCTACAATGGAAGGTTTGTCCCAGAAGCCTTTGCATCTTTGAGTCAGTAGTCTTATAGGTGGAAGTCACCTGTAGAGGCTTCCAAAGTCTACATTTCAGCACAGAGCCCACAAATACAACACCCAAATCCCACGTCCTGTTGCTGTTCCTCTTTTCATTGCCACCTGTTTATCCACCCAGTCCAGATGAAAACCACAAGATATGAGAAAGAAAGTTGTTTTTGCCTGGTCAGTTGTTTGTGCTGTCTCTCTGGGCAGAGGTAGAGGCCCATGGCTGGAGACCGAGGCAGAGCACATAGGCGTGAGCAGACAGAAAGGGGGGGGGGGGCTACTGAAGCCATCTTGTGTGAGGATCCCCCAAACCTGAAATGGGCAGTGAACAAGCCATTGCCCGAGCCATTTACACATGCCTTGGCATGCACAATGGTATCATGAGAAAGATGAGAAGAATTAGGCAAAGAAGTGAAGCTGCGTGTCCAAAGATGTGGTCTAACAATCCCAAATGTAATAAATGACCTTCATCTGTATTTCAGTCCTCGGTGCACTAGAAATTCCACTCCCTCAGTATTTTGGCAAGCAACATTGCATTCCCAAGCAAATGTTTCTCATGTTTGCTAATATGAAACTAAAATGTGTTGTGCTAAAATGGCATGTGATTATTAAAAACACTGCCACATTTAGGGACCTGAAAATAAAAACAAAAAACCTTGGGAAATCTGATCCCTGCTCAGCCCCTCGCACTGGACATCTTTGTGCAATTTACTGTGACTTTGTTTAAAGCACCCTACAGGACTGTTGACAGTGTGAGATAAGACTCAGAATGCAAGATCTACAAATGCATATGCTCTGTAGTGCTGCAGAAATAATACATATATTTAACATTTCTGATTATATGTAAATTGCACTCTGCAAAGGCCATGATTTCATCTCAGACCAAGGATCAGAACCCAAGATAACATTTTTTTCTTGGTAGAAGCAGCATCAGTGTAAGGATGTAGGTTTAGCCCAGGCCCAGTGGTGTCTCCAACTCCATCCATTTGCCCTCTGCCTTGTATCATTATATACAGTAGTTGCCATTCAGTCCCACGGAAGAAAAGAAAGCACTTCAGTTGTTCTAGTGCGGGAAAAGCCTGCCGTCCTCTTCTGGCATTCACTAACCAGGTACAATGCACTTCTGTGCACCTATGACATGCATTGCACACCTACATAGTATACATCATAATGGCAAAGGTGTTGACAGCATTTAATCAAAGTAATTGCTGGGATATTTTCTGCTTTTGTTGCACTGGACTGTAATAAAGTTGCTGTACAGTTCTTCTTATTCTACAATGATCAGCCCTAAAAAAATACGTGATTCTGTAAGGATTTGGATTTGAATTTGAATTTGAATGATGATGATATGATGGTGGTGGTGATGGTGATGGTCAGATTTGTATTTAGATATTAATTTGAGAAAGTAGCTCTGAAAGCATAAATCTATAGTTTAAAGGGGGCACAAGCCCGCAGAGAATTTAATTCTGAAAAGTGTGTTTTTCATGTGTCACTTTAGGAGTTTTTTCATATGTCTCTGGGAAATGACAGCTGAAATAATATTTGACTTGAATTTCAGGGCATTTTCAGGCGGAGAAATAAAGTGATGTAACAAACATATTTACCAGCAGAGGGCAGAACGTACACATACAAATGCTGTGAAGACCACTTAAATAAACAGTACAGGGCTCCAGAGGGGATGCGAGATACTACTGTTTAATCGAGAGAGAGAGAGAGAGAGAGAGAGAGAGAGAGAGAGAGAGAGAGAGAGAGAGAGAGAGAGATCCACCATGGAAAAAGAACATACCCAGGATATGCTATGCCAGAAATAAGATCGCTGTTGTGTAAATTAGTGAGTCCAACCCTCCCCCCAGCCCTGCCCTTGTTATCCTTGACACTGTCATGGTGTATTATCGAGAGATGTGAGAAAATGAAAATGCCACAACAGTCTTAGACAGAGAATGCCACATTTGTTTCTGCAGGAGATTTTACCTCGGAGCAGTGATCAAACTGAATGCAGAATAAGAGTCCTCACAAACTGATTCTTTAAGCACTTGACACTGGGAATTGGAATTTCCCAATGCTATTAGCACTTAGCAGTTGGAGCTCCGGACCAGCCAAGAACAAGGGATTAAGGGGTATTTGTCTAAACTAATTTCACTCTGTATACTGGGTCTATGGAGACTGGGGTTACACTGCTGGAATTGTGCAACACTGCTAATTGGCTACAAATTTAACAGTGGCAGGGTTCCCACAGGAGCATGGCTATGTATTCATTAACTGTACTTGCTCTACAAATCTATTTGTGGATTAAGCATTTGTGGCATGAGGTTCCCTGGGCTGTTTTTGAACAGTTGGTTAGCGATATGCCATTGTATTAACTGGCTCCATTCTGGAAGTTATTACTAGTGCATAAATAATAACTGAATGGAGTCCCATGAGATCATTTCAGGAACCAAGTTCCAATTTCATGCTCTCATTGGGGTCCTTTCTTACTCGTATTGTGTACATCACCCAGATCACACATCAGTGATAGAGGGATAAACATTCAGTCTTATGTAAGTCCATTTTCAAGTTCTTGTCTTGATCAGCCCTCAATATCAATACTTCTTATACATTCTCCCTGTCCTGTGATTAAAAAAAATAAGAAATCGGGAATCTTTTTTTACTTGCTGATTGAATATCGTAGAAGAGTAGCTCTACAGTCATACACCTATAGAAGCAGGTTTCTTTTGGGTAGATGGCACTTTTGGACCAGGGAATAATGCTGACTGGACAGCCTGCAGACTAATGCAAGGTGTCCTCCTGGTTCTTCTGTCCTGCATGGATTACTGCAGCAACACCAGCATAGACTCAAACAGGAGATGCAGCTCGGTTGAGAAAGAAGGCACACGGCAACCCTTCCCCAAGAACTCTGGTATCTGCAGCTTAAGGATCAGAATATCTTGCAGGCACTTCCTTGCTGTCCCTAAGCCAGGGGGTGGTCATTTTTTGTAACCCTGCAGACCACATGGAAACCTGCACCTGACAGGCGCTACATTTGCACTGGACAAAAAACTTAGTATATTAATGTCTGTGCAAAACATTATAGGCAAGCTAATTAAACAAGGAGCAACAACTAGCCTTCTGCCACATTTGTGGCTCCCAACTCTTAGTGTCCGTTGGATATGCTATGCAGCTGTGTGCACTTCTCTGCCCAGCTGCTGAGCCTGGCACTAAGGCGGTTACATAAAGAGCCACCATTTCACATTTGAAAAGAAAAATTCAGCTCTGTTCATTAGAGGGTATGCAATTAGTTGTGTATATCTCTTAAAGCAAATAAAGTCCATACAAACAGCACTGCATTTATTTTACCTATAAAACTGCATAAATAAATACTCATGAAGCAATACCTTTGCTCATTTTAATGTAGTTTCTCTATTTGGCTGTGCAAACCTATGTCCATCTTCTTAGAAGTAATTCCCATTAAATTCAATAGGACTACCTCCTAGGCATGTCTATATGAGATTGCAGCCTTATGATGCAATATCTAGTATTTTTAGTGTTAAACATTATTAATGTTTAGTATGCTGTTGACCAGCAAGCATAGAATAGTTGTACTGAATAATAAGAGAGAGTGGAGGAAATAGGTGGCAGAATATTATCCCACATTTTATTTATTTCCAACACACCCCTTTTAGCAAGAAAGCCATTACATCAGGAGTCTCAAACTCATGGGCCAATTGCGGCCCATGGGATGATATTTTGTGGCCCCCACTTGATATCAAAGTTTAGTAATAGTGCAGCCCGTGCGTTTTTCTCACACGCCCCTGCGTGAGTCGTTACCCTGGGCGCAATGTTCCCTCTAAGCTGCGCGCCAGGACAACTGGAATACACTAATATTGGCAGTCAAATCTTGACTAGAAGGCCAACTGTACGGAGCAGAAGTCGCTGTGAGACTCTAGGCTCCTAAAGGGCAGTGCAGGACATTTCCGTGGCAGTAGCTTTTATTTCATTTTAAAATGAATTTTAGAAAGTGGAATGAGAGAAATAATGTTGACAGACCAAATTGAAGGCTACATTGTTCTGACTGATAATACTAAGGCACCCAGTGGCTTGACCAACAAATTCTTGGGAGCTAGGCATACATTTCAGTTGTTTAAGTATTAATAAACATTATTTGTTGTTGTTATGTGCTGTCAAGTCATCTCCAACTTATACCAACTCCACGAACAAAAGCCCTCCAGAATTTCCTATCCATGGCATTCCTACCTAGCTGTTCTAAATTGAAGGCTGTGGCTTCCTTTATGAAGTCAATCCATCTCTTATTTAGTCTTCCTTTTTTCCTCTGCCTTTGACTTTCCCTAGCATGATTGCCCTCTCCAATGAACCTTGACGTCTCATGATGTGTCCAAAGTATGGCAGTCTCAGTTTGTCATAGAAACATAGAATAGTGGAGTTGGAAGGGACCAAGAAGGCCACTGGGTCCAAGCTCCTACTGTTGCAGGTCACCAATTTACACCATCCCACTCTTTTGTTTCGAGGGAAAAATCCGGCTTGATTTGATCTAGGACCCACTTTTTTCTGTCTGTTAGTCCAAGGTATTTGCAAAGTTCTGCTCCAGAAATGTGTTTCAACTGCATTAATTTTCTTCCTGCCAGAAAAAGTTATTCAAGTGTTCATTCTATTAATATTGAATAATGGCATATATTTTGATTACTTCCATTTAGGTTTTTCCTTCTTTCCTGATGTAAGGGCCCTCCAGGTGCATTTGAGCTCCACCATCATAACAACGTATCTGCATATCCTTCTCTCTTCTGCAATCTGTTTCAATGCATGTACAAACTCCTTTCCCATCCCATTCATGTCAGGAAATTAGGAATTTATGGAGGGTTCCTTCCAAAAGAACGGCCACTAAGCAAGGTGGCAGGCAAACTTCTGGGGCCAATAGACACAGCTGGCAATTTGAGAAATTGCTCTGGACTCCCCCACAAAATGGCTCCTATAAGAGACATGGCAATGGAGCTGTGCAAAAGGCTGAGTACTAGGCAGAGCTGGGGTCTGAGTCCCAGCCCCTACACACTTGGCAACTCCTTTGAACCAACAAAAATGTATTTGACAGCAATCCCAATTTCAGATTGACGAACATGTTGTTCTTGTGGGAGTGGTATGGTCCCCAAGAAAGTTGTCCTATGATCTAAGTTGTATGGACAATCTAATTGCCACTTTTGTACATCCTAGATGAAGGCTTATGCTTCAAGCTCATCATGGAACAAGGAATAAATGCTGCAGAACGTGAATGAAACTAGTTCTGGTGTGGCAGAAAGGGGTGAAAGGGGACTGTACAAAACGGAGTTCTAGTTTCTCTTTCCTTTTTTACCTCCTGATGGCCAGCACTGGGGTCTCTGTCACTTATGTAAATAATGGTCCTAGCATATTCAGGGCATTAATAACAACTATAAAAATTACAGCTGGTGAGAACAAAAAGTTGTAAATGTGCTATGCATGTCCAAAGGAATGCAGAGGAGGAGTGGCTGCCTAACAAATCCCCTTGTCCCAAAGCATTCAAGGGGTTAAGATAATAAGAAACAGTCTTGTGCATTTGCATCCAGATCCAGTGAGGTAACTGGCTTCTGACCTTTCCACCTGTCACTGAGCATTCCAGGCAAGCCACATACTCTGTGGCCGACTCAAGAGCAAAGGCTGGCCGACCTCAGCAAAGATTCTACTGAACCAGCTGCCCTAATATTCTTTTACAGTTGGAGGCAAAAAAAGTTGTAGGTATGAATGGACCACATCTTTCCAAACTATGTCATTAACAAACCTTTCAGGAGTTTCACTTTGTGGTTTATCCTTTAATATTTGTTTACTATTGTATTTTTCAGCCTGTTGCCCTCACCTTTGCACCTTCCACGTTCTTTCCTGTTCTGCAGCATGTGTCTGTAGAAGCAAAGAAAGTTCACTCTACACCCAAACACGTTTTACTAATGAGATGGACAGTCCTCCAATTATTGAGCAGAACTTGCCTAGTACAGCTAGTAGCCCTGTTGATTTCCATTCGCCCTAAATAGGACTCACACTGCAGGATTCCCTGGCCAGCAAGGTGTTCCCCAGGAAAGGAATCAAACAATCTATTTATATGAACACAAAACAGGCACTATGATTTGAAATGTAAACGGGAATATTTGCTAGTGTAGTTTCATTGTACTGTGACCACTCTTGCTAAGGGACCTCATGGTGTTTCCATACCAACAGTGGTAAAATGATGGCCCTGGGTCCAGATGACTGGACAAGCCACGGTAAAGTGTGGGAACCTTAGAACAGACTGTTGAATCTCTCCGTGGTTTCAGCAAACTAATCCTGCTATGCAGGGACACTGAAACTGGGTTTGGATGACACAGCAGACCCACAATGGTAAAATTTCAGCATGGCTTCTCAAGTTGTGTGACCCTGTCCTACCTCTACAAGCAGGCATGCCTTTCTAGGAGTCAGTAGAGCACAATAAGGGGAAGAAAGGATCCCTTTGCATGGCATATACTAGAAGGAAATATATTCCAATCTTCTAGCAGCCAGAAAAAGAAAGCATTCTTATTTTGAGTCTCATTTTGGGATATGAAGTTCCAACCTGCCAAGCACAAGAACAAGTGAACATGATGACCATAGTATGTTTTCTGATTTAGGAACAACTTTGTAGGGAAGGATCTAGCATGAGCATTTTTCCTGAATTCCCAAAAGCCTGAACAATGAAACTACACTAGCAAACATTCCCACATGGTCCCAGTTCTGTGTTTGATTCCTTTCCTGGGTTTCTTAAAGGAAGAAAGCTTGGGGGAAACAATGCAAACACAGAGAAGCTCACAAGAAAGATAACCATGGAAGTTTGCCATCCACACAAGGAACCAGTCACCTCAGCACAATGAAATTATTTCATCTCCCAAAACACTTGTTTGGGAGACCAATGATGCTCCCAGATAAGGTTTTTATGGTACCATTGTCCTGCCATATTCATGGAGTTTACAAGGTGTCCAAACTATACTGCCTTCATTTTGTAACATTTCTGTGTTTTCTCACCGCTTCATCTTTCTTCTTATCAAGGAAGAAATGACAGAATAGCAATAGCTATAGCAGCCCTAACATCTACAATCCCCCAAATGAGTCGACTATTTCTATAAGTCCCACTTCAACCCTCCCATACAAACCCCATTTTACCAAGCTTAAAGAATACACTTGATTGAAGATGTCTCTATATATGCTTCCACTATTGCAGTCCCGAAACATTTTTTCCTTACAAGATTAATGACAACCAAGCCATTAGCCTGGCCATGAGTAAAAAAATGCCATTCATCTTTTGCCTGTTAAGTAAATGTTAAAGTTGAAACTGAAAGCAGTGCTCCTATCTGCAGTTCAAAATGACCTTCTGAATACCTGTGCAGGTGTGCAAAAGGCCTAGAGCATCACAGGGATTTTTTTTATTATTCAATTCCTCCTAATGATACAGATGTACGAAAAGTTCAGTGTAATGAAATCCTCTTTTCCCTGTGTTCAAAAATATATTCAACATTCCACACCTCATTACAAAACTACCCATGTAGCAAGGATGATGAAAGCTTCCAGTATGTGAAAGGAAAAAGGAAATGCCCAAACACTTCTACTTCCATATGTCCCAGGAGCTAAGAATGGCAATTACATTATCTGGCAGGATGCTCAAATGTTTATTACTCCATTAAGTCTTTATACCACTATCTGGTCTAATCCCAATAGAAACAGCTTTTATCGTGGTAGTTATTTTTGCAGGAAATGCACATAAGCATCTGATTTGCAGCCAAGGGAGGAAATCAATAAGTAGTGAATAACCTATGTTTTTAGCCAGAAAAGAGAATCTTTATTTAAACTTTTTTATTTGTGCATTATTGAATGCCTGCCCACAAAACTGTCAGTGGATGGGTTTAATTAAATTCTAGAACAACATATAAATACAGCTTACAATATCTAATTGAAGCTTTGCACCAATTGATACTAAAAGCACTCCAGAGGGACAACCATCCGCACTTCTCCGCTTGTGGCAGAGACAGCAGCCCGAGCACTGTCATCATTACCACAAGCAGCATTCTTTTAAAATGCCATTAAAAGAAAGAAAAATGCTGCCAGCCACACTGCCATAGTAAGCACCTTTAAGTGTCTTCTTCCCCACCCCGAGCCCAACATTAATTGGACTATCTTCTTCCACCCCCTAGACTTCCCTCCCCCATTTCATGGACCAGCTATTTAGGGGACCAGTTGAAGACCTACAACCATACAATGAGGAGATGTTTTTTCCTGGCCCAAGTTTGCATTTAGAATCCAGATGCCTATTGCCTGCCTATTCACTTTCCCTTGCAAAGGCAACAAGAATTGCTGCTGTTTGGGCTAAAGCACAAGTGCCTGGCCCCTGCATGATGAAACTGCCTTTGCAAAAAGGACCTGTCTGGGCGCAGTCCAAAGTGACGCCTCTGCAATGCATGCTAGGACTCATTTCAGTCTCAGTGCCAGCTCCAGGTTTCTGAAGGCCCTTGGGAAAGGCACTCTTCAGTGCCCCCTCCCTCCATGGGGCATTCCCCTGTCATGCTAATCCAGCCTAGCAATAAGCCAATGGGTTGCTTACATTTTTTCACCCTTACCCTCTTTGTCTGCGATCACTAACAGCTGGCTCCATTTGACATCCACGGACAGCTTGGAGGAGCTGTATGTGGCTGGGAAGCTTCTTTTTAAAGCTCTCTTTCTGCATACAGCGTGAACCCAAAAATGATTTTTTGTTTGTTTGTTTTATTATTTTAGCTGCAGCCGCTCAGGATTGGAGGAACCAGGACCATCAGTGTGGCAGTGTCTGGAGCGGGATGCTGTCAGGGCACAACAGGTAGATACCCTGGCCATTGTCCCAAAGAATGGGTAGGAAACCAGAGAAACAGCCAGGGAGTCACCCACAGAAGCAGCGACAGCAAGATCCCCTGGTGGAGCATGTACAGAAGAGTGTCCTGAGCACTCCCACTGAAGTGGAATTGCTCATTATTTGTCCAAAGCCAAATGTTTCTCAAGGTACTTTGCTCCGCTGGCTTGGTCTGTGCTTTGACAGGTACTGTGTAAAACTTCTGGATGAGTTGAGGTGCCTAAGAGAGGGATGGCAGACTCCCACAAGTATTCTTCTGGGCTGTATCCTTTTCCAATCCACTAGACATTGGAATTGACCATTATATACCTGGGAGTCCAGAATATCTTGCACCTCAGACTCCTCTTCCCCATCTATTTGTACTGGAAATGAAGAGGAGGTGCAAGGTGTACCAAGATGGGTCTAAATCAGCTGTGACAGAACTGATTGGGAATGATGGAAAACTAATGAATGTTCATTGCAATGGGAAGGCAGAGAAAGAAAGCAGCAGGATTGATGCTCTGGGTTATGGAAAAATCCCAGAAATGACTGCTTCAGAGTGTATCTCTAGCCCCAATTCCTGAAAAAAGGAACAGTGTCTGCATTTTTAATTTACAATTAATGCTGTGATCACTTTTTTCTTTCCAAGTATCCAAATTACAGCCCTCCATTGGCACTGCATTGTGAGCAAGTACCCTAAACCAGAGTGGATCCCTCAGAGACTATTTATTTATTTATTATTTATTAAAACATTTTTATGCCGCCCAATTGCATGCATCCAAAAGCAATGTGTTCCCAGCATTTGAAAAGAATTCCCTACAAACACACCCTGAAGTCTTGGAACCCTCATCCTACCATGATCACTACTCACAGGCAGTGTCTGATATTATATCAGAGGGACATAAATATAGTTATTGGTGGGACATTTGAACTAAGATTTAGAACTAAAAACTAACATTACTACACGTAACTCCAAACAGTCTCAGATGAAACTGCTTTTCTGAATCCATATCAAGTTCCAGATTCAATGGCCAACCCAGCCCTAACCCTAATCCCAGTCCTGCCCCTATTTCTGGACCTGCCATCTTCTTTCAAAACTGCTATATTCACTGTATCCTTCTAGATAGGCTATGCAGCTGGAGCATGGTGGTTTCACTGGTTCTGCTCCTACCCAGAAAGCCAATTCTAAAAGGTGGTGCTAGGGGACTTCTTCATGACCCCATGGCATCTATGCAGTGGGATTCGGCCGGGTCCTGTCCCCTCTGCTTTTCAGAATCTACTTCAAGAGAGTGAATGAAGTCATCTAGACACATTCTAGAGTTTCCCTGTTGGAGGCCCTGAATAGGCAGGTGACACTTAACTCCATCTTTGCTTTACTTCAGACTCAGATGTAGTGGTACTGAACTGCAGGCTCTAGGCAGGCCAGAGGCAGCGGGGGACAACTGTAAAGGACCCAGAGAGCCTTGGCTATTGGGCAGTATAGGCAAAGCAAGGCAAAGGTAATAAGTCAACCATCCCACCCCACCCCCACAAAAAAAACCTGTGCTTTTAATTAGGTATAGAAATATTCTCAATAATGTCCTCAATACATGAAATAAAATAAACAACAATGTAATTTTTTGTCATAGCTCAAGGTACAATATGAAGATGCACTTAACTCTAATAAAATGATCTTTACTGAGAATACGTTTTCTTATTTCCTTACTATATTTTGCACCTTCACAGTGGTGAGTGTCTTGAATACATCAAGCGGTAACCATGCTAATCTATTTGGATCTATTTCCGCTCCAGGTTGTAGTACAACAAAATGCAAAAAGTGGGGAGATGAATGCTTCTGCAAGGCTTTGTACATTGTTGTTTTTTGTTTTGATAGGAGGGTTGGGGCACCTTGGCAGGTGATGACAAAGGTGTCTGAGGGCATAGTGATGCCAGCAGGTATCATGTTGCCTAAGCCTGGGTTAAACCAAAGACAGCTGTGTAGAATGGCAGGTAAGAGGCTGAGCCATGCTTCAGGAAGTTCCTAGTTTGAATTTTGTCTCTGCCATCAACACACCAGCCAGTTTTGGACAAGTCAAGACTGGCTTAGGTTATTTCGGGATTGTTTCCCCCTCCAACAAGCCATTCCATGCACCTAGGTTGTCAGGACAAACCATGCCTTTGCAGATAATTAGGCTTGCTTAATCCTTAGTCCTCAGCCTCAGTTCTCACATCTGCAGTATGAGGAATGATGATATTGACTTTCCCTAGAGGGCATTAGAAAGATTACAACTAGATTGTGCATTTGAAGCTCCTTTAAGAGTTCAAAGCAACATACACATGTTAACTACTATTATTATTATCAAGGGCACTATGGTGAAAAGGTAGTATCATAGTTATAGTAAACCAATATGTCAACTAAAGCTAAGCCAACTTGGCTACAGAAAAAGGATGGTAAAGAAAAAGGCTTTAAAAATAGAAAGAATGGAGGCTTAAAAAGAGAGAAGACTGTAGGCCAAGTGAAACAGGAGGCTCTGGAACAATGGATCCCAACCTGGCCTCCTCACATGTTGTTTGACTACAAACTCCAACTATGGACAGTGTTGTCCAGATGTGATAGGCACTGTAGTTCAAGATCATCGTGAACCAAGCCTATATCAACTTGTATAGAAGAAGGTTGGCAGAGAAAGTTGTCTTTTGTGAAGTGATAGGAAGTGTACAAGGCAGGAAACCTCAGAAGAAAGGGGAAACTGGAAGAGAAAATCAACGGAGAGGAAAGGAGGAGGCCAGATGCTGAAGTTCACATTTTTATCCAAAGTAACTGACTCAATAGGTTATTGTTTTGCCTTTTTGTTTTGCTGTAGCTACCTCTGACAGCTGAAGCAAGGCAGTGGGACAACATTCATAAATGAGTCTAATTAATTCACAGTTAGGGGCTCCAGTACTGAGGGGGTTAAAACTTTCCAATTCATCCTACAAGACTCACCTCAAATACTTTATTTTCCTTCTTTTAAGATGTGACACACACCTGTAAATTTACTGGCATCCAAGCATGGCAGGAGTCTGATATTCCCAGGCAAACTTGTATCTCCTCTTAATTATATGTGGCCCGATAATTCATTAAGTGGATGGAAGAGACAGTTCTATTCCCAGCTCCACTAATGAGAACCTGTTGGACTCAGGGCAAATCACCTGACCTCTGCGGCTGCGTTAAGTCTTTAGAAAAGATATATTAAGAAATAGTACTTTACAAGTGAGGTTTAATTAGACATTGTTAGCCAAGTACTCCGATCCGCCTATTCAAAATTATTCCCTTGGTTATAGCTCTAATGTCTTATTTTACACATTAGCTTCATAGAAGTGGAGTTTCATTGGAAGTGCCATATCAGTTCTACATGCACATGAATGTGCCATATCCACAATAGGGTTGCTCTTTTTTTTTAACTGACCTCTGCTCTTGTGTCTCCAACAGGTGTTTGGTCTGCAGACAGAATCAGAATTCAGTATCCTGAGAATATCAGGAACAGCCTCAAAGAGATGCTTGAAAGTTCATTTCCAACATTATATGGGAGACAAACTAAATAATATGCTTGGTGTTTGGAGGCAGGGCTTTATTCACTTCGGCTAAATTACCAAACTTGGGATAAATTATGCAAAATAAGACAATTGAAGAATTCACTCTGCAAAATATGAGAGGGTTTGCTCACTTCATATAGATTGCAGTGTTCAATAGAGCAGGACTTATATTGTTTCAGTGCACTTTTCATGGGTTTTGTCAAGAGAACAAACTGCAACTGACTGCATAAGAAGAGGAACAAAACTACAAAATCAAGGAAAATTTCTTAATTATAATGGGGAAAGTTTCATAGGAAGATGATCAAAGTATAGATCGATTTGGAAGTACTGCACATCCACTCCAATTCCCTCACACTTCCAAGGGGACAAATGTGATGTATGACTTGGGAGTTCCACAGTTGTTATTCGAAACATACTTTTCTTCTAAAACAGGGATGGAGAACAGGAAGTAAGATGGAGACCAGAGGAATGTGCTTGCAGGAGAAGATGAAACTGTGCAGAGTGTGGACACATTAGGCTGGGATGATACAGAACTCTTGGAGCTTGGGGTCTAACTGTTCTCATCTCTCGTCTTCTGCCTTTCAATATGTTCCATTACCCAATCACAAGGTGGCACTGAGGGATGGCAAGATTGCAAAAATGCACAAGCTTCTCCTTCCAATTCACGGCACCATTTTCAGCAAATCCTATACAACAGAGCCAGTGAAATGCATGGAAAACACAGGGGAGCTTGTGTTTCCTCACTCACAAGCTGCTGTGAGTGAGGAAGCACAAGGACACACTCTGTGCCCCACATTTGGCAGTTCCTAGAATGGATGGCTGCAGCAAAGCAGGGCAACCTGGGAGTGCGGGGCAGGAGCAGGCTCAGTGCAGCTGAAGTGCTGGGGTGGCCATTCATTCTACTGACTTTACAAGCTTCCCTTCCCAGATAACATGCTGCCAGGCTATTTCTTCCCCCTTGTTGCAATTGTTATAATGGGTAAAAAAGAAGGGATGTGCATCTCTTTATTACACGGAACATATACACATTTCTGGGAAAAGTAAATGCATATTATTGTTATTTGCATGTTGCAGACATACACAAAAACTGTTAGCTCCTCAGATAGCGAGTGCCAAGGTACTGCATATCCACACAGTTGGTAAAATAAGTCAGTTAATTTGGCAGGTAAGTATTATGTAATCATGTTGTCAGAATCAGGCAAGTGGCTAAGAGAGAAAGACAAAGAATGAAAAAATTATAAAGGAAGAAAGAAAAGGGAATGGGCTGAAGAGCGTGGAGCAGAGATGGGGGTTTTGTTCTCCATCCCCATGATTTGCTGCTTATCTAATTAGTTTGGCATTTATAAAGTCTTCTCAAGCACAGTGTCAGGAGTGTGCAACAGCCTTATGCGCCAAAAGGCTGGAATGCATCTTGCCAAGAAGGTAAACTGCATCATAGCATCCGGCTTGCCAAGGATTTATTCTCCTTCATACAAGCAAAAGCTTTTTCTTTGTGAAGGCATCCAACTATATTTGGCAAAACCTGGTTTCGACGGGCTTTCTCCTGTGCTTTTGATGGCCATGCATCTGACATCACCACAGCTGCCTAATATCTCCCTGTCATTTGGCAGATGGTGGTGAAAACTGCATCCTGCAATCATCCTGCACCAGAAAGAAGAAGCTGTGTCTTCTTGAGATAACACAGTGTCTTCTGAGTGTAATGCTTGAAATGTAATTCTGCACAGTCCTTAGAGCAGGTGCAATGATGGGCACTGATCACAACCAACTGGATAGAGTGGGCAAGGTTCCCTGTGCTCTGTGGGCCATGCAGTGAGTGGAAAAGGGCAGCATTTGGCCCACAGGTCATGGGTTGTCCATATGTGAGCTAAACAGTTGCTCTAAACCATAAGTCCTAATGCCGTACTTCTCCTGTCCTTCATATTTCAATCAGTGCTTAAGAGCTGGTCTCACTTCCTCACTGAATTTGAGAAATTTCTACTTGCTCCTCTCAGCATTATGCCTCTATCAACATCCCGTGACACACAATTTTTTGTCATTTGAAAAATGTCCCAAATAATGTGGGACACGCCTACCTTTTCTAGAATTATTTCAGGGAAAACCCAGCTTAATTTAGTCACCATCTCACTTCTAAATGTCATTTCTGGTTTTAATCACATTAGGGTTGCTTAGTGATTTAATTTGTTCCATGTTTTTGAGCACTGCCCAAACCAGTGCTCAGGTCAGAACACAGATATGCAAATCACTCCGCAGCTGCACAATTTGGCTCCTTACAGATTTAGAAGATGATCCAAAATCTACTTGAATTCCCTTTCCCCTTTCTTCTGTATATCCTAGCTCCTTGGGCCACTTTCAAACTTTTTAATCTGCCCCATAGATGCAAAATATATCCAAAAGTGCATCCAGAAGCAGCAATACATCATGATGTGCCATCCCTACCTGTGGAAGTAGCCATCTTTTTTTTCCTCTCTAATGTCCCTGTGAGGCTTCCCCCATTAGTACATGGCAGCAGTCATATTGTTTTCATACGTTTACCCAGAAAGAATACGTACCTAAGTATAACATACCACCACATTTTATTTATTATATTTATGCACTGCTCCACACTAAACAGATCCTAGATCAGTGAACAATAAAAGATAAAACACCATATTAAAGGGTTTTAAAATATAATATCAACAGACATCATGGCTTGTCAATATTTATTGATTCTTAAAATAAATGTTTTTAGTAGGTGCTAAAAACAACACAATATTATTGCTTGCATGACCTCCAGAGGCAGGGAGTTCCACAGTTATGGAGCCACCACATTGAAGGTTCTTCTCCAAGTGACCTCCAATCAGGTCAGAGGTCCTTGCAGAACCAGCAGGCCTTGCATGATTGAGCAGATTGACAGGGGAGAAGGTGTTCTCTCAAGTATGCTGGTCCCAAGCTGTTGAGGGCTTTACACATTACCAGCAAAACTTTAAATCTGGCCCAAGCAGCAAAAAGGCAGTTCATGAAATTCCCTCACCAGATGTTTGCCTTACATGGTGCATCTTCAGGAAACATAGGAGGTGCCAGACTTCCCCAGCCTAATCCCGTCCGTATTTAATCTCCCATCAAATTCAGCGAGCATAACAATGATCAAATATGTTGAACATTGTAGTCCAAATCATCTGGAGGAAACCAGCTTGGGAAAGACTGTTCTACACATATTATCAGCAGCTGTCCACACGTTCAGATAGAAGTCCTTTACTAGTCCTACATGGGCATTCCAGGAATCGAACTGGGACCTTCTGTATGAAAACTTTGCAATTAAGCTATACCCCATCACTGTTGTGTCTGCTTCCTCAGATAGAGTTTTCCTACTTTACTCCCTACCATCCTTAGATTATAGAAAGAAGAGCATTTCATCTTCAAAATATGGAAAGCAATCCACTTTATTCTCTTTAAAGGCTTTTAATCCCTATGGTTCTGAGTTTCTCTGGATTCATAGATTCATAGAATAGTAGGTCCAAGAAGGCTATTGGGTCCAATTCCTTGCTGGTGCAGGACACTAACTCACACTGTCTCACTCAGTTGACTGTCCAGTTTCACCTTAAACGTTTCTAGTGTTGGAGACTTCTATTGGCAACCTCTATTGGCAACTGATTTAATGACCTCTGTTGGCAACAGGTTCCACTGTCGTGTTGCTCCAACAGAGTTTTTCCTGGTGTCTAGCCTGAATCTGATTTAATGCAGTTTGTTGTTCCATGTTCTACACCCAGGGACAAGTGAGAAGAGGTCTTTTCTTTTTCTCTTTGTGACACCTTTTGAGAGCACTATCATCCCCCTTGTAGTCTTCTCTTCTCAAGACTAAACATGTCCAGTTCGCTCAGCCTTTTATCATAAGGCTTAGTTTCCAGACCCTGGATCATCTTCATTGCCCTCCACTGAAACCTTTCTAGCTTTTCTGCATCTTTTGAAAACCTGGGTGCCCAGAACTGAACACAGTATTCCAGGTAAGGTCTGACTAGTGAAGAGTAAAGGGGAACAAGTACCTCTCTTATTCTGGAAGTGATGCTTCTATTTATGCAGTCCAAAATAGTGTTTGCCCTTTTTGCAGCTGCATCACTGCCAGGGAAGCATAGATGTTCTAAAAGCCTGCAGCCAGGATTTTTCACAAACCTGAATGAAATCTTCCAGGCCACACACACACACACACACTTCAGTAAGCCATGATAAGTAGCAGGGCAACAGAGAGGATGACAATAAGCACCCAGGGTTTGATGCATGTTACCAGTGTCTGAACTTCCCAGTGCAGATCTTGGAGTCCAGTCTGGAGTTCAGATAAGTATTCCTGGCATTTTAAAGAAAAAAAAATCTGTTTTCTCCATATCAGATTTGGGTACAACCTTCCATTTTTCACTCGAACTCAGTTACCATTCACCTTTTATGTCCATTGTTTTATTTTAAAATGCAAACAAACAGTTGTAAAAGAATTTCCTATAGACCTACTTCAGATCCACTGCCTATGCTATTGAAACATGTATCCTTTTACCCAATAACCTGTCAGAGGCAAAAACACTCATTACCACTTTAGACCTGTTCTGATAATGGTGAAAGATTTTCTTTGAAGCAATAAGATGTGAAAAGCCTGACACTTTTATTTCATGATGCTTCATTGACAGAAACCCCTTGTCTGAAGCAGCTTAGTATCCCATCCAGCAAAGCTTATTGCTTCTTTTTTTAACTCGCCTCTTTCAGTCCAAGAGAGGTATTTATAACCATTGCAGTCAGTCTTGAAATAAGTACACAGTGCAAGGCTACTGTATATTAGCAGTCAAGCGGAGGAAGACAAAGACAAATAAAGAGGAATGAAAGTGATGATTTACAGAAAACCTTGACAAGACATTTCTTCATGATACTAAGAATGGAGTTTACAGCCACTAGCAACCATTTTGCTCAGATTCATCTGCAGCCCATTAAAATATTGTATTTTCTCTAGTCCCATATTTATCACTTTCTTTCTTTTAGTGATGATAAGATGGCATGGCATGGCATGGCTTGGCATGGCATGATATATCTGCTGCATGGCAGGGCGTGGGAGTGTAGGTAATACTACCTATCATATTGTATATCAGTTCACGAACTTCCAACATGAATTTAGGGATTCCACCAGATATTTCATGAGTGCCTTGGTGGCTGCTGAAAGACCATTGGCAAATGTCCTACCATCTCTCAGTCAGTTACAATCTATCACCTCTTCCACATAATTGAGAACGGTATACTCCAGTGTGTATGTTATCCATCTGATAAGGATGCCTGCATTCAACACTCTCCTTCAAACTGTGATTATGTGAAATATGACATGCTGAGAGCAAGGCTTCCTTTTATGAAGGTCTGCATGCTCAGTGCTGGGTTTCTCCTACCCAAACATGAAAAGCCAGGGCTCTACACCCAACCAAGGCCTACAAGATAAATTGCAGTTTTCCTTAAAGCTGAGCAAGAGTGTTACTGCTGAGCAATTATTACATTCCAGGATAAAGAGGAAAGGAAGGTGGGGGTGATAAGACACAAGATCAAAGCATGAACATCCAATTGGAAAAGAACAGAAACACTTGTTCTGAAATAGTTTCTTTTCTCTGTCATGAAATGGGATTTTAAAGAAAATGAGAGAAAGAGACCACTGCAATAGAATAACAGCTATTACCTTACTTTCAGCCTAGCACAAAACTCTGTGTCCTAATGTTCTAGAGACACTTCTTAATCTTATCTGTCAGAATGACTTACATAGCTACACCTACTTCACCTACTTTCAAATATCTATTGTGAAGACTGTGAATAATCCATTATTACAGCCTGATAAGTGCTCAGCCATCTTTTTTATTCCATAGACATAAGAGACACAGCATGGTTGTGCAACTGGCATTCCTGCATAGTAAAGAGTAGGAGGAGGAGGAGTAGTAATGTACTTCAAATAACACAACAGACCATCATGGGTTAATCTATCCACGGAGAGCTGCAGTGCATGCCTGCCATCATTATATATATGCAAGCCTTGGCCAGAGTTTGTTGTTGTCCAAACCCAGGCAGCAGGGGTTGTTTGAGGGTCAAACAACCCTTGCATAACCCTAGAACCTGATTTTTTAACCCTCAAAGAATCCTTCCCATCTAGGTTTAGATGACTTAACAAGTCACAGCAATCTCTGGCACAAGTTTGTATATTGATAATGATGAACAACACACACCACAGCACCACTGCAATTAACTGACCCCATTGTGGTGTGTTGTCTCATCCAAGCCAAGTCGTTGGCTCCCTCTGCTCCTCATTACAACCCATCAGGTTTTGATTACATGGACCAACTAAGAGCAGTGAAGAAAACTGATGTATGAAGGACCATGCTTTTGGAAATAGTGCTGAATTTCATTACATATACTTTTCTTTATACAATTTCCCTATTAGTTTTGCAGACAGGTCTGTTTATTATGCCAGAGAGTAGTCTGACAGATATGGCCAATACCTCAAATTTCATATGTGAAACTAACAATCCTGCCCTTCTTGATTCATTCTTTTCCAGCCTTCAAATCCTATTTTCTGTCTTGCAAGAGTATCTCACCTTTCCTGTCTCTAAACCTTGTGTATCTGTCTGTCTCCTCAGCTTCTTCTTTCCTGATCCTTTGTATTCTTAATTCCATTGCTACTTTCCCACAAGTTACTGCTTTCCTCATTTAGTGTTTCCTTAGACTCTCCTTGGTTTTCAATTCACAGTCAGCCTTTTTCTCACTAACTTTCAGGCTTCACCTATTTAGCTGCCAAGCCCTCAACCTTTTCAGTCTGCACAGCAGTCTTGTCTCTTATCCCTGTTCCTGTCAACAGCCTACAAGCCTTTCCTGTTTGGTCATTTCTATTTATCATCCCCACCCAAACAGTCTTTATTTTCTCTTCTTTTTTCTCCACAGATCCCTGTTTTCTCTCACAATCTATTCTTTTAACCCCCGCTGCCTCAGAGCTCCTGCTTCAAACCCCCTGGAATGTCTAAGCCTGGCCCTTGTCTTCTAGTTCTACCTTCTTGTGAGTACAGGAGACAGTGCAGGTAGTAAACATTCTGCCATTGAAATGTCACTCGGAACAATTAGAATGACATCACAGCTTTTCAACCAATGTAAGGAAGAGCTCACAACTGACAGATGACAAGCTGTTTAGCAGCTTTTAGCCATTTCTGTGCAATTACACTGTTATGATTTTTTGTCAATAAATCATAACTCTAGAGAAAGGCCTTACTGGAGAATTATCCTATATCAGTATTGTTACCTAGGCTTCTAATGTGTTTTATAAATCATCAAAGACCTTCTTAGATGAGGAGGATGGAATGCTTAACAAACCCCCACATTATTATTTATTATCCCCTATATAATAAGCTATACGCTGTCCTGGAACAGAAAAATAGTGTCCTGGTTGCCAAGGTGTCTATTGACATAATGCTGCACAATGAGTGAGTAAAATGGGCTTCAGGCATCTTCTCACAAAAGAAAGCTTCCCCCTGCCTTACAATTTTGAATATGTTTGTCCTACAGAAGATACGTTTTTTCAAATACTTCAGCCTAAAGGTGCTTGGGTAACATTCAGTACAAGCTAAGATATAAAACATCACATCCATAAAATGTATAGAAGCAAAGACTTGGAGAGCCATCACTCTTCCCAACAGAATAACAGGCTTCAACTCTGGTGGGCTGATTTTTGAGCAGAACATAAGACAACCCATGCTAGATCAGCCCAAGGCCTAACTAACCTGACTTATGCTACTAATCCAGTGGCCAATCAAATGCTTCCCTCCACATGAGGGAATAAACACAACAGAACCTTGATACCCATGTTCCTGGGTAGCTGATATTCAGCTATTGGCCTCACAACCAAAAGGTGAGCACACAAACCGTTCAGATAAACCAAGGATGCTTCTAGATGAGATTTTTATTATAAAATCACCATGTTTTGCTCTCAGGATTTTGGGAAGATGCAAACCACACTGGCTTTCATTTGTAACTCTCCAGTACCTTCCTATCATTTTCTCCTATCTTTTTTCTTCCCAACAAGTGAAAGAGAATAGTGCCATAGTACTTTTCGCACAGTACCATGAGGTGGCATACATCTGGAAATACGCAAAGTTTCAAGTGAATGGGGGTGCTATTAAGATGATGTTAGATAAATACAGGGCAGTACAGGATGCATAGAATGGATCAGAGGACTTTAAGTAACCATTTATGCACAAATCAGCAGAGTAACACACAAGGGGAGTTATTACTGCTTATCTTACGGTTTTGATCAGGTTTCCAAAATGAAACCCTGCCAATAGGAAATGGAAGGATTTTAAATGAGAGGCAGCAGCAATTTCAGATAGCAATGTTTCCTGCTTGCATTCCAAAACATCTCAGTTCTCATTAGAAGTACTAAAAGGCTACCCACGCAATGATTATGGGAGAGTATTCTGATATCTGCATTGCCCTCTTTCATGTTTTTCCACATTATCCTCACACACTTTTCAATGCTCCTAGAAGGTACAGTGTGTTTTTGCATCTGCTTATCTGTGAGTTGTTGTTCAAATCACTTCTCTTTAAGCTTCTAAACAGCTGGGCTAACCCATCACAGAAGTTCCTGATTTTGCTTATTGAAATCTGTGAAGAAAAGCAACATTTAAAATGTATTTCTGTTCTAAGACATCCACTTTTAAGACTGCAGCTGCCTAAATTCATTCTGAGATGCCTTAGCAGCAGTACAATAACCGCAATGAGCAAGGTCATGAAGAGGAGGCAGGCATTTGGGCGACAAAATCATCTAACCTTCTACCTCCATTGTGAAACCAGAAATTATACAAGTTAATATGCAAGTCTCTTATGGAAATGATGCAATAATCATGTGTCTCTACATTCATTATGAGATAATTAGTTTTAATTGCACATTAAATTCTGATTGAATTAAAAGAGTTCAGGAGTCTGGATTTATTTATTTTATTTGTTAGCCTGTTCTTGAAATACTTCTGCTGTCCATACTGTTTTGAAATGCGAAGGGGAAACTGTTCTAAAGCAATTACAAGGACTTTGAAGCTCCGTTTCTTAAGCTCTCTTCCTCTGCTGCCATGTCACTATGCTCTACTTGACACCATTCTCTTAAATGGAATGTTTCTAATCCATTAAATCTATACACTATTCACTGCTGTAGTAACCAGGTAAATGTGTACATGGAAAATGGACAGCCCAACAGAATTCCTGGCATGCTTATCTGAAGCACATCCATCTGACATTCACGCTTTAAATTCCACCAACTACACTGAAACTGTACTTCAGAACTTTATGACTACAGTGATCTAAGCCATATCACTATATACTGTTTGGCTGTAGAAGGTGAATTTCTGGATTCAGTGTAGGCTTTACAACAGCAAAAACTTAAAAGGTGCTATGGATACAGTTGTTGTTATTTAATCTAATGCATACAAAGTGATTTATAAAAGCTACCCAATTCACATCTATACCTAATCAAAAGATTCTTGCCCAGCTCCACCATCATACAACAGTGTTATTTGCACAGAAGGGACATGCAAGTGTAAATTTTGTTAGCTGGAAAATATTTCTGTACTCTAGTAGTTCCATAATGTGGATATTTGTCACAGTGATTTTTCTGCACTGACATCACTCAGAGAGGAGAAGCTGCACTTTCCAAACTTCACCTTGACATATATGCCATGCAAACATGACTCTCTTTCCCTTCTTTTTTTTTTTTTTTTTTAAGAATTAGGCTATTCTACACAGTTCTATTGTCTCTGCTATTTCAGATGTTGGTAATAGATCATGACCTGGATTGTACCCAGAGTATGAATTGACCATGGGTGTTCAATGAATCACAGGTGGTAGCTGAATTGTGAACTTAAGTTGACATTATGAGAAATCCTGGACTAGCCATAAACAATCCAAATGCATGGTTTGTTATTGGGTTAAGAACTGCCAGTTGTTTGTAGTAAACAACCAACTGCTCGTGCATTGCACAAAACTACAACCCATGATTCAACAACAATCATTACATGCAAGCCAAGTCACAGAAAGGAAGAGCAGAATCATCCAGTGTACCTCTGGGAACAGAATAAATGAACTGCCATGTTCATTCCACTTTCTAGAGAGGCATCCATCTTACTCTGTTGCAGCAAAAAATAAACTCTCGATCTAGCTGAAAAACTAACATTTATTATGGCATTAACTTCTACAACCTACAGTCAATTTCTTCATATTTATGATGTATTGTCAATCATATACAGAGAGAGAGAACGACAGTGATGGTGATGGGGGAATGTTAAAAAGTGCAGTCAAAGAAATGTAGACAATAATAATCAAGGTATTTATGGTGACGATTCACAAAAGAGGTGTACCCAATAACACAAACATCCTGGCATTGGCTTAACCAATCAAGATTTGCAGTATAGTTTTTAAAAACATAAAACTAAACATAAACACGTTTATCCCAGTTCAAGGCACAGGAGACCGAACTGAACCTCTTGGGGAAATATAATTCAGCAGTCTCCCATGTCTTTCTGGCAAAGAAAGAGCTGGCATAGAGATTCAGAAATGAGGGAAAGCAGAGAAAATGGAGCAAACACCCATTGTGTGTGTGCTTGCTTGCCTGCTTGCTTGCTTGCTTTCATTCTTTCTTTGCACAAGCTCGTCTGAAATAGCTCATCTTTGCACATATTCTCAGTGATGAGGTGACCAAGTTCTCAATATAGTGCTCTCATACATGTTCACATCCTTCTCTCTGAACCTCCCAAACTTGAATAAGATGGTAACAGGGAATATATAACACACATCACAATAAATTCCACTATGAGTTGTATCAAACCCAGGGGGACAAATTCTAGGCTTAAGGAGGTCACACTTGTCCCATAGCAAAATTGTTCCCACCTTCAAGATTTTTGCCATACTGGCAAAAAAGTGATTCTGCTTGAAAAAAAACAGAAAGGGTCTTATTTACAACCAGAAGCATGTTCCCAGAAAGTTTTAGAGACAAAATGTTGCTCCAGAAGAACATACAGAATTCAACATGCATCAGTTTCAAGCAAAATCACCACTTTGTTCCTTCCACAATGGCAAATGCAGTGGTACTAAAGAATACAAAAGTGGCCTGCGGGCCCCATCTTGACCACCTATCTCTGAAGCCATTGAGAAGAGAAGGTCCATTCCTTGCCTCCTCAGGTGTGCATCTGTCTCTGTAAGACCACACACTTCTGAAGCATAATATCACAGGAGCTGAAAAGTGCATTAAGACTTGGAGATATGCATGCGCATAAGAAAAGATGTGCTCTGTGCTCTCAGCTACATGCCATGTGCTCAGCTCTTCTGCTTCCTTTTGCACTTGAGACTGCAAAATTCAGATATTTTCAAACTGTCTTTTTCAGATACGCAGCCAAATGTGCCAGCGGCTGGCAAGCCCTCCAGGCTAGGCGGTACTTGCTGGGATGTCAGTCATGCCATTTTTCAGGCAACAGACAGAAATACGCCTCATCCTGGAGGTAAAATAATTTCAGTCCACACTTGGAGGCTACACCCACCCCAGCTCCAATTATAATTTCCCAATATAATTTTGAGTTCCCAATAAATATTCCTAAAGCTTATTTATTTTTACAGGGCATGCTTTGTTTTTAGTGTTCGCAGTTATTTGTCCTTCAGTGAGTAATTTCAGCAAGCTAGATGGTGGACTATTAGATTCTGCAATGCAGCTTGTAAATAAGGTGAATGATTGTTTCTGCTTAGTTATATCAGGAGATCAGTGCCTCACACTTTCTCCTGTTCAATAAATGGTGGAACAAAAGGGTATTCTGGCATGAAGGCTGTTTATGCTTCATAGTGGATTTTAGATCATTTTCTGCTAAACTACTGAAGGCCCTTACGAGTGTGATTGTCTCTTGTCACTCACAGCACACACTCTTGGAGAACCAGCCCCAAACCTCCATCAGAATCTCATCTGTCAGAGCAAGCTAGTGAAAAACAAGGTAGCTAGTCAATGGCAAGGGACTTTTTATGCCACACACACAAAAAATATTAAAATACATAATATAACTTGTCTTAATATACTTTTCTGAGTCTAAAAATATGCCAGACCAAAAGAAACATATTTACATAAAAAGCAGACAAGGTCAAATAACAAAGAAAGCCCTTAATTAGTTGTAATCAACTTTAATTTGCATACCGTATATAATTCCTAAATGATTGTTAATAATAACTTTATATAATGGACTTCCAATTTTCATGAAAATGGCACATTTTGATAAGCAGACACAAAACCCTAGTACTAATAAGGTTTAATTTGCATACATTAGACTGATTATCCAAACAAAAGGATTACAGTATTACTTCCCCATACCTTTATGTCCTTATTATGCACATTTATTAACTTCACAAAAGCTAGCTGTTACTGACAAACAATAGCCATGGGTGAAAGAGAAATCTTCAACATGAATAAAAACATTTTAATGCAAAAGAGCAAAGTTTATACAGTATAAATGCTTCACTTAACTCTTTCTTAGCAAAAGGCACATATTCTGCAAATCCTGTTCATTAAACATAGTAATCATTTTTTCTCTGGTATAACATTCCTGGAAGGCATAATATTAAAAATCTAACATTTGCTATCCTATCTTGGGTCACAGACTTTTGTACAATTATGCAGAAGGAAACACCCTTATAGGATACCACTGAAAGAACTGTACGCAGAATCGCAGTATTTGAAAGAACTCTCTCCAAATCTATCTATAAAAATGAATGGAAACACATCCAACTACATCAGTGTTTTCAATTATATTTACATAATTTCATAGAAATGTATTTAAAATACTGGAATTCTGCACACATGTACAGAAACATTTACAACAGAAAACTGAGCTTTGAACTACATGGAATATTGATAAATATTTCAAAAGCACTGCTTCCCAGAAGTAGAAATAGTGGCATAAGTAATGTTTAAAATAACTGGCACTTGTGTGCCTTTGTGTGGGAAATGTAAAAAAGAAATGGGAACATTTTACCATTTCTGCTCAACATGTCCAATCACCAAGAACAAATTGCATTGACATCAGCAAAGCAATCAACAGAACTGGAAAAATATAGATCTAGTTTCTTTGAAATTTCTATTAACCTATATGAAAACTATATTTATTGACATTTTAAGCAATATCTTGAAAATGCAGTCCTAAACACACTGATCTGGGAGTAAGCACCATCAAAAGCAATAGAACTTCCTCTGAATGGACATAGGAGGTTACACTGTAAGAACAGCAAGTAACCTTTTGACTAAATATTAAAGAACAGACAATTTATTGAAGGCTGGTTCCATTTACTTGCTGGAAGGAAGTTCACTCTCCTATACACTATGCAGTCAGCCTTTTTATAGATGACTGAACAAGTCCCAATGTTGCTTTAGCAAACTACATGTGCAAACATTTGTAACTGCATATTTTAATAACTCTAATTTGAAATGGGAATACTGATGGTAGAAGTAGCAATAGCAGCTTCTCAGTGAAGCAACTGACATTTCTATATGAAGGGAGGGGTTCAGTTCACATATCTGAACACAAATGAACTTCATAAGGACTTGGAAAAAAGCCAATGGGCCTGAAATTTAAACAGAATACTACTTCAGTGTCCTCTCCAACTTATGTTTGTGACATGGAGCTCACCTGGCATGCAGTAGTAATAATGATGTAGGGAAAAGAATGGGGGAATAGAAATGAAGTGTTTTTCACTGATGGCTCTTCTGCCAGGGCAGCTTGCACACAAACAGTATGATAGCTCTTGCCTACCAAGCCGACTTGCCTATCTTGGCCATCAGTGTCCTAGTCTCTGCATGATCGAGGCATCACAGATATCCATCCTCTCTCTCTCTTGGTACTTAACTGAGCTGGTGAAAGCCTCCATCAGAAGAGACAAACAGGTTGGGAAACAGGCAGACAGTCAAGCAAGACAGGCAGACTCAAACTGGTCATCCGGGTCAAGAGAAAGAACAAACCAGGAACAGCTCAGTCTGTGCCAATGCACCACGTTGCTCAGATTAAGAGAATAGGTCAGATGAAGATGTTTTATAGAACTAGGTGGAAACTCAGTGAGAAAAGTACACAACCTCAGCCCTTAGATGAATGCTGCAGCATACAGCTAGAGTAAAACTGCAGACAGGTGTATTGGCTCTGTTCTCATAAACATCAGTACCTCCTCCCTGTCTTCCATCTGGTCTCAGTGCACATGATGCAGCCACCTTGCTGAAGCTCAGCCTAGACCTGGATGAGAAACCACTTAAGAACCCCATAGTAAGTCACCTTGAGTGCCATGGTAGAAGAAAGGTAGGATAGAACTGTATGAATTGAATACCCTTGTCCACTGTGGCCTTGGATTTTTGCCGAGCTGGCTGCAAGAATGCCCTTTGGCCCTCAGGAATGGTGGTACTGAAGCATATCACTACTGCTTCTGGCAAGGTATAACAGACACACATATCAGTGCCTCTTGCTTCCAAAGTGCCTGGCTGGAAAAAAACACAAGTTGAATGTTGTGCTCTCTATCTGGAAGTACCCTGGCTTACCATACAACTCTCTGCATCTCTGCAGTATAAACTATTTATAAACATAGTTATTTTACCTGATGAAGCTCGTTCAGTCTGCAATCCTGTAAATCAGGGCAGGTGGAAGGCAGGTCTCAAGGTACCGGTAGATCTCGGAATGATTTACAGTGGGTCCTCTGCAAAGGATTTATGACCTCTAATTCTTTAACAATATAGAATCAAATTACACCCCTTCAACCCAAAATGTGTCCTGCAGAAATGACAAAAGCTGGGGAACAAAGCTGTTTTTATGCAGAACGGCTGTGAGCTCTGTCAAGTTCTGATGCTCAGAAGACAAATTCCTGGGCCCAGATTTTGTTTGTTTGTTTGAACATTAGTCCTTTGCACCAATTCTCAGCTGGTGAATCTCGGAAATTTTCATAAGAAACCAAACAGACCCCAGAAGACTGAAGTCTGCCCACTCATGCTATACAAACTTACTTACCTGGGAGTAGGTCCCATTGTACTCAACATGGCTTATTTCCAAGAAGATTATTTCAGTATTCGTGTAGCCATTATGTTGAACCTAATGTTGTGATAAACCTTTCCTCAGTGTGGTATCTCACCTTCAGCCAAAGGAAGTGTGAGCCCCATGAAAGTGCCCAAAGGGGATGTAAGAGGAAGGATGTACGTGTCCCACTGTACACATACTACAAGTGAAGCAGTTGTTGTACAGGATGAGCAGTTAAGTACAGTCAGTGCTCCATTATGACTCAGCAAACTCAGCAGCAAAACTTCCATTCCGGTATTCTATGAATATTATTTAGACATTTAGAAAAGGGTAAGCACAACAGTTCGACTAAGGGATTTTTTTTTAAATATTCCAGAACAAGCATTCCAAGTTGTCAATTTTCCTCACAATAAAATCAATTTGCTCCTTTCCTGGGACTAATACGCAAATCAACCAGAGTATTATTGTGAACTAGAGCAGTGACATCCTAGAGTGGAAGCTGCAGGCCATTGATAAGTGCAGTAAATTGTTTGAAAGCAAAAACAGGTAACTACCTTCATCCTGATGGTGGTAGTTTAAAAGAACACACTTTGCTCCTGAAAAACAATTTATGAATGGAATGTCATTTCCACCAAGAGATTTCCTATGAATTTGCATGACACCTGAAAATCAACACCTTTTTATACACTCTCTGGGAAAGTGCATTTTACCCAGGAATCATCCATGGTGCCTTTTAGAATACACAGACATGCACACTCAGGAGTCTACTATATGTACACCTTTTACAAGATCCACCTTTTTTGCATAACCTACAATACACTCAGGTATGTGAATTTATCTAACTTCGATGTAACCCATCTCTCCTCCCCTGTACACCACTTTAGCTCTGGGCTCATTCTACCACCCAGGTAAGGTGGAGACTATGCTTGGGGAAACCAGAAGAAGACACCTTTGTGGAACATTGCTGTGCCAAACAGAGGAAAAGGGCATTGCTGATGCACTGGTGCTTGGGTTGTCCTTGTCAGGTATGGGCAGGAAAATTTGCAATAGCCTATCTTGGCAACAAAGCCGCTTCCCCCACTTCACACACACTTTCTAATGTGGGTTTTAATTGAGACAGAGAGTTCTATTTCTATATGCAGGTCAGCCCCCATCAGCTCATGAGGTTTGGTAAACAAAGGGCTCTGCTCCCTGAGAGAACTTGTTGCACCTGACTTGACCCCACTAAGTTACCATTTTGCACATGGGTCCTGATGGTGAACCTGAGTTTTCTAGCAAAAAGCAGCAGTGTAGGTTCTGTGAGCTTGAGGTCCGTCCACAGAGTTCATCACCTGGTCCTTATATGCAGTTCTATAGAATCTCAACAGAGCTACAGATAGAGTTGGTGTGAATGATTGGCGGGAGTCAGGGAGGCTTTTGCATTGCTTTAGGTTCCAACAGGAAATGTTTATGAATTTTATGACAACCATTTTAAAGTATGCAAAACACTGCCAAGGGAAAACCTGAAAGTAAATTGCATCAGTTGTAGGAGTAACTCATAAGTCAATTATTGGTGTGTGTTGCATTTATTAAAACTACATCTTCTCGTGTTTCATTACTGTGTTGTTAACTGACTTGGGCATTTTCTTTTAAATGGAAAGGTGCAATGTAAATGCTTTTTATAAATAATAAAGCATGCTTTTTCATTTCCAGAGCCTGTTATTTAAATTTCTTAAAATGTACAGAATTTAATGTCAAATGTCCATTTTCTACCCCATTAGCAACATTCACAAGTAATTCATTTGTTTTTCCAGTAGATTCCCCCCCCCCCCCGCCCCCAACTGGAAAATGCTCTATCAGAAGCTTTATCTTTTTGCAGTCTTTCATTTTTAGCTTGAGTACAAGTGCCCATTATCTCACAATCCTTACAAAGGGCCTGCAAATGTCCCATGAGTCAACAAAGAAACAATCATTCTAAGAAAATGTTAGAATATGTTGTACCATATTCTGTTCCTATTTCTTCTCCCAACACACTTAAATACAGCAAAATATAACAGGAGAATGCCTCTTGGGAGTACTTATGGTTTATACCATAAGTTTATACCATAAGTACTACTGAGACACATGTAACTTTTTGTCTTATAATTCTATTGGCTGATCAGACCAACCATGTTCTTGGCTTTTTGCAAGCTTTCGATCAGCACCATTGCCTCTTGGACAAATTAACAAAAAAGAGGTTTTCTTTCATGTCCAAGTTGATGGGTACTGCCCATATACTGCCTAACCCTAACCCTAACTCTTTATCTTTCTTAATATCTCCCTCTCTTTCTCTTGGTATATAATGGTGCCACCAGGAATTTTATTCCAATCCTATTAATTAACCTTCCACCAATATTGTGCCCAAGCTATAAGACTCCTTCACTGGACTATGTGGTCCTGAGGATGAGACATTAGTATGCCTATGACTCTGAGTTAACGATAAACAAAAACTAAAACTTTTATTTGTACAAGAAGCATATTGGTTTCAAGATGTTGAGTAACTTTTTCTTAATAAATAAACCATGTGTAGTAACATCTTCTGACTGCGGTATAGTATTCTTTCCCTTTACAGACACTCCTCCCACAGAGATCCTATCTCTCCTGCACTCACACAAAATACGCATAAGATTAGGTTCTGACTCTCACTATTCACAAATACATCCTGCAAGTATTCTGCTTCCTTCCCTTTGTCCTTATGAATCTCAAAAGCCTTCCACAGCATTATCAAGGAGCTAAAGAGAAGGCTGCCTCTCCTATTCTGCAGACCACTGACTAACCACACCCTTTACTGTTAACTGCTGGCTGAAAATATCCATTTCTCTCTCCTCACACACGTTCAAGGTTTGCTTATATACTCTTGGTCACCAATTGCCTCATTCACTCATCCCCCTCTTGTACCCACCTTTCCCTTCTGAAACTTAGCAATTTTTAAAGTCTCATAACACTTTACATCTTTACAGGTACCTGCAGTGCTGCAACAAGAAGGATGAGGGTAGACCAAGACAGCCATTAGAGCTGATAAAGACGGTCTGTCTCTATTCTTAGGTCACAATTCTGTGGCAAACATTCAATTGCAGACATCCTAATAATATTAGCTGTCATCATAGGCAAGTTCTTATTTCTCCCATATTTTCTCTGGCCTAAAAACTTAGCCGTTGAAACCAAAGGTGTCTTCTGTGCAGGACAGTGGTAAAAAGAAATTCAGAAGTTGCCTGTGGTCATTGACACAAACTGTGGAGAAAGACTGGCAGACACAATTTGGAACCCATGCATAAAACATCGCAGTGTCCATGTGCAGAGCTTCCCAAAGTAGTGGAAAGCCTGCAACATACTGGGGTTTGTTTTGTGTCAGTATTGTATATCAACCTGACCTGGTTTAGTTCTCTCTTCTTTAAATGCACAGGCCTATTTATATTGGGATGGAGTCTCGGCTGGTCTGAAATGGAACAGCTATGCTCCTTTCCCTTAATTCCAAGCTGCAATTATGCACTCATGAATCAGAGACTTTTACTATAAGCACATAAAAGCAATACAAGGGCTCAGTTCAATAGGCAAGCTCCAACTCTTGCTTTAGCAGTGAAGAAGGGTGGGCTTCTCTTTGTGCCCATCCCTCTTCTTTGCAAAAACCTGGAGTACTCACACTGAAGGAAATGCATTCATTTGACTTTCATTCCCTCCATCCCTTCCCACTGTTTTTCTATACCCAGCAGAAAAGAAGTAACTAATTTTTTGCACTGCAGGGATGTTCCTTTTCACATACTGTACTCCAGATTAAAAAAATAAAATAAAATAAAACCAACCCTAGTTCAAATTATATGGAGAACAACATCCATTTTGCCTATTTGCTTAATTACAAGGAAACACTCGGCTTCATCAAAGCCCATTTACTGTTGAATATGTGACATATTTCATTTTCTTCCCATGAAGGTATGAAACCTACCACACATTTCAAGTTGGAAAATTTTTTTCAAAAACACCAAGAATACAGATTATTGTGCTATTGATCTCCAAAAGTAACAAAAGCACCAAAAATGGTATTGGGAGCATCTCGGGGGTTCAAGTGAGCAGCCCATTGAGCTCAATAAGTGACTCAGGGGGCTTAGATCCTGAATCATTTACCTGAACATAAGACCCATGGATTTCAATGGCAACTGGGTTGCAGAACCAAATAACAGTCTTCCCCAACTGCGTGCCCTCAAGCTATGTTAAATTACAACCTCTATCATCCCCAGCCAGCATGCCCTCAGGAGGAAAAATGAAAGCTCATTATTTACTTCTTATTTCTTTATCTTATTACTACTATTGGTTAAAAATATAGAAAATTACTATTACTGGATTAGGGAATGTGCAAGCTTGCTTCAGCTGGTTTTGGAAGTACCAGGATCTGATTCAGGATAAATCACCTCTGTAGAAGGTATGTAAAAATGTTTTTCTGGGGAATAGGATTGGATTGGCCAATTAGCACACAATAGGGCATGATAGCTGGCCAAAAGACCACCTTACAAAATCATGTTCCAGAGGCAGCTAGAGACAAATGTCATATACAACTGTTCAAGACAGGTAAGAGCCCAAAAGCAGGAGCTGTAGTGAATGGTTTTAAAGGAAAATGTATGGTATCATGAGAACACAGAGGAATACAGAAACCGTACCTGGATACAAGGACTATGTCTGCATATAAACCATAAGGAGGAGAGGGCATGCCATACCAGGGACACTGTCAAACAAACTAGAAGTTTCCAAAGTGAAAGAGTTTCAAAAACCCAACACAAAAAAATATTTGTACCAGAGACTCCTGTTTATTGGTGTATTATTGGTGTATTATTTCTATACTGCCCAATAGCTTAAGCTGTGTGGATAGTTTACAACTTTCAATGATTGTGACATAAAGAAAAATCAGAGCGGCATTCAAAGGAGGAAGCGTTGCAACAATTAGTACATGGGTAAATATATGTTCCAGTCATGACAAAGAAGTAACATTTCTAGATATCTGCAATGACTATGCCCTAGAGCAATTATGGAACTAACCAGACAGAAGTGACTCTGGACTTAATCCTAATTGATGGAACCACAAGAGTGACTCAAGGCCTAGTGTGACTCATAGAAGATAAGACTATCAACAAAAGGTATGAAGGCCATATGCTACTTCAACCCTTCAAGAAAAGGGACAGAATGATTCTGCTTAGCAATTTCTGGGAAACAATAATGCGCTATTGCATTTGCTACGTTTTGGAGCATTTCGTTGCTCGCCATGGAAAACGAAGAAGCAGGACTAGATAGTCTATTGATCTGATCTAGCACAGCTCTCATGCTCTTATGTACATATGTACCCTGAAACAAAGGATCAGGTGGCACAGCACGACACAAGCTTTCCCCCCACCCAAGGCGGAAGAACATATTTGCCTTGCCCACCCTTGCCACTGATGCATCCATCTCCCCCACACCCATTGCCACCCCTGCCCAGCGCATCTCGCCATCCCACTGGTCTCTGCCCTCACCTCCCATGCCCTTACGACATCCATCTCCCTCCTTCCCCAGTCCAAGCCAGCATACGCAACCCTTTCTCTCCACATCTCCTAATCTAGTACTAATCTCCAAAGACCCATGTCAGCTATAAAAAGTGGCCAGAGTGGTTTGACAGAGAGCGGTCCTTCCTCAAAGCCAAGCCTGTGAAAGAGATTACCTTTACCACCAGACACCTCTCCCACAGTGCCTGGCTCTGAGGAAGGGCCCCTCATGTCAGGCATCCAAGCCTGGCCAGTTCTCCGCAAAGCTACGCTAGCCCTTTCATTAGCCAACACAGTTCCTCAGAAAGCTCATCGGCCCGCCAATCATGCTGAGAGGGACTGCAGACCAGGTGATAGCAGAGAGCTAAGAGGTTCTGGAGAGCAGCGGGAGGGTGGCGGCAATGCGAGAGACTCCGCACGCAGGAGTGGCAGCTCCTCCTGGTGAAGGAAAGGACCATGCAATTTGCTGTTCTGCTGCCTGAGGCAGGCACCTCACCCTGCTTCATAAGAGAACCAGACATGGTGTGACAACTGAGTAGCGTAATACGTTGCTTATGCATCCATTCCTTACCATAGATCATATCACTGGAGCGACTGAATGACTTTTCAAAGTCAGGACTTCATGTGGTTTTTTGCATAAATAAGTAAAAATAAGTGCATTTAATTATATAAGACTTTTGCATTTTTATTCTGTTTCTACCCACAACTGTGCCAAAAAAACAAAAAACAAAAGAGCAGTGTCTGCCCATCCCCAAGCAGCCCCCTGTGAGCTGCTCAGGTCAAAATGTAGAGGCCAGTATTCCACAACAGCTGCAGTTCTTCTGAAGCTTCTTCAAGGACAGCCTCACAAATAGGGCCTGATACAGAACCAAACTGGAATTAGTAAAGCTTGCATGACAGCTATAAGATCTGCACTGGAAACCAAGGAAAGGCATCTGGCAGCTGGCAAGTAATTCCTTTTGGCCTGGCCACTGCCACCACCTGTGACTTCAGCAGCAAAGTGAGGTCCAAGAGGACACTCCAACTGCACTTCAGAAAGAGCGTGTCTAGACTACAGAGTCACAGAAAATCAATCTTCTGTTGCTGGAAACCTCAAATGCAGCCGCAGCCTGAACACACTGGCATGCTTCTTCACAACTGTAATATAACTCCCCTACAGTCTGCGTTCTGCATTTCCCCGATTTCCTCCTTCTGGGTTTTTGTTTGTTTCCTCAAATGAACAGTGGCGTATTGATAATCAATAAAGGCAAACCTTAAGGCAGATTCTAATTACTTTTGCCGCCGTTGCATCTTTCCAGTTGGAAACCAGGTGCACATGCCTTTCCTTCTTAATAAATCAGCAGGTTGTGTTGCTGCAGAGTGGGTGGTCCCCAGTGGGTTGCAGGGAGGACTCCATGCAGCTGCTGAATCGCAGGAGTTGCCCTCCCTGGCTTAGCAGATTAAGCATCAAGGAACTGAAGAGGTTGCATCAAAATATCCCAGCTGCCGGATCATTCAGCTGCTATTGCTCTTCATTAGCAGAGGCCACGATGCGGAGTGCAGTTGGGCCTGCCCAGTCCCACTGATCTACAAAGTAATGCTCCTGCCTTATAAACATCGCCAGCGCTGCTCAGTGGGCTTCCGCTAGGCTGACTACTGCTAGCTGCTGTTGTCTTTACGTTCGGGACCCAGTAGTCCTTGTCCACTGTGCCCTGCTCCCTTCCGCTGTATCACTGCACCACAACAGCCCTGAGATTTGGGGGCAGGGGGCAGCAGGAACGCCAGTGCGGCAGAACGTATTGCTGCCCCACAACTACTATAAAGGAATTAGAATGAGCAGTCATGGTATTTGAGAAGATCCATTTGCGAAAATGAATTGTTCGCCCACTTTTAGTCAGCAGCGTTGACCACCAACTACCATTTGAACTTCAGCATTAAATGAGCCAGTCTCCCCAGCTGTCAAGATAACAGGAGGGCCTGTAACTCCTGGCTGAGCAAGCATCTTCATGGCACTGCTTGTGAACAAGCTGCTTATGACAAAGTTAAAGCAGAGAAAGCAATTGCGGTGAGAAGGAAAGGGTCATTTGACTCCTCCAGAGTGGGCTGAGGGACATGCCCATATTACAGAGGTACAGAGAGGGTGGCTGCAAGGGCAGCCATGAATACAAGAGGACCTACCTAAATCAATTGAGGAGTGGGTGGATAAGAGGGTCAGAGATGGAATTAATCTGTTGAAGAGCAGAGGGGAAGACAGCCCATATAGCTGGGTAGGAAAGAAGGGATAGTTCAGTTATATTAGCTCACAGTAATGGATTCTTTATGAGCAGAAATTAGGGATGAGCTGAATGTTCAATTTCAATGTTCATATTGTAAGGTGTTCTTTTGAATGAAATAACTTTTCAGAAAAATAGTAGTTACATTTTCTGAAAACTCAGTGTTTGGCTTGCAAGAATTTAATGCATGTTTCCATTACACCAAGCTCCTTTATGTTTCTCTCTCTTTTTTTCTTGTTTTATTTTTTGAGGAGGCACCTTTTTCCTGCAGATAGTCATGGATGGAACAGAGCAAACATACAACATGTCATCAGTCAACCTGAGCAAATGTAATCCCATTAGGTCTTATAACCAACTTCTACATGGCAGATAGGACAACTTTAGATAAAACATGACATGACAACATCACAAGCTTGAGTGAAGGTCTACATAGTTCAAACATTTAAGATAAAAAAATTATAACTTGAGTGTCAATGCAAAGAGTTATTTTAGGAAATATGAAAAAACATTCAATTGCATTAGGAGTTTCAGTTCAAGTCTAATAAATTTATTGACATCAGTAGCATCCTGAAAGGCAAAGACTCAAGAAAGCTGCTTGAAATATTTTAGAACACAAGTTCTCAGAAAATAATTCATTTCTTATTTTATAAATAATTGTATAAAAACAATGACCCACACTAGCTACATAAACTGGACAGCATAATGGTATGAAGCAAAAGTATGAATATTGTTGTAGTCCACCATTATCTAGTATTCTTTTGCTTGCTTCCAGATAGACAACCTTAGCCACGACCAATAAAAAGATGTTGCAGCTACCCTGTTCAATTTACTTTTTGAGTAGCAAAGTAGGTACAGAAGTAGGGAAAACATGCGAGAGTTACAAGAGTAAAGTGACATCATCCAGATCCCCATAAAATCCAGTAAATGAGGCAGGTTATCTGGGTGATAACAGCTTCATTTGGACACACCCATATTCTCTCTTTTCCTACTCCAAATGAACTGAGCCATAGTTTGATCATTTTGAATGTGACTTAGAATTAATAAATATAATGTAATGTGCCTAATTACAGTTATTTATTTATTTATTTATTTATTTATTTATTTATTTATTAGATCTTTTTTTATCCTGCCTCATTAGCCATAATGCTGCCTGGGAAGGTTACAAATAAAAATATACAATATGGTATAACCCAACGCCAGGAAGAAAACATACACAATCAGTGCAGCTTTTATTCATCACAGAATGACAGGTCACATTTCTCCCCTGGTAGTTGTTCCAAGCAAAGGTTTTTCCTGCAGTAAAAATATATAAACCAAGAGGGAAGAGCAAGGCACCTCTACACCTTCTTTAAAAGCAAATCTCCTGCTACAGCTAGTAAGGGCACAATCCTACAACTCCCAGCATTACATGTATATAGAATTGTGCCCCAAGTCAAGGTGCTGCTAGAAGGAGGCCTGGGGTCTTTGCTGAGGAAGTCCCAGAACATATAAGGACTACTTCAAAGAACTGCATCTAAGGGTGCAAGCCTATGCACATTTAAACTGAAAGATCCTATAGTTGGTAGAACAAGCTAGGAGCAAAAGAAACTTTTTCTGTCTAAACATGCACAGGGCTGTGTCCCAGTTCCATTACTACAGCCCTGCTTCATCCCCTCCCCCTCCCCCAACAAAGGAAGACATTGATACACATGGAAGACACTTTTGACAGTGGAGCAACATCCAGTCAATAATGGCACAGTGGATCAGTGCTGTGACCAACACATGCAGATTCACCAAGCCTACAGTCCTATGGACTTGGGAGCCAGCACCCCTGCATACAAGGAGGCTTATTATACCTCTGGGTGATCACTCACAGGATTGCGTCAGAAATCACAAGTACACATCTCCATTTCTATGCACATCTGGCTGATATAATACAAATTCTGGCATCCCTGTTGAGACAGAAGTGGGTCCCCATGTTTGATGAAGATGGGAATGCGCCTTTAAGTACAGTAACTTCAGCTCCTTGTTAAACATAACAGTCTCCAGATTATGTCTCTAATGATGGTTACATAGTAACTTTTGAACAAACATTACATGGAATAAATATTTCCCCATTATTTAATTATTTCTCCCCCCACCCATGTATACTGCATTCCCAATATATATGCTTTTATATTCTTCTTGCATATTATATATTTAGCTCTTGCTATTTTTGGTTGTAACACCAGTGCTAGGTTCATAATATATTCAGCATTCTGATTTCTTTATCTCCTGCAGAAATGCCCTTGATTTCTGGATTACTTCTATTGAAACCATCAAAGGTTCTGTGCAGCACATAAATAAGAGGAGTCGCAGCAAACATCCCTTTCTTATAACCTGTAATAATAAAAAAAATGCCCTATCACAGATATAGAGGCCAATATGAGAGCTGCGAAAGAAATAGACAAAGAACCTGAAATTGTCAAGAGAGCGTAGGGAACAATATCAAGAGCAAATGAGTCTCAGAAGGACAGTTATAAAGAAAGCGAAAGCAGGAGGATTTGGAATGTGATGCAGGAGGGCAGAAGAGGCTGCTGTAAAGAACATTGTTTGAGAAGGAAAAAGCTGGTCTTGTGATTAAAGCACTAAGGGCATCGTCCTGTACAAATTTAGACAGAAAAAGCTCCACAATTCCTAGTGTGTCCCAGAAAGCCAAACTGGCTGGGGCATGTTAGGAGGCGTAGGGTGTTTTTCAGCATAGGGTTGCATACTTAGACAACAGTGCAATACAAAATTAAATGGGAGTCATCCCCATTGAACTCAGTGGGGATTGCAATTCAGTAGAGAGGTGCAGGCTTAGGTTGAAAGTGTCGAGCATTCAAGACAAGGCATGTGGAGTCTTTCTCTGCCATTGACACCTGACAAACTTCAGAGCCTCACGAAACATCTGTAACTGCTTGCTGCATTCATAAAAACAGGCACTGCACCCGCAGATATTACACTAATTCTTCTCACAGAGCCTCCAGAACAACAGATTCTTGCATTTGGATTGGCCTGATTAAAGAAGCTTTAAGACAGTACTAATGAGGGAGAACGCACTACCATTTTATCCACCACAGTGAGCTCCAGTAGCCAAATGGGAACAGGCTGCAGTAATCTGAAGGGACTGCAGACAGGAATGCCAGTTCATCTGACTGTTTAGTCTGTTTGCTTCTTCAGTATTTCTGTACCGCTCTACAGCTACATCGGCAGCGAGCATTTTTTAGAAAGTTTCTGGGCTTAAAGGGAATTTAACCAGAACCATGGGGAACATCAGCCTGTTTCATTACAGGACAGAATTCATCAGTATCCTTAATTCTTTCTTAACGACTTTAAGGGCTTAAGGACTTCAGAATAATTGTGTGGGGGGACATCACCATGTAGTTCCACTTACTTCATAGGGGAAGAAAGATGTGACAATCAAGTGTCATATATCAAAGATGTACCAATTTCACTAGGCAAGAACCGTGTGTGTGTGTGTGTGTGTGTGTGTGTGTGTGTGTGTGTGTGTGTTAGACAATCCCACCATATGCATATGGGTGTGGGGACACACGTGTCATCAGGGTAGAAAGAAATAAAACAGTGAGGGGGGGGGAGATTTTCATTTGTGGTTTAGTACTCTGTGTCTCATTTCAAAATCTTTAACACTGTGAGAATTGGAATAAACTGTTTGCAGTTATAACAAGCTATAAGATTCATGGCTTGTATAAGGTCCTAAACTAGCTCATGTTGGGTCTTAAACTAAAATGCAAACTACATTGACCTGAGACTCAGTCCATTCAACATAAATTAGTCTGAAGCTCAGCAGGACTCAACTTTGAAGCAAACTATGACAGGGCTGCCCCATTCAGGCTTCTACCCCATATCAACTTAACAGGAAGTAAGTCTCATTAAACTCAATGGATAGACTGCACGAATAGCCTTGCAAGCCACTGACCCACCCTTCATAGTTGAGAGGGATCTTTCTGGAAAAGACATTTTCAGAGCCCAGAAGGAAAAACTGATAATACAACGCAATACTAAATCTACTGGTTCCTTTTTCAGTATTAGTTGCACTTGGAAACCATGTTTAATACTGGAACTCTCCCCCTGCCCACCCCACCCCACCCCACATCACCACCACCCACACAGTATTTCCTTACAGTAATCGAAAAGGTAGCTCATTAGGTATAACCTTTATGCCTTACTTTTCGCACTCTCCCTAAAGGCAGCCTTCCAGTTCCTTGAGATATTTAAAACAGGAATAGGAAATAAATTATATAATTACTTAGACTATTATACAATTAGCTCACCATAGAGATGGAAATAAATCTGTCTTCGGAAATGTTTCTCTTACAACCAAGATGGGAAGGCATATCAAAGACTTTGCTCTCGATTTCTACTTTCCAGGAATCCCTTGGCATCTTTTTTCAAATTCATTTCTTGATGTATCTTTAGAACCTCTTTTTAGCCTTTTAAGAATACAATTCTGTATGTTTCTGCTCTGAAGTAAGCCATACTGTAGCCAGTAGAGTTTACTCCCAGGTAAGTATATATCAGATTGCAGCTTAGAGAGTGGATACTTTACCACTCCCTCTCTGAGAGTCTCCCAGCCTTCCCCCCCCCCCCCCCCTTGATTAAAGAGCTAAAGTGTAACACACTGTGACTTCCTAGAAAACGTTTGAGAGATATTCACTGATGTTCTTCAGGCCCTTTCCAAACAAATTACCCATCACCAGCCACCAAAGAGCTAGATCTTTCTGGCAGAAAGAGTTGTCCTACACGTTGGGTGCTTCCAGATGGATGGACAGCTGCACCACTTTTTTTTTTCCCTGCTTAAAAGAAAAGAAAACGACAGGAGCAGTAAGAAAATTCCAAGAGGGACATAAGTAGATGAAAATGTTATTTGACACCCTCATAAAATTCCACAAATGAAACAGGGTGATGATATCTGGGTACATTCAGTAGCTTAAATTACCATGTTTTTAAAAATGAGAATTTCCAGTTTCACCATGTCAGTTCTCAAGCTGGGGAATGGGGACACAATCCAGATGCAAGGTACCAAAGCCAGTTCCTGAAAAGATTCAAGATTTATTTATTTTGTTTACTTACGTTATTTCCATGCCACCCAATACACAAATCTCTCTGGGTGGTGCACAAAAGTTAAATCGAGAGATAGGCACAATCTTGTGGATACTGACAGAAGCAAAAGTCTGACAATGTCCAGCATTTCCCAGCCAACATGCTGAGAACTGAAGGATTCTTGTTTGCTTAAACATGTAGAAGATTGAACTCTTTAGAGTTTTTTTTTTAACAACTTTATGATCACCAACAGTTAATAACCTATGGACAACAAACTAAAGTTCTAGTTAATTACTTTTACAGTAGCATGAAGTTAGCTAGGCATAGAAAATATATGAATAGATTTGGAAATCTATGCTCTCTACACATCTACGTGGAAGTTGCTTCCCTTGATTTATGGGGCATAGATACTAATGCCAAACTAATACCAAATTAGTGTGAATGCTAAGGAGAAGAAATGGAAGGTAGCACCAAAACCAGGGAAAAGAAGGCACAAGGAGCAAGATTAGTCCAGCATGTCTGCATCCTAAAACACACCTTCTGGAACAAATGCTTTTGCCCAGTTCTTTCAAGAAACTCCTCCTGTGGCTACACAAAAGCTGGAGGAACTTCCACTCTGGGAGGAGAAATGGGTGAAGAGATTTGCCTCCAGATCTTTATCATAGTAAAACACCTTGGGAAGCATTGAAACTAGAAGTACTGAACCAGAAGTTTGTCTGTTAAAGTAGATTTGATACGGAGTTATTTCCATCTCGTTAAAGTAAAGCTATTTACAATGGCTAGGAAACATGATAGGCAAGTGTGCAATTCGTTATTTCAGACAACAATACACAAAC
The DNA here is from genome assembly GCF_004798865.1 of Varanus komodoensis. Taxonomy (NCBI): domain Eukaryota; kingdom Metazoa; phylum Chordata; class Lepidosauria; order Squamata; family Varanidae; genus Varanus; species Varanus komodoensis. The sequence goes on along the minus strand of NW_025335941.1, from coordinate 2,674,037 downwards.
ATTTTCTACATAATTTGATTCTTACCTTTCATCCAAAAAAACCCCTAAAACCCTCAGGAGCTTCAACTAGGAAAGAACTTACTTAAAGCTTCTGAGCAAAGGGCTGACCCTGCCTTGTGCCATCAACACCCAACAGTCCCCGCACGACCTATAGTGCACCCTGAATTCGTGACGGAACTGACGATCGCCGAGCCAAGCATTTCTTGAGTGACTTTCGCGTCGTCCTGCCTAATCCTAAAGAGAAAAACTTCAACGTTTACTCCCGCCCCCAGGCTGAAAGGAGTGGAAAGACAGGCTGGAGTTCTACGCGGCCACTAGGGGGCGAGCAGGAGCCTCCCGGCTAAGCACGAGGACGCGCAGGCCTCTGGAAGCCGCGCTTTGCGCGCACGTGATTTCAAGCAGAGCCTCCGGGAAGTTCCAGCGGGATTGGCCCATGCGATGGAAGAATGGGTCTGAGCTTATTTACGAGATATAAGGACGCCGTCGTTAATTCGATCCAAGGGGTAGAACTGGCATTGAAAGATGCCAAACATGGGCCAGAAACAACAGAGGGGTCGCTAGCAAAATAACCATAGCCGCGAGCGGGCCTTTACGCGCCTAAGCGTCTGAAACTGGGCCCCTGCAATCACCAAACGGGTGTTTTCCATTCGCTGCCTTAAACGCAGGGAACGGTCGTAGCGATCGTGAGTAAAGTAACAGCGGGCGGAACGGAGAATGACCGGCCTGTGTTTAGAGGAAGGAGCCGGTTCAGAATGACCGGCACGCTCGGATGTGTTTGGAGGGGTGATCCAGAGCGAGTGGAGCAACACGAGCATTGCAGACACCGGGTCTTTTCTGCTCCCGCCGGACCGGGTCTTTTCTGCTGCAGCCGCAGCGGGCGCCCTGCCGCTCTGCCCCTTCTCCACGCCCCGGTTGCAGGTCAGCGGCCAGGAGGCACTGCAGACCTTTCCTGGCCTTGAAAACGAGCAAGGAGTCTTTGGGTATCAGTTTATTCTGACAGAAGCCTCCGTGGACGCCGTGCGTCTTTCGCAGTGGCTGCGAAAGCTTCTGCCAGAGTAATTGTTTAGGGTGCAGTGCGAAGCTCCTCCCGGTAGGAAGGAAAAGAAGAGTCCTGCAACTGCCAGGCTGCCCCAGAAGAGCTGCAGGGCTTTTCTGTCGAGCCGTCAAAAAGAAGAGATGTCCAAAAGTCAGTAAGATCAGAGGAGCTGCAAGCCCTCGTTTTGCCTCTCTCGACCTCCCTTCTGCCTTAAGCTGGCCGCACTGAAACGAATACGAAAGACCAGCTCAGCATATGGGAAAGGGGACCCAGGTAACCTTGTCCGGCTGAGGCAGCAAAAACGGCGCAGGATCTCAGGGCACCGGAGACTAACCCCATTGTTGTCCAAAGGGCTGTTGGGAAGGGCCAGGGCGGAGTGGTTGGCACCAAGGCTACCAAACTGCAGTTTACGAGCAAACATATACGAGACACGGACCCTAGGGGTCACGACCCACACGTAAAGCGCAGCCTCGTGTATGCACACTCAGAAGCAAGCGCCCCGGAGTTAAATGGCTCTCACTCCCAGGTAGCTGGATGCAGGATTGCACTCCAAACGAACACGTTAGCTCCAATCCTGAGGGAAGGACTCGCGCCTAAGGTCCTGTTGAAACTGAGGGGCCTCACTCTAGTGACGGCTAGCAGGTTTTAGGAAGGCTTGATCAGCACTCGCTCTCTCTGGATTGGGACCATGCGGCGAGGCGTTCCGCTGAAGTCCACTGAACGCCCTTTCAGGCAATGCAAGCAGCTTAGAGCTGCAGCCCCAGCGGGATCGTATTTTGCTTCCTGTATTTTTATTTATTTTTTAGCATAGGAGTTAAAAAAATAAAGTTCTCACACGTTTCTTCTTACCACTTCGGCCCGCACAGAGACCAGAGATCTGAAATCCTACCACCACCCTCTGCCCAACTCAAGCGAAGGGTCAACCTAATCTAGGACGCCTTTGACCGACAGTAAAGGCCGAACAGTCTTTACTTGCGGCGTGTGTCTGGCGGCTATGTCGTCTTTTCGTTTTTACTCTAGAGTAGGGGCAGAAGGGTGGACACGGGCCTTAAAAGTCCCTGCCCCTGATCCAGACGGAGGGCACCGCGCCTACTCTGAAGTAAGATGAACGGCGCTGCGATGGAGCGGAGCGGAGCAGCCGATGCTGCGCGCACCTTTGGGGGACTGTGTGTTCGGGAGAGCAGCCCCGGGAGCGGGAAGCGGCCGGATTTGCCCCGCCGACCGCTCCTCGCAGGCCGCTTGCGCCGCCACCCGCCTCCGAGGAGCGGCGGGCCCCACGCAGAGGCTCCTCGGGGCTGCCGGGCGCCTCCAGGCCGCTTCTGGGAGCGGGCTTGTCCTGCCCAAGTGGGGCGGGGGAGCCTGCTTCGGGCGGAGGGGAGGGGAGACGGGATCCGATTTTCCCTGCCTCCTGTTGGCACAACCGGGGTGGGGTGGGGTGGGGTGGGGAGACGCGGATCACCACCAACGCGCGCGGAGCTGAAGTGGAAAGCCCCATTCAAGGAGGTTAATCTTGGCAGATGGAGAGGAGGGGGGGGGGCTGGATGTTAAGGAAACGCGCCGGCGGATGCCCTCCTGCCTTTCACAGCGCTGCCTGTCACTCCCCAAGGCTTGTTATCCTTACAAGGCATCAGTTTGTTTGGCTGATCTCAGCAAGGTTTTCTCCTCCAAGTAGAACTCTAATTGCTATAATTCGACTGTATCATTTGGATCGTTGCGCTACTGTTGTTTTCTCTCGCTCCCTCGCTTTCCCCGAGCCTTGCAATAAGGCGCTCCAGTGCCAAATTAGCAGGTTGCAGGAGGAAAGAGGGAGAAAGAGACCATCAAGGAAGGGAAGTTTGTTTTTATTTTTATTTTTTAAGCGGGGTGGGTGTGGGGTGGGGAAAAGAAATGGAGGGAGAGGCAGGGAGCGCGCAAGGCGCCGGCAGAGGGGCGCGGGGATCGCGCCTGCTCGCCGGAGACCCAGGCAGCCCCTTCGGCTTCCACCGCTGCGTGCCCGTCTCTGGCTCGGACGCTGGGGTGCTGAAGTTGCTGGTGGAGATGGGCGAATGCGGGGCAGGCAAAGCCGGGCTGCTTCCGCGGGGAAAGCGGCCGAGGGGCGGGGAGGCGTCCGTGAAGTGCCCGGGGACGAGACCCCTTTCCTTCCCGAGCGGGGATGTGTCGCAATCGCGAGGACAGTATCCGGCGCTCCGGAACACAGAAGTGACGAGAGAGCGCGAGATGCAGGGGAAGGAAGGAAAGGAGTGAGCCACTTCCAATAATAATAACAACAACAATAATAATGAAAAGCAGACCCTCCTTGAAATAGACGGGCCTTTCGCTTCTAAGAGCTGCACAGGCAGGTTCGCACCCCGTGCAAACGGCGTCGGATTTGTACCAGCAACCGCTACAACACGCCAAGGTTTCACCTCCTTCGGTTATTTTTTTTTTTTAATTCCTGTTCTCCTTAAAATAATCGAGCGTCTACTGACACATCTATTTCCACGTCATGCTCCCTGTCTTGGCTAGAACTGACCCCCGCCCCCCGCCCTGTTGACAAGGGAGCGGGAAGAAACAATGCCAGAAGCAGGGCTAGCCGAGGCTGCGTTTCAAGTGCAGTTATTGACTCAAGCCGGGGAGCGAGCGCAGATCGACCCGCGCAGCCCAAAGAATGAGTGGCTTGTATCGACCCACTCGAGCGACTTTCAGGGCCGGGCGGCCAAGTGGCTTTTCCTGAATAAAGCCACGCTGTAAAGTTGTTGCGACCGCACAAGTGGGGCTGCTGAACCCGCCGGACTGAGTAGTTGCTGCCCTAAGGAGCGTCTCACGATTTCTTGCTAGAAATGTGCTGGATTTAGACTCCTTTTAGAACAAAAACAAGCCAACCCCCCCCCCCTTAAAGGTGTTTTCCCGTCCTTAATAGAGGGGGGCTCAAAAGAGGGAGGGAGGGAGGAGAGAGGTAGACACGGGCCGATGAGACGGAGCATCTCGGGCGGCAAACGGGCGCCTGAGGGGGAGCTGGGGCGCCCTGCCGTCTGGGCACCCGGCTCGCACTTCGCCGGGCGTCCTCTCCTTTCCACCCTCGCCCCCAAGGTGGGAGGCTTTGCCGCAAGGGAAAGGGCGAACCAAACGCCGCGGGAAGGAGGGAACAGTGGGCCGGAGGCAACACGAGCCAAACCGCTTCTCTGTCCCCTTTGACCCAAGGGCGTTGGCCGGGCGGGGCACGGCGAAGACACAGGCTCCATTTCTAGGAGACTGCTTTCCACGCCCTTCCAATAGGTGGCAGGATAGCTCGACGGATTCTTGGTCGGGCCGCGAGCATTTAATTCCCTCAGCTGCCAGAGATCAGTTTCTCCTCGCCGGTTCACTTTATGCTTTCCCTGGTTCCACTTGGACGTGCCGTGCCCAGCCCAGCCCAGCCCAGCCCAGCCCGGTCTCGCTTACTTCGTTTTTCCTTCTGCCCCCCTCCCCGAGCACAGGCAGCCCCGGCTGAGAAGGGCAGAGGGGCCCCTCGCGGTGGCTGCTGCCTGGCGCTCAGCCCCAAGTGAGCAGGACCCTTTCTCAGCCGCCCAGCTCTAGCAGCGGGAAAGCCGGTCTCATCTCTGCGTGTGTTCGTTTTTGTTCGGGCCGGTCTCGCGCGTATGCATCTGCCTGTCCGGCTGGCCAGACCAAGGCCCAAAGGACCCCCTTAAAATGGAGTTCGCCCGCTCCCCACGCAGTGGCAGAAAGCGAGCGCCGCGTGGACTGCGCAGCCCGCTCTTTGCCAGCCCTCCGGCTTCGCCCGCGCGCGGGGCGGCCACGGCGGCGCATCCC
>NW_025335941.1:2640236-2669112 GCF_004798865.1 Varanus komodoensis | reverse complement strand
CCGGCGCATCCCGCGGCCGGGCGCAGGGGCGGCGTGGGCGGCGCGGCGCACCGGGCGGCCGCGGCCGCGGCAGGTGAGCGGCAGGAGCCGCGGGGCCTCTCGCCCCGCGACCTCGGGGGAGGCTCTCCCTCTGGGCGCCGGCGCCGCGCCTCCCCGCTCCGTCCTCGCCTCCGGGCGCGCGCGAAGCACTTCTGCCAAGGCAGCCCCGGAACGCCGATCGCGCATTAGCATTTGAAAGCGTGATCCAGATGTTTATTACAGTGGAGAGAGAGAGAGAGATCCCAATTATAAATCCTTGTATTTTTAAATACCAACTGTAAGCGATTCAAGTAGATGCCTTTGTAAATTTCTTTTGACGCGTTGCGTGAGAGATGGAGTGGAAATAAAACCAGGCCTGGAATGTTTCCCCTAGTCCCAAACTCGGATTCCCATCACGATTCGCGTCCTCGTTCCTCTCGGCTCTGCTGTTTTGGCTCTCCCTTGGCAAGGCGGCGGGAAACCTGGCCCTGCGCACCCGCGAAGCCGTCGCTGCCGTGCGACACACATTCGCCGAGAGGTCACAGCCCCTGATGTCAACCAAGTTTTATTTCCCCGGTGGAAAGATCTCATTCTAGGAGGGTGAAAGGTCACCCTATTTATTTCTGTATTAAACGTGAATAGGACTTCTTTCAACACACACACGCACAGTTTCCGCATCCGACTGGTTTGGAATGGGCAGAGACAGCCACCCTACTCGCCACCGCCCGCGCTCCTTTCCAACCCTGCTGATTTCACACGGGGTCGAGATTAGGGGCGGGTGACGGGAGGAGAGCGTCAAGCCGCCCGCTTAATTTCCGTGGGGCTAGTGCAGAGAGACAGGCGAGATCAGCTAGGCAGCTGTGATGTCCCAGGAGCCCAATTTTCAGAGCGAGGCTGTTAGGTGTGGAATCAGTCCCGACGATGAACCAGAACCAAAGTTCTCTATTCCATCTCCTTCCAGCCAAACCACAGAATTTCAGAAGGATTTTCCCCGTAATGACGCGGTGTTGCTTAGGCGAGACAGTTTCTACAACAGGGACCAAAGATGGAGCGAGAGAACGCCAGGCAGAATAATCGCCGAGAAACCATTGAGTGAAACTCTAACAAGTTGCTGCCAGCAATTCCCTTCCATCCTTCCTGCTCGTTTGTTGGGGTTCTCTTGAGCCTGTTCATACTTAATCGTTTGATTAGTTAAAAATATGCGCCCAGTGTTAGAGATCGGCTCTATCTGCGAAGTTTTTTGTACCAATTTGTCGATCAATGAACTCCTGTTTATGGATCTGTCTACACATCTATGTGCATATAATCCCATGTACTTGAAATTTCCCGTTCACGCCAGGTATAAATAAGGTCGTGATTATGTATGTATGTATGCATGTTTGCACGGACGTCTACACACACATGTTAAGAAGTACAATTCATTGAACACAGAAGGATCCCCTTCCAACCAGACATGCACAGGGTTCTGCAGTTATGCAGAATTCTTTCCGGATAATTTTAGGGCTCCGGATAAATATCAGAACTAATGGAAAGTAATTACCGTTAACCCAGTAATTCAGTGGCTAATTTAATAAACCTCAACAAGTTCACTCTCTAAAAATCAGGGACAGCAAATCTTTCTGAAACAACAAACCGGAGATTTGGATCGCATAATATCGATCCAAGCAGGAGACTGTCCGAGTTGTACCAAACTGAGCTGAGACCTAGTGTAACACGGACTGCAGGGGCTGATCGCCTCCGCCCGCTGGGAGGTGCGCAGTGGGAAGGAGTGGTCCCTTAGCGGAGAAAGACGCCGGCGCCGGTGACCGTCCGCGCAGGTCCCTTCCCGTCCTTCAGCCCCAGGCAGGGCCAGGTCGGTCCGCGGAAGGAAAGTTGGTCCGCTAACTTTGCCGGGTCCGCGCCACTCCCGCTCCGCGCCGGAATCCGGGCCGCGTTTTCCCCTTGGCTGGCGCCGGAGGCTGCCCGGCCTCTGGCGAGAGCCAATCGGAGCGCGGCTCGCAGCACGTGGAGCAGAGGGAGTCTAGCGCCCAGCTACTGCGGCGCAGTCACTACGCTGGTGCCCGGTGTCCTGGCCAGGAGCAGCGAGAGGGGCGCCGAGCCGCAGCCGCTGCCTGGTGGGGAGGCGGGGAGCCGGTTCGAGCCGCGCTCGGCCGCCCGGAGCCCGCCGGCGGCGGCGGCAGGACAAGGGCAAGCCCCGCCAGCCCCGCCAGCCAAAGCCATGAGCAACCAGTACCAAGAGGAGAGCTGCTCCGAGAGGCCCGAGTGCAAGAGCAAATCGCCGACTTTGCTGTCCTCCTACTGCATCGACAGCATCCTGGGCAGGAGGAGCCCTTGCAAGATGCGGCTGCTGGGACCCACCCCCAGCCTGCCGCCGCTGGCCAGCCGCGCGGAGCAGGACAAGGCCGGGCAAGGTAAGGCGGCCGGGCAAAGGGGGCGAGGCGGGGTGGCAGGGCGCGGGCGAGCGGACTTTCCGGCAAGTTCTTCCCTGGCAGACCACCGAGCGGGTCCGGGAGGCGGCTCCGCTGAGACCTCGTCTTTGGAAGGCCCCTCCCGCCAAGGACCAGCGCTTTGTTGGCGGGGGGGGGGGGCTGCCATTATCTCCCTCCCTTCCTCTCACCCATAGCCGGGCTATGGGTGAGAGGAAGCCCCTCGATTCGGGCGATCTGGAACCCGTGTGAACTCCGCGCGCCCACTGCTCTGCTTCGCCGGGGCTCCTACTGCCCCGCTCAGCACTGCAGGCGAGGAAGGGGCTGGGGGTGCAAAGCGAGGGTCCCCGTCCTGCCCCCATCCTATTTTGGGCAGGCGGCATTGTGGTGACACATGACGGCCGTTGTCAGGAGGTCCTCGAGGGGATGTTCTTTCTTGCTCGGCAGCGCCTTTCTCTGCCAGGCCTGAAGGGCGAATGGATCTGGTGTCGATCGCAGTGACAGTCCAGGTTGCTAGAAATTGGGGGTCCACTGAGACTTTAAGGGCATGAGAAGGAAAAGCAGGCCTGGTTCTCCAGCTCTTCTGGAGGGAAGGCTCGCTTCAAATTCCCGGCGGTCTTGGAGCAGGCAGGGAAATTTGGAAATTCTTTTGACGTAACGGCGGGTGTCCGGTGCCATCAGGACGAGGGGAGCGCTTTTAGACAGGTGTCCCTTGACGTTTGTGGAAAGGTCAGAATGGTTTGAACTTAAAGAACAGACGGGGCCGTTTGCTTCTCAGGCCGTTCGCGGGTCCTTGCTCCGAATAATGGCTCGATTCGCACTCTCAAGGAAGCATGTCAAAACCTTCCTGAAATCCATGTTTGGATGGAGGTGCGGTTTATACTTTTTTAGAAATTAAAAGCTGGATAGATTTCGGCGGATCTTCCTTGTAAGCTCTTGAGGTCTGGACGTAATCTTAGGCGAGTCCACCTTGTTAAGAATGGAGCAACCTACTTAAAAAGTTGGAGGCTCCTGGAGCAAAACGGGGGGGGGGGGTATTCCCAGTCGGGGGGCGTGCAGAGCTGCTTTGAGACCACCCCTTGCTGAAGGCAGGGACGGGCCCTGCTCTTTCGTGCAGGGAGAGCCGCCGAGCAGGCTTGGAGGCCTCCTCTGCTGGCATCGGGACGCTGCGGGGAGGCTGAGCCCGGGCTGGGCGAGAGGGGCCCGCCCCGCCTCGCCTCGCCTCCTCGGCCCAGTGGGTGACCCACGCCTGTCTCTGTCCTCCCGGCAGGAGCAGCCAAGGGCAGCCCGCCGGGCTTCGAGGCGGCCGAGCTGCACCTGCCGCCCAAGCTGCGCCGCCTTTACGGGCCCGGTGGAGGGCGGCTGCTGGCGCGGGCCGAGCGGGCCGAGGCGGGCGCCTCGTCGTGGGACTCGCTCAAGATTAGCCAGGCGCCTCAGGTCAGCATCAGCCGCAGCAAGTCGTACCGGGAGAACGCGCCCTTCGCGCGGGCGGCCGCCCTCGACGACCTGGGCAGCCCGGCAGGCGGCGGCGGCGGCGGGCCCGACGTCGGCAGGCCCGGCCGGGACGACGAGCTGCTGGAGGAGGAGGACGAGGACGACGACGACGACGACGACGACGAGGCGGAGGAGCTGGACGAGGAGCTGGACGAGGACGACGAGCTGCTGTCCGAGGCCCAGGAGGCGCGGCGGGGCGCGGGCGGCGGGGTCGGGGCCGCCGGAGGGCCTGCGGCGGCGGCGGCGGCGGCGGGCGCGGGCAGCGAGGGCGCGGACGGCTCTCCCAAGGAGGAGCTGCTGCTGCCCGCGGACGAGCTGGCCGAGGGCAAGGACGGCGAGGACAGCGTGTGCCTGTCGGCGGGCAGCGACTCCGAGGAGGGGCTGCTCAAGCGCAAGCAGCGCCGCTACCGCACCACCTTCACCAGCTACCAGCTGGAGGAGCTCGAGAGGGCCTTCCAAAAGACGCACTACCCCGACGTCTTCACCAGGTAGGGACGGGGCGGCCGCGCCGGCGCCCTTCCAGGGGCTCCCGGCTGCGCCGCGGCGCGGGCGAGTGCTCTTCCGCTCGGACTTGGACGGAGCAGGATGGCGACGGGCAGCTCGCGGGCCGCCCCTGCGGGCAGGGCAAAGTCGGCGGGCGAGCCGGCTTTGCTTGGCTCTCGCTGCTAAATTCGCTGAGCAGGGAAAGCGAGGCAAGGCCTTGGGGAGCTGGGCGCGGGGAAGGGGAGTCGTGGGGAGCCGAGACGAGGGGCAGGGCGCAACTCCCCCAGGCAGGTCGGTGCGTCGGAGAGTTTTCTGCAAGCCCGCACGCCCACCCCGTCTCCCGGCCGTCGCCGCCGGCTCCGTGTCGCTCCGAGGGCCATCCCTCCCCGCAGTGCGTGGCCTTTCCTAGCCGACGTGCCCAGAGCTCGGGGAGAGGAGCTTGAGCTCACCAGCCAAGGACGGGTGAGACTGAGCTTGGGCCAGGCCTTGCCAAAATCTCTCGGGGTCTATTTTTGCCCTGGTCCTCCCCACCAGTCTGCCGGGTATCAGTTTCGCAGCTTTCCATGGAAGCTGGAGAGCTGCCTTGCTGTTTGGAAGTCGATGTATGCATGCGTGTGTGTGTGTGCATATATATTGAAAAGATCAAAGTATTCCGCTTTGGAGGGCTAAAAATATGGGACGAGATGGCAGCGTAGCCGGGTCGCTTTGGCAGAGGCCCCACGCGCGAGCCCGCCGCCTACTCGCTGGCTCCGCAGGACGTTCCTGGGCACAGTCCAGAAAAGAAAAGAAATTGGACAGAGGGGTGGCGGTGGGGTGGGAGAAAGAGCCACTCCATGGACCGCCTTGCTTGGGATTTGACCGTGCAGGGGGTGGGGTGGGAGCGGTACCGCGTGCAGGCTTACTCTCAAGGCTCCAGTCTGCCTTGAAATGATCAGGATTCCAGGGGAGCCCACTTCACACACGCTTCAGTTTAAAGTCCGCTTTGGGAGGCGAGCTTAATGCAACCGAAGTAATAACGGGAAGATCCATTTGCTTGGGGCCATGTATAGATGACCTTTATTAGTCGGGTTCGGATCCTTTGCTCTCCCCACCAGTGGTTTTCCTCTTTCTGAACCCAAAACGGCCCAGTCATGTAGCTAAATAATCGGGAACAAAGAAGAAAAGAGCAAAACGCTCTTATTAAACTCAGGCTGAGGTTGACCTGTTTCGGGGCAGGGAAGTGAAAGAAATTGAATTTTTACTTGCAAGACTTGATTTCTTCGTGTATATGTGTGTGTGTGTATGTGTGTGTGTGTGTGTTGGTGGCATTCGGACTCCAGGTAGTCACATTTCACAATCCTGGTAGCAAATGTTCCTGTGTTTTTGTTTTCTTTCAACTTGTGCCAAGAAAGAGGAAATTCTTGGTCTCTGAATATAGTCATTTCCCCCTCCTTGACTTCAAAAACTGCGTGCTTTAAACTCATACCTCCTTCATCCTGGGAACATTTCCGCGGAAATGGGTTGCGTTTCTGTCTTAGCGCACCTGCTGGAATATCCTTCCAGGCCAGCGGGGTAAGAATCGCAGCCTCGGCTGGATGGCTGAGAAAATCAGCGGGATTCTCTTGCTGCTGTACGGGACGGTGGGCTGGAGCACAGCTCCGTGGCAACCTTTCTTCATAGCGATCCTGGAAGTGGCGTGTGGCCTTTCCTGGAAGTCTGTGGGGAGGGGGCGCAAATACATAGGCCTGGCTCCAGTTCGAATTGCATTTGAAGTGGAAATGTATTTACCAGGCGCATTTAGCCAGGCCACTTCGCGCCAGACGTGCATCGGGCAGGAGAGCGAGGGCTTTGCTTCAGCTGGCGATCCTGCCGGGGAAACCCGACGGCCCGGCCTGGGGCTTTCCCTTATTTGGCAGCCCGAAGGAGCCGGGCACGGGCAATCCTCTTGCCGCTGCAGCCCAGCCAGGCTCCCTCTTTGGCCAGCGCGGTGCTTTTCTTGCTAGCGGAGGGAGAGCCAATTATCCCGGGCGCTCTCATATTCGAGGTAAACAGATTATGAGCAGTTTCCTAACATCCTAATGGTTTCCGATTTGCCTTAATTGTTGCAATAATAACCGCAATGAAGGGCTCGCATTGCAGCTCAATGGATCACCCCTGTGCCGCAGCGCAGCCCTTGGAGCAAGGGAGCGTTTCTCGAAGGCGCGGAACTGCTGGAGGGGTTTGGCCCCGGAAGCAGGAGCAAAGATGAGCCTGGCGCAAGCTGGGGAAACGCAATCCCGTGGTGATCCGCTTCCCCCGCCCCCAAACCGTCCCGTCCCCTGAAAATGCATCAAGCGCGCGAGAAGCAGCGTTAATCGAGCAGGGAAGCCCCTGCAGCAGAAGCCACGAAGGGTGCTTGGGGTCCCCGCCTGAGTGCGGGCAGGAGCGTCCGGGCTGCTTCGGGATCGGGCCTGCGGGAGGGGCGGAGGCTCCGACATGCGGGGCGACCCGAGGTCAGCACCCGAGTCTCAGGGCAGGAAGTGGGCCTTGCCTGGGGCTCGTTTGCGCACAGATGGCTCTTCCCTATATGGACAAAGCGGGGAGGCGCTGGACCCCGAAGTCTGAGTCGCTGGACTCTTTCTCCCCCTCCCCTTGCAGGGCCTCACCTGAGCGCCTGTCTTGTTGTGCTTCTTTCCCTCCCAGGGAGGAGCTGGCGATGCGCCTGGATCTGACCGAAGCCAGAGTGCAGGTGAGTCCAGGGAGAGCGGGAGCTGGGAGGACAGCGGGGTGGCGGTGGGGGAATCCCTGTGGGTAGGGGGTCTCGGAAGGTGGTGGGACAATAAGGAGAGACCCTGGAACCCACATGCTCTCTTCCCGCCCCTGCTGCCCCATTACAACCAGACGCGGTGGTGATGGACAGCGGGCAGCCGTGTCAGATTTCGTTCCCAGTCCATGCTTAGATTGGGGCGGGGGGAGAAGAGAGACCCAGTAAGGCTTTCTTTCCCTCCACTCCCACCACCACACCACTAAAATCTTAGTGGTCGTTGTCAGCCCAACGTCGCGCCAAGCAGGTATCTGGCTGAGCTTCCAAATGGCCAATCCGGCCTCCATCAAAAGGCACTTTGGCGCTAGAGCAAATAGGACCCTTGAAAGGTCCCCCCCCCCCGGTTCCAAAGCGGGCCAAGCAGCGTGCTATTTGATTTCCCACATTTTGTTTTTGGATCTAATGTGCAATGCTATTAAAGGTGTTTGCCGGAGAGAGTGGGGGTCCCTCCCTCTCCCAGCCGAGCGCTTCTCCTCCAACTAGAGCTGGAGGCTCCGGAGCGTGGAGAAGCAGGCATTGAACACGCCCGGCGTTGGCCGGCCCCCAACAGATGGCTTCGGCCTTTTGGCTCTGAGCAAATCACTTTACACTGAAAGTCAGGCGCGGCTAAAGCATCATAAATTCCATATGGCTCATTTAATACACAACAGCTTCTCGCATTAGAGGGGCTAATGAAGAGCCCGGTCCCCTCCTTTCTGTTGACACATTTCTCCATTGTCAAACAGAGATGTGACAGCAAATCAGGATTTTCAGCTCAGGGGAATGAGTCGTGGGAAAGTTAAATAACGAAAAAGAGAGCGAGCAGAGACAGGGAGACCCCCCCCCTTTCTTTCTCGCCCGCCCCCCTCCTTATTCACCGAAGAAGATGTAATTAAGGGAATATGAATTATTAGAGTACCTCGGTTTACCTTTGGGTGTACTCAAACTTATTAATACACTAAGAGGGAGAATTTGCAGAGGGGCCCAAGTTGCTAATTGAGTTGGAAAAGAAGAGACACGCCGATGGCAAGATTTTCGCTGCCTGAAACGCAGCCCCTCGGCTGTTGCGCCCGGGCTGGATGGAGGGCCTTCCTGGCGGGCGCGGAAAAAACCCAGGCACCCGGGGAAGCTCCCTCCCTTTCTCACGCCCCTCGCGGTCTGTGGGTCCTTTCTCCTTCACCCCCCCCCCCCACGACCCTTTTGCATAGGCTTTTCTCGGATGGTAGCAAAAGCTGCGGGAATTTAAACAGCCCACCACGCGCGGATCTTTCCCGTTCTAACAGCGCGGGTTCAAATGGAAGAAAGTGCGTGGATGGCTCAGATCGTCTGGGAACGGCCTCGAGCCTCTAGTTTTGGTTACGAAAGGAAGACACAGGAGAACGGGGGGCTGGTTTATTGCTCCTGTTTTGTTCTCCTTCCAGCCCCCTCCCCGCCCGATGAAATGCCGAGCGGCGCCTGCGAAAGCGAACGCGGGCCGCGAGATCTCGTGGCGGCGCGCTGTGTGGGCGGCTGCGGGGATCGCGTAATAGCCACCTTAATAATATTAAAAAGATTCCATCGACTGGGAAATGAGCCTTAAGCCTTTTAAGCGCTGCTCAGAAGGCTTGGCTTTACGCTTGCAATAAAAGAAAACATGATGTTTAGCGTACGTGTTGGCGAAAACATTCAACTGTCTGTCAAACCCGCGGAGTTGAGTAAACGAGAGGGGGTGGGTGGGGTGAGGGGAACCGAAAAGCCTGCACGGTTTGGAAGGAAGGAAGGAAGGCAGCGGTAGCGTTAGGCGAGGCTTCCTGGCGGCGGCGCTATTACGGAGGGCCAGCTCCTTAGGCCGGGGCTCCAGGTGTGTTTCTCCCTGCGGTACTCGGAGCCCAGGCCACGAAGAGGTGATCGCTTCCGCTGAAATGTACGAGAGGACGCTTGGGGAAGTGGGGTGTTATTAGTTGCCTTACACCTCTAATGTCCATGGCCTATTCTAGCTTTGGAGGGAGGGGGAAAGATCCCTGCCAGCAAGGGGATTACAGTCGGAAGGGACATTCCTGTGTGTATTTCGACATTAAAAGAAAGCTCTACCATTTCCCAGCAAGTCTAGCTGGAGAGATGCTGGGAAATGCAGGCCCTTTTCTGTTTACACACGCCCGGGATTGCATTCGGACCCTCGCCAGCAAGGGCGCTAACCGAGGCAGGGCAAAGGACGGGAGCGCCACATCGTGTCGGGTTCTGGCCTCCAGGATCAGGCGCAGCCTCTACCGGCCCTCTGCTGCTGCCGTGGGAGCAGGCCTACGACCTGCGCTTGGGGACCGCCCTGCGGAGCGGAAGGGCCCGAGAAACCCCGCCGTTTGACTTCTTCCACTGGAGGATCGTCGCCGCGCTCGGCTCTCTTCCCTCGGCGGCTTTGGGGGAGCCGAGCTGGGGCGCAGTCCTCCCGGGCGAGCCGCCCTACCCGTTTGCGCAGCACGGCCCCTGGCTGCGGACGAGCGGCTCGCGGGCTGCCGGGTTGCGCGCCGCGGAGGAGAAGCGCGGAGGGCCCGCTGACTAACCGCCTTGCCCCCTGTTTTCTGTTGGCTTCCAGGTCTGGTTCCAGAACCGGAGAGCCAAATGGCGGAAGAGGGAAAAGGCCGGCGCGCAGAGCCACCCGCCCGGCCTGCCTTTCCCGGGGCCCCTGTCGGCGTCTCACCCGCTCAGTCCCTACCTTGATGCTAGTCCTTTCCCTCCTCACCACCCAGCTCTCGACTCCGCCTGGACGGCCGCCGCCGCCGCCGCTGCCGCCGCCGCCGCCTTCCCCAGCCTGCCGCCGCCTCCTCCGGGCTCGGCCGCTCTGCCTCCCAGCGGGACCCCGCTCGGCCTCAGCACTTTCCTGGGAGCGGCGGTGTTCCGGCACCCGGCCTTCATCAGCCCGGCTTTCGGCAGGTAACCGCTCCCGCGTGCGCCAGGCGCGGGCTGGCCAGGGCCCGCTCGCCAGACCAGAGGGCTTCAGGCGGGCGCACGCGTCCCGAGGCGCACGAGGAGGCCGGGAAGGAGCGAGCGGGCGCTCCTCGGCTGTGGGGCGCACATGAGGCGCCCGTGGGCGCGCCCCGGGCAGAGGCGGAGGCAGGGCCACTTCGACGCCTCGTGCAGCTGGGAGAAATCACGCCCGCCGCCCAGCCCTGTGTCCTGCAGTTCCGTTGGAGGAGACGGCCCAGCACCCACGGCACCGTGGCCGAGTGGGGGAGGTTTTTCCTCCTGATGGGCGCCATCCTACAGTGCTGGCCGCAGCGCGCTGGCAGCCGTGTCTGAACGCGCGCTGGACGGGCTCTTAAACCTCCACTGTTTCCTCTGCACAGCGGGCCCGGCTCGCAGGATCGCAGGCTTGGCGAGGGCAGCGACGCTGCTTTAGCGAAGGGACCGCGTGGGTGCGAAGGCTCGCTTTTTGCGGCCGGGTGGCAAATGGCACGGCTCCTCAGTAGGCGCCTTCAGAGTTAGGAATTCGAATGTCGCGGGCTCAGGCACGGCACCCCTCGTGTGCTGATCACGTGCTACTTCGTCGTCGTTGATTGGACGGGGGTAACTTTTTTAAAAAACCCCGCCAATCTCTGGCAATTACCTGCACAAAGTGATCAGGAAGTTTTTTTTTTTTTTTTTTCAAATTAGCGAGATTTCCTGGTCATTTGGCGTCAGGGATTTTACTTCCGTTCGGTCTAGTTAGGACCTGCATATGAGTTTGTTCATGGGAAAATCTACCCTTTAAAATTATCCGCATGCGTACGATACGTGTACTTCAAGTGTAGCGTCCCTCCTCATATCCACCCCACCCCCGGTTAAATGCTTACGGAAAGGATCTGCACGACATAACTGAACGAGGTTGGAGAGGGCGATATCGCAGGCAGAGGGATTATTCGCTGGCTGAATGCAACAGGAAGCTCACAACGCGGGCTGCAGAGAGAGCCAGAGCGGGGTGCCCAGCCCTTGTAGTATACACCTGAGGGGGAAATCCAGCTTGTAACCCAGTGAGGAAGAGTTACCTTGTATCAGCTTTCCAAAGTGAAAACTATGCGGTCGGCAGCTCATGAACGAGACAAAAGCTCAATTGCAGGATTTCTGATAGGTCTAGAGAGATACGAGGGAAATATAACAGAGGGGAACAAAGGAAGAACAGATTAATCGGGCAGGGACGACGTAGCAAATGTATCTCTTGAATGAAGAGGGAGGGAATCCAGGTGAAATTAAGGGGCCGCCGCCCGGTGAAGACGGAGCCGTTGCTTCGGCAGCGGAGCGACTGTGGTCTCGAGCGGGGACAGGCCGCGGCCGTCACTTCCTAGCCCGGCCTGGGCCCTGCTTGTGGCAATGGTTCCCGCAAGCCCAGGCCCTGCAGCCGGCGCCCCCGACGGCTGGCCATGCGGGGCGGGGCTGCAGGAAGCCGAAGGCCAGAGCCCTGGGCAAGGCTGCGCTCGCCTCGCCCTGTGCCCGTCCTCCTCTTCCCCCACCCCGGCGCATTGCAAGGGGAGCCGTAAAGAGCTCCCTCGACGGACTGGCTAATGGGCTGTGCGATTAAAATAGGCGTGCGACAAAAGAAAGCAAGACTGGGGGGGGGGGGGAGCTGCATGTCTCGGGAGGCGATCGTGGTGGCTGTGGCTTCAAGTCGTGTTCCGTAGTGCGGACGCTGCCTTGGGAGGAAGAGGCCTGGATCGAGGCTGCTTCCTCCGGTGGCTTCTGAGCGCCCTTCAGGCCTCAAGTGAGGCGGTCTGAGTGTTCCTGTTCTCTTTGGGAGAAGGTTTGCGAGACTCGAATTCAGCTCGGGAAAGACACCCGAAGTGTGGAGATCTTTGCCTCTCAGGCACACGCTGGGCCGGACTGCACTTGCGGGGAGAGGGGCCGCCAGGGCGCCGCAGTCCACCCGCAAACCGCCGAGCGCCTCCGCCTCCGGGCCGCGGCAGGCAGGCAGTCCTGGAGCTTAGCCGGCTTCGGGCTTAGTCTGTAGCCCCTGTTGCCTTCCAGGCCCACAGTTCAATTCCTAGCCGGGATGATGTCAATAATCACCTCCTTGGTTAATGGAGAGCCTGTATCGCTCGACGCGCCAGTCAAGGGGGTCAGTTGCACTCTTCAGCGCGGCTGCTCGCGGGAGAGGCGAGGAAGGCAAACGAGAGGGGAAGGCATTTCGCAGATTGTGTCATTGAGCCGGGATGCTAGGGTTGCCGCAGAATAATTGGCGTTCCACTGTGAGGAAATCCGCAGGGACGGCGCTCCCTGCTGGGCGTGGGCATCCGCGCTGCGGCGCAGCCAGGCAGGCGCGCGCGAGAGAGAGGGAGCGCGCGCGCGCGCGAGGGAGCGGCGTCGGGCGTCCGGGGGCCGGCGCGCTGGGGGGCGCGCTCCTCCGGAGGGCAGGGCAGGGCACGGCAGAAGAGGCGGGCGCGCGTGTGCGGTCTCCGCGGAGCAGCGTGGGCTAAAAGAGCAACGTGGGCTTGGGGAAGAGCGGGAAGGGGAGAGAGACCCACCCAGGGAAGAGGGAAATCCATCCATCACTGAAAAGCCGCGATTTTATTTTTATTTAATGCTTGCCTCTGATCACAGGCTCGAGCGCTCCTGACAGCCAGCTTCTGTCACCAGCAAATGGGAGAGAATTAGACACTTTACAAATAATCTTTTTGACTGTCAGCGCCGGGGATTTTCCAACCTGTCTGTCTCTCTCCCTCTCCCGCTCTCCGTCGCCCCTCCCAGTTCAGGCGCTCAGGCGGTCTGAACAAGGACACATGTTCAGTGGGCAATCAAGGAGGCGAGGGGTGAACTCCCCGAACCCCCAAGGAGGAGCGGGGCTGCAGGGAAGACGGAGGAGGACAGGCGGGAGCACCCCCTTTCCAGTCTGGCCCACTGAACATGGGCAGATCGCAGCCGCTCGGGCGGGGTCGCCAGGTCGCCGCCTGCCCGGTGCCCGGGCGCATCGCGGCAGCCCGCCGGCCCGGGAGCAAGAGCGGGGCTCAGAGCGGCCCCGCGGGGCAGACAGCAGAGGCCCCGCGCCGAGCAGCCTCCCCTGACCGGCCCGTGTCTCCTTTGCTTGCAGGCTCTTCTCCACCATGGCCCCGCTGTCGAGCGCTTCCACCGCGGCCGCGCTGCTGCGGCAGCCGGCCCCTGCCGTGGAGAGCGCCGTGCAGTCGGGCGGCGGCGGCGGCGGCGGCCTCTCGGACCCGGCCACCGCGGCGGCGGACCGACGCGCCTCCAGCATCGCGGCCTTGCGGCTGAAGGCGAAGGAGCACGCGGCGCAGCTCACGCAGCTCAACATCCTCCCCGGGAACAGCACGGGCAAAGAAGTGTGCTAAGCGGCCCCGAGCTGGGGGACAGCCGGAGATCGCCTCGCCGAGGGACGCGTCCAAGACCAAAACGGGAGGGAGAGAGAGGCAGGCGGGGAGGCGGGCAGGCGGGCAAGACCCCCCCACAGTGGAACAGAGGACCAGCGGCCCTGCAGAGGTTCTGCTCCGCTTTGGGACTCGGAGAAAGGCCAGGCCCCTTGCTTTTGCCGCTTCCCTCGGGGCGAACCGCGGGAGAAGCTCGTTCTGGGGACATTTGTCACAACTGCGTTCTGCTCCTGCCGCTTCTCAGCAAGCCTCCGCCCGAGAGAGGGAGAGGGAGCCCTTGGCGGGAGGCAGCGCGAGGGGGGTGGGCTTAGGAAGGATGGCAAAGCCCGCGCTCCTCTCTCCCTTCTCCCCCTCCTCCGTTTTGTCATCCTGGGCCGTTCATGTCATCCAAGGAGATCGCGGGAGGCTCCGAAGTGGGAGGACGGTGAACCAAGGAGCAGGACGCTCTTCGCTGCTGCTGCCGCTGCTGTTGCTGCTGCTGGCAGGGCCAAAAGAAAGCCAATGACACGATGCTGCTGCATACACGAACCAGTGCACTTAAAGGCAAAGGGGCCTGGTCTTTGTTGTCCGCCTTTGATCACTACACCAACCAAGGGTTTTATAGCAAACCAAAGGGAAATACAGTGCTAGAATATGGACTATTTAAAAGTCACTAAACTGTGATGCTCAATACTGTACATATGTCATTGTTATTAAAAAAAACGGAAAAAAACAGAAAAAAGAAAAACAGCCAACAGAGCTTTGTATATTTGAAATGTTATATAAGAATTGCACTCAGTGTAGTGTTTGTACAAGTTTGTCATTTCTGTAGATTCTTACTGTGTTATAGATATCATAGCGGCCCTAGACAAATATTTATGTACAAACCCTTTATTTAACTTATTAACCGTAGACGTTCCCGAAACCCAAAAAGAGAAAGAGAGCAAACGGGCATTGGTGCCATACTTTTGTGTAATGTTATTGCTCTCACTTTCCCTTGTGATCAAGGGGAAAAGTGTCACCCATAGGAAAATAAAGTGTGCATACACACACGCGCGCGCTCGCGCGTTTTCAAGAATTCAAAATGATACTCGAAGGTGCAGCGTCATTGGAAGTCCTCATGCTAAGAACCAAAAGGGGCGTTTGCCAAGGATTCAACTCGGTTACAGAATTAGAGAGTGATGAGAAGAATGAACTTTACAAATCTTGGTCGTTCAGCCTAAGCTGAACTATATAAACGAAAACTAAGACAAGGTTCTGTGTTCTTTTTCTTATTCTGATTCTGATTTTCACGAATTTTCTAAGTAGGATTCTTTCCACGGCCCAAATAGCCCGAGTCGAGCTAGTCTCTGAGATACAGTAGACCCACTGAGTGGGCACAGGACTGCAATCCACGTCCTCTTACTGTGGGACCCTTAGCGGGAATACTTCGGAGTAAGTACGCACAGCCCTGGGGTGCGGGCTTCCTGCGTGCGTGCACGCGGCGCAGGAAGCGTGACTTTCTGGCCGCGCCGCGCCGCGCCAGCTGCGAGCTTCCAGCACAGCCCGGGGCTTCCTTCCCAGCCGCTCGCGCTCTTGCGCAGCCCCGGACGGGCCCGGGCGCGCTTCCTGCCCAGTGCAGAAGCAGCTCCCACCGGCCCGCGTGGCGCCGAACGGGGCGCCTGGAGAGCCTGCCCCCTTGACCGGGCAGGGCCTGGGGGAGCTGGCCGCTCAAGAAGGGGCCAGGTCTCCGCGGCTCGCCCGGGGTTGCTGCGCGCGGCGCGGGGAGCGAAAGACGCCCTGCCCGCGGCCCCCAGCAAAGGGCAGCGGGAGGAGGCGGCGCTGCCTCGCCCGCAGCCGACTCGGTTGGAGCGGCACGAGCCAACCCCGCAGACGCGGCTGTGCGTCGGGAAGCCCGTCCGCGCTGCGGGCGCCCCTCGGCGGTGGGGAGCGCCTTCCCGAGGCTGGCGGGCCCCGTGGCCGACGCCCATCGGGGAAAGGGGCCAACGCAGGCCTCGCTGCCTGGACACGAGGGGCGGGCGGGCGGGCGGGGGGGGCACGCTGCTTCGGTGCTCCGCGGCCGCGCCAGCTGCCGAGGCTGCCGGGCGCGCCAGCGTCCCATTCTCCGCCGGCCTCATCTCGCCTGTTTCCAGCCGTTTCCCCCCGTTTGACCCTGCCATGCAGCAGAAGCAAATCGCGTGAAATTACCTCCGAGGATTACATCGCCGGCCCATTGAAAGCCCCCCTCGGCCCTGGTTTACAAACCTCCTTAATCCCGTGTCATTCGGCGGCTGCAAACAAACCCAAGCGAAAGGCCCCCTATTCTTCCGCAGCTGGTCGGGACCCGTTCCGGACGGCCGCAGCCGCGGCTTCCCTGGCGCACGCTTCAAAAAGGAGCCCCGGGCGTCCCGCGAGCTCCCCCAGATTAAGAGAGGGGCCGGGGTGTCACGCCTGACAAGCCCTCAAAGCCGCCACAGAAACCCGCGACCTTTCCCTTCCCCGGGAGCTGTCCGAGGAGGGGAAAAGGGGACCTGCCAGGAGCGACCCACGGGATGGCTGGGGCGCTCTCCCTGGGATCCCACTGTGAGCATTACTTATGAATGAAAACGCCTTTATAAGGTCCCAGTAAGTTAGGAAGGCTTTATAGGATGCTAAGGCCGGGCAAGTCTGTCTTCCATCGAACCGCCCCCCCCCCCCCCAAAGTTTCAGCAAAGTTCCTCCAAGCAGAATCTTCTCTTGGCTTTTCAGTAACAAAGTTACGGTTGCACCTGGACCAGGCTGGCCGGAAACGTGACTTTTTCCCCCACATCCGGCCCTGTGGGAGACCTAAACACAACATCCTGGGACAAAACCACGGGGCGCGGGGCTCTATTCGACGTATTGCTTTCGTTGCTCGAGCGCAAAGGGTGAATATGGCCATACAATTGCACATCAGATGCTTTCCAGTTACCACGGGCAGTTTTTCTTATGGTGTGGTTACAGTGCACTAGCTTGTAGGCTCCATGAAACATGCTTTAGTAGCTAAGGCTTTTGTTTGCTTGCTTGCTAGCTTTTATAATGAAACATTATTTACATACTCCGATTAACAAGCCCCACAAAAGACACCCAGCAACCACAAACAAATGCCACTAAAACTTGCTGCTTGCAGAAGTATGTTTCTGGCGTTTATAAAGATTTCTGGGGAATGAACAGAAACGACTGGGTGACATTTCTTAATGCATAAGGGACTGATAATGTGTCATGGACTGTGGAGTAATTCTAAAATGGAGTGTAATAGATCACAAAACACTCCAGCTGCAGCAACCTAGAAGGGAATTCAGCTTACCCAACAGAGGAAGAAAGCCCAAGGCTCTGTTGCAAGACCTCTGCAGAGAAGATGGCAAATAGGATTCAGGTGGATTTTCCTCCCCTCACAGTTCACATTTACATAGAGTGAGCACTTTAGTGTGTTTGTTTTTATGAACAAACTGCAGTTCTTCCAAATAACCATACATTTAACTGACAGCATCTTATATACATATATATTTTGGAGTGTAAAAAAACTCCACCATAGGTGCAAAAATATTTTTACAGAAAAAAAGAACATTTGCCCCTGGACATGATTAACGGTAGAGTTTGAAGTACATATTTTACTTTAAAGAAAAGGGAATCATTATCAATCCATTACGCATTAAGAAATGTCACTCAGTTATTCTTATTCATTTGGCAGAAATCTTTATAAAAGCCAGAATCATACTTCTGCAAGCAGCAATTTTGCTAATCCAGGGGGGTTATTACTCTGGTCCCTTATTAGGATCTATACTACTGCCAAGCAATCCTATAACTGTCTCAAAAGAAGTTTACCTTCATGTTATAAAACCAGTAGTGGTATTTATACTGTGCAATAATTAGTGTATTACTTGAATTCACTAACAGGTTCATTTTATCTCTGCACAAAACCTCTAGTCTGCTTATAGAAAGCTTGTGCCTCCTTTGGCGCTGTTAAAGTGGTGAAAGAGTGAATGAAGGCTGGTAGCACTTTCTCTTTTTGCCTAGCCTTAATTCCCATCTCTTTTTGCTCTCATCCAATTAGTGCAGTGTATTAAGCAGTTTATCATCTCATAGTCAGCTATTGAGAGAAACAAGGCGAACACTTTGCAATAGAGCCTGCTCTCCTTTGACACCCTCAGGTACTTACATATTCCACTGTGCTATGAATAATAGAGGAAGAATAGAGCACTAATTCCCTCATCAAAGAATGCCTTGTCTGCTGCTTTGCTCAACAACACCATTCTGATCAAAAGAAAAGCAATAAAGCTTAGCATAACAAAACGAAACCTACTTATTAGCTTAGTGGTTAAATTAATGCAGAGCCGCTGCTATTCAAAACCAAGGTTTGAAAACAGCCTCCAACAACCTGATAATGCTTCCTTCGGGATGAAGGAATTTTAATCTGAAATTTGAAGCTGGCACAGATGAGTTAATCTATTAAACAGCTATAAGAGGAGTGCAGGATGAGCGGTTCAATTAAGAAATATTTAGGTGCTTGACAGAAGAGACGCAAATAAAGCAAGAAGCAAAATGGGCTGAAGTTGGGAAATAGAAAAGTAATTTTTTCCAGCAAGAGATGGTTCTGGCACAGGAAGAAAAAATTAAATGGGTTCCTGTCTTTCTTTCCCCCCTCCCACAAACACTGTCTGTCTAGCTTCTGAGCTTATCTATTGTACACTCCAATTCCCCTCCCTTAATGGAACTTTTAAAGCTATTATTTTTATCTAGATACAGAAATGAAATACAGGAAGATACTTTCTCAGTCTAGGCCATCTCTGAACAACTCAGACCTCCTTTTCTTGTCTCTCCTCAATTCTCCTGTATCATGCATTTAATGTATGTATAAAAATCACTTACATGTAGAAAAATGGCTTTGCAACTCCCAAGCTTACTAAAGAGTGATTCAGTAAGATGAGGGTAACAGTCGAAGTAGCCTGCTTGGAAGGAGAGATGCATCTGGACAGTTTGGTTTTTATCTGACCTCTGTAAAATGTCAGATACTGTATTACCATAAACTGGGAAAACCATTAACTCAGAGCTGGAGGATGTCACCCCAGGATCAAATTCAATGTTCTTGGGGTCCCAATCCAGCACAACCACACCCTCTTTCCTGGCCACACCCTAATTCTCCTAACCAGTGGTAATTTGGTGGGTTTCTAGTTCTTGCGTGGCTTTTTTCCTATTCTAAAAGGATGCAATGCCTTCTAAGGCTTATTTATGAACAGTAAGAAAATGCAATGAATTTTTAGTATTTTTGATCCAAATCCTTTTGCTTTGGGCACTGCCCACAGTGGAATGTGGCCCCTGAATGTTGCCCCAAAATGGATTCCAACCCTTTGGTTGAAAACAATTTCCCGCTGCTACAATAAGGAACCAAGCTACATCTTCCCTCATCATTAAAAAATAAATGGCACAGATAACCACATTAGATTTTCAAATTTCAAAATAGATGCTTGAAAACGATCACTTTCTCCACAGCATTTTCCCCTATGATAATACCCTTTGTAAAATGACAGTCTTACTGGATATATTTCAGAATGTGTGAGAGTATAAATATATACAAATGCATTACTTTTAAAAATTTTACATCTTGGATCCATTAGACAAGTTTACTTTGTATCACATTTTACAAACTTGAATATGGATTACCTGTGTGATACCTTTAAACATACAGGGTTTATGTTTAAGTTCACCTTTAAGAATGATGACACACTGCCTGGGTTACTCTAACAGGGCTACTTATATAACAGTGATGGAAACAACAAATTAAACCTATGGGAATGGGATGGTATAAATATTAAGATAAAAAAGAAAAGAAACATGACTGTGCATGTGATAGTACATTTCAAATGCTGTTGAAATGGCATGCAAGGAAAAGAGAAAATGACTGATTGACGCTCCATTGATATCACCCCAATCCAGAGCTTTGAGATGTATATAGAGGTTTTTTAAGGCACTTCACTGGAAGATTTGCCTGTTAATATCTTGCCTGTGCTGAGCCCACTCTGCACATAGGTGAAGAAGTCTCTGTAATCAGGGGGAAGCTACAGGCAACTACAACTCATACTTCCTCCTAGATAGTAGGCTGAAGCAACATTCCAAAGACAAAACGCTAACATCCGATAGATAGCATAATAGCTTATTAGGTCTACTGGAAGATTACACAAGATTGTGCAAACTTTTGAGATCTTCGGAACTCTTTATTACGAAATAAACAAAACAAAACACAGGAAGAAAAAGGAGGGAGAGTGGAACCCAAAAAGGGAATGCAAGCAAATTTTCTTTTGGTCAACCAGGCTTTCCTGTTTTGTAGATCAGCAAGTAACCTGACATGTGAACAGTACTTGACTTCTGTATGGGACTACACCTATTGAGTATCAAGAGCTGAACCAGATATGACAGAGTCATTCATGTTTCTTCATTGATGGGTCAGCCATTTTCACATATAGAGATATGGGCTACAAATAGCTCTTCCTTGGGACTGTGATGGAGAAATTCTCAAACCCATTTTGAGGTACATTACAACATGTGTAAATAACTGCAAGGGTATCTCCAGCAGCCTTCACCAGTTTTTGCCATTCCTTTCTGATGGGGAACAGTTACCTGAGCAGAGGGGTCTTTCTCACCCTCAAGTAAGTACGCAGTAAGTACTCATTCTATTTCAAAGGACTAGAAAAGGCAGAGGAGAGTGTTCAGAAAAATGTCTAATTATGGGGAAAATCAGTATTTTTCTGTTAACCCATAAGCATGATATTAACTATCCCCTTCCTTCCTCCAGTCTTTGCTTCCAGTTCTTTTGCTACTTCATCAGAACCTTTGCCCTATTCCCTGAGGAAGGTTGGCTGGGCTTTGGGTGACATGGAGGCACTAATTTACAATCTTGCAATTTACAAGCAGAAGTATGTTCTTAGCTGCCATGCAAATTCCCTATGCCAGGACTGCAGAAGGTCAACTCCAGGGAATCAAAGTAGCCCCACAGGAAACCCCCTTCCTTGACTCCACCCCCTTCCTTCCAACCACCAATCGTTTTACACTTTCCTGGTTGTTGTGCAGTTTTTTCTCATTCTAAAAGGTTGAAATGTCTATCCTCAAGTTTAGTTTCTAGATGTTTTAAACAAACAAAAAAAATGTTGGCATGCTAGCTAAGTTGGCCCTATCCACTTTGCCTCTGCCCCTTTTGCCCTTCTCACCACTGGAATGCAACTCCCAAGCGTTCTTTTGAAATTGAATTTGGCCACCAGGTTGAAAGAAGTTCACTGCCTCTGCTCTGTGCCCAAACCTGGTCTGGAACTCCCACAGTCTGTGGATTGGCTTGCTTTGCATTGGAATGCTGACCATTGTTATGAAATGGCTTTCCAAGTTTCAAGGAAAAAAGATCTAATTTCCTGTTTTTAATTTCTTTCATTTTTCTGTTAGACTATTTACTTCTGGAAAACTACATGTTGCTTTGGTGAAATTACTCAGACAAACTCATTTAATTGAGCTTACTCACTGACAGGAATAACTATATTTTTTAAGATCCCACACCAACATTCAGCAGCAACTGGAAAATTTAAAAGTAGCCCAGCACTTGCTTGGTTAGCTTTTTCCAACCTGTTGCTCCCAGATGTGTTGGACTATAACTTTGCCTCCCACTCCCCTGCCAGCATGCAAACATAGTACAAATTAGTATCCACATGCTCTGATGTTTGATATGTACACACCATTTCATTTTTCTTATACTAGAACATTTTATTGTGTCTTCAACATACTAAAAACTTTACGTGCACATTTAAAATGCTTTTACATATACCAGTAAATGTTATCTTTCCAGAAATTTAATACAAACGTCATCCCAAAAAGCTATCTATGCCATCGTTTGGCTTCTGTTTTTTCTGGTCATCATTTTACTGGCAGTAAATGGTTTAAACAGTATTTATAAGCCTCCTAAAACTTGTCCTAAAATACAGAAATTACTCCTATTTTTTGGCTGAGAAATGTTATGGTTAGTTTTTTGTTTCATTGCAGTAGGCTTATTTATTCTCTTGCATCCCAAGGAGCCAGAGTAAAGCATTTAAATACGTATGTGTGGCTTGGAGAATGTGCTGCACACATGCGATCGCCTTCCCCTGTACAGGAGTCAATTGGTGCTTTAGCATTAATTTCCATGTGGTTACTCTGTATCATTGCAGCACAATATTGTCTGAATGAATGTTGTCACAAATAAAGATCATATTGGAATCAAGCATTAATAGGGAACATTTAGTTTTAGTATTGTTTTTAACTGATGTGCATGTGGTCATAAAGTAGATAATTTGTGAAAAGGGAAAACATTAGTGCTCCTACTGAGACCTCCACTAACCTCTTTTCCTGAGAGCACCTCTACTAAATACCCTGGAGCAAAGTCTAGGATCACTTACATTCCAGCAACTCTCACTGCGAATTATTCAATTAAAGGAGCTATTTTTCCTCCCCTTTCTTCCCTTCAGGTCTAGATATACAACAAATATTTATTGAAACAGAAGCTGTACAGGTGCCCAGTAGATCTACTGACATTAACATGAATTCTTCCTGTATTTTTTACTAATTAAACAAATTCAGATTAAAATTCAAATATATCAGTGTGGATTTTGAAATTACAGAACAAGACTAGTGTGGAAGAGTATAAATGAAAAACTAGAAAAGAAACAAATATTTTTGCATAGAAAGAAGTCTACTAAATAATTTTTGTTCCACCAAAACACTGCATTTAAGTACTGAGATCTCCAACAGATTTTACTACGTTGAATGTCTGAAAGAGTTTGCTGAGGTTCACTTCAGAGTAGCTGCTCATGGACAACCATTTATCTACTGTGCTCTTCAGCTTTTCGTAATTGTCCTTGATATCCTGCCTGTGCCTCTTCGACCAGTCAGCTGTGAAAGACAAACCAATTAAAAATTAGAAATGGAAACCACATTTTCAGTCCTTATTTCTGCAAATTTTAGAGCTTTTAAAAACATGGTATAGGCTTGCTGACTCTTAAAACCCACATTGACTAGAGTTGTCTTCAAGATGTCTTTTGTAGCATTTCCAGTTCTTTCAACAACAGAAGTACCTTAGTCATCAGCTTATTGAAATGTTAGACTTGCTACTTAACAAAGAGAGTGAACCAAGCTCATGAAGGAGCCAACCCACCTGTCATGGCCACAAATGAACTGGTATATCACCGTAAATAAGTAAATGTCACAAAACACTGTTCACGCATGAATACTACATGAATGGGCAAAGGAAGAAATAGGAATGGGGGAAGTTCAACTAATGCACCAGTATCAACAGGTAGTACTTGCGCTTTAGACAGGTTCAATTAAGAAAGCAAAACCCTGCTTAATGGCATTGCTGTCTGACAATCTCCTCTCCCTGTTCTGCATCATTTCCACTGATTGGATGATAGAAAATATTTTAAATGGTGCAGGACACTGGGAACTTGCTTTAATTAGCCATTTAACGGCATATGGAAGGTTTTGTCCAAAAGCTATTAAAATGGGGTGTACTTTCTGTTCCATACCTTAACATTTGAGAGAAAAATCCAAACTTCTCTTGATGAACCAATTTATGTATGTGTGCATTGATGAAGAAATGCTTTCAGACCATTCCCTGCTCCCACACATGTAGCAGGTATTCTTTCAAAAGTGGCAATGGCAAGGATGTTTCATACTTTGTTTCATTTTCTAAGAAGTCTAATTTGTGGCTATGACCACAATTTAAAAATGCAAGGCAAGTAGAAGAAAGGAACACTGCTCACAGTCTTATCCCAAGTCAGCCTTTCCCTGTATCAAGTCTGTCCATGCTTTAAGGTAATCAGAACAGGATCTGCTTCAAGGGAGGAAACCTTTGTTGAAGGATCCTAGTGGTGAAATTGTTATCTATAGAGGTATGACCGCTATCAGCATTGCAGTCTTTTCAGTGCTAGGCAAACCTATGGGTTTGCCTAGCATTTTAAGCAGGTGAAGTGAGATCTCTGTCTGATGCATTTTATGAATTTTTTCACCATAGCCATAATTGGGTTATTGTTTTTATGAATATGTGTCTGGGATTTAAAGCATGCATACCACCATGATAACGTGAAGTAAAGGGTGGCTTGAAAATATTGTACACAAATAAACTAGCTGCATATTGTTGACTGACTGGCAGGCACCCACTCAAGTCTGAGGCTTTGCCCATTACCAGTGAACCGATCCTTTTTACTGGAGATGTGGGGGACTGACCTGGGATCTTCTGCATGCAGACAGCGGTTACTCTATTGCTGAACCACCGCCCTTCGCACAAACTACCATCTTTTAACACATCTGTCCTAATAACAAGCACCGTGCACACAGGGTCTACATGCATACATTATTTTTGTACTAGGGATTTTAAGAGACTGTATGGTTTCAAGGGGTAGGTATCTAACAAAACAGTAAGTAGAAGATACCTTGCCAGAAGATACCTAGTCTGTGCTACATTGGGCCAGTGGAGTGTTGGCCTCTGATGAGCTACTGTAAGTGTGATATGGGGAAATAAACACTACAAAAGGACAAACATTTCAAAATAGGAGGAAGATTAGGATCACATATTTCACTTTATGATAAAGAAAAATAGTTGTTCAATGAGTCAGTTTCAAAAGACATCATTTCAATTATTTATAACATATAAGCTAGTGAGAGTGTCACTTTAGTCACCATGTGATCTTAGGCAAGCCATTGTCATCTGAAACCCGGTTTACCATTTGAGTAAGAATACTGGCCTATCTGACAGGGTATTAAAAGCATTACTGACATAATGAATACTAAGTATGTACCCAGGTAGTTGTTTTGTGCTAGGAGTCTAAGGTGAAGCCCAAAGCCAGGAGTACTTTTGCACAACTAAACCTCTTCACCAATGATTGTTCCTGGAAAAGGTACACTTGACCATAGTCATGCTTTATGCTTTTGCAAAACATTTGCGTATCTGTTGCAACAGCTGAAATTTCCAGCCTTTTTAATAAGAGCTATGTTTTTGGGGGTGGAGGGGAGAATTTAACTCTGCTCTTGTACCATCTTTAATGGCTTTTGCTTTATTTCCATGTCTAATTCTGAGTGCTTTAAAGCCTCAAATGGGATTTGACCAGGGCATTTAAAAGACCATCTCTTCTGCCTGCTTACTTAATTCCCTATGAGAGACCCTGTTTCACTTCCCACCACCTTCGGAGATATATAGTGGGAATACAGGAAAGGGTCTTTTCTGTTGTACTGTGTAGGCAATGGAGCGCCCTGCCTCAAGAGATTAGTCTAGACCCCTCTTTAATGGTATTTAGATACCCAGAAATACATTTGCTCTGGCTGGACTTTGACCCAACTAGCTTGTGACTTGGTATACCCCTGGCTTCTTGAATTTGGAATTTTTGAGTTGGATCCAAAAAAGGCATTATTTTCCTAAAGGAAAGCCTTTCCACTTGCAGAAAGGGTCTGGATTCAGTAGAGGCTTCCACAGAGTTGTGTGTGTCATTTTCTAGGTTTTATCTGTTTCTTCCTTTTTCCTGCATCACCTCCCAATGTCCACAAATTTATTTTCAGGAAGCACATAGGACTGCAGTGGAAAGCAGGAGCTGAGACCTGGGATTGTCCAAATTCGTGAGCACAGCTCTGCTCAAGGAACTGTAAAACCAAGTCTTTACGTGCTGTGCTGTGTGGGTTTGTACTTTAATATTCCATGGATACTTTAAAATGTTCATGGTATTAACTGTCTTTGGTTGAAATGAAATGAAATGAAATGAAATAGCAGGATATAAATATTTAAAAATAAATTAAAGAAGCAAGAGCTTTGCATAGTTGAAATGCACTACATTAATGTGAGGTATTATAAGATCTTTCCTAATTATGGATTTCTGAAAGCATAGGTTTGCCAGTAGATATGGAAATGGCTCACAGAGTAGACTCTGCTACCAAGGACAAAACAGCAGCTACTGAAATGTTTAAAACCTAGAAAACACATTGGCTAACAAAGTCAGAAATCTTTAAATGATATTCAACATTAATGCTATCATTTTATTATAAACTTTAAATATACTTTAAAATGACTAATGAATTGATTGATTTCTTTATTATTTTATTATATTTTTTGCTACCCTGATTCTCAGAAGCTCAGAGTAGTGTACAATGTTACTGGCCCCTTTTTAACTTGTGAAGTTGGTTAATCTGAAAGTGAAAGAGCCACTCTCAGTCACCCAAGGAGCTGCCATGGCTAAGGGGGAGCTTGAACCTGGTCTGCCTTACTTGAAGTCCAAGGTTGAAGCACCAGAACATACTAGCAGTCTATGCTGTACACAGAACAGCCCTCACACTCTGAAACTTGATCTCACAAAACAGTCCATCATTTGTTGCTCCTCTTTGCTAAAAAAAAGGTGCCTGTAGCAGCCTTTATTGTCCAGGTGTATTCTTTCGCTTCCTTTTAAGAGTGCTGACTACTTTCCTTCTCTTAAAAATGCAAATAAGCATTTTACATTGACAGACTGATAGCAAAACATCCATTGCAATTTATAAGGCCTATGCATCAATTTTACAACTTTCTTTGGTACATGTCTAAATTCTGAGACACTCTCACATGTTTTATACAGTGGGATTGTATACATCTAGTGTCAACATTCATGGAGATATGAACTCCATGTGACATTGTACTCAATGTGGCTCACTGCTCTTATGTGTTAGCAGAAGCCAACACTTCCTGACACCAAAGAGATTCAGGGTAGTTTCTTGTTTATGACGTGTTTTGTGAGTACATTCACAAAAGATGATAAAATGGGTCTGCATAGACTTCAGTATGTAGAAGTATGTGAAAATAACAAAGCAACCTAAGAAGATAATAGATTACTTGTTACTGCTTAGTACTATTCATTTCTTAGATTATTTTATTTATTTTATTATTTTTATATCCTGCTTTTTTCTTCCAAGGAAGTTAAGGCAGCTAACAATTCCCTTTTACTTCTAGATATATTAAGCATAAAGAAAAGCTATTAAATTATGCTGCTATTAAATCAAGAGAAGATATCTGTTAACATGGGCATTAATTTAAGCATCCATTCATAGCCTGTAGAAATTGGAAAAAAACAAAAAACAAAAATTAAATAAGCCCAGATTTGGATGATCTTTCATTGCTGGAATATAAGTAATATCAAACTATACTTTTTTGCTTTTAAAAAAATACTTCAATTTTTCTTAACATGATCAAAACACATATCAATACATTATAAGTATGTTGAAACATCATCTTTCAAAACTTAAGTAAAATGCTTTTAACCTCTCTCAGAAACAGAAGAGCAATCAAGGGATATTGTCCAGAAGCAGGCTGATATACAAGCTCTTCCCTGCAAGGTCACCAAGATGTATTTTAAACAAATAAATAAATGCGCATTTTGTGTAAATACAGAAGTATATAAGTAAGTTACTAGAGACTTATTTTTGAGTAAACACAGTACTGATTTACATTCTTATTCCTCTGTTTTTGACAGCCTAAAATTTGATCACATTTAGCTACCTATTTTTCCTATTCATTGGTCCCTTTCCTTTATCTTACAGTATAAATATTTTGTCAACTCCATTTAGAAACATTCTCTTGCTCTGGATTATTGTTTTTCAATCACTATATTCTAATCTTTGATTTTTATATTCTTTTCATATTAAATCTCTTATTTCATCTTTTGTGTTGTTTTCCTTTCATTGCCCCATCTTCAGAATTCATCACCAGACAAGATCCTCTCTTGGATCAAGTCCTATCCCCTTTTAAAATTAGTCTCAAGGCCTATCTATATAAATTAGCTTTTGTCAGTTATCTCTTCCTCCAGCTTCTGTTCCCCACCTCTAATGTTTGTTTCTTTAGACTATCCCTAACCCTAATTGTGTCAGGAAGGTCTTAATTTTACCTTTGTGCAGTGCTTAGTTTTTCATTAAGTACTGTAGAAAGATAAAAATAACAAAAAACGTCTCACAGGTTTATGATTCAATTAAACCTATATTAAATATGAGGAATAGAAGTTGGAGGAAGAAATAAATGACAAAAGTTAGCTTATATTGATGGGCCTTGAAACTTCTGAACTACTGTACACTCAAAAGCAGTTCTGGTTATCAGTAGGAGAGTTGGCAACTTTTGCTTACTCTGTTTCAATTTTAAGAGTGATATCCAAACAGAAGTGAGCATCAGATAAATGGGAGGAAGTTAAGCAATGGTTGGGATGCTAAGAGACTCATGTGTATGCAAAAGTGCTTCTGATTGGATAAAGGGTTTTTTGCCCTCTTTTTTCCTCAACTAAAGTCCTTTGAACCTCGTAGAGGAGTCCTTGTGCAGTCCTTTGGATCTTGGCTAAAAATTTCAAGGTTACATGTCTAAAAAGTAACACTGCTCAAAAGAAGAAAGCTACTTATCTTCAAAATTAAAAAGAAAAAAGTCTAAAGAAGTTTGTTAATAGAGAAAACTATGTAAATTGACTATGTAACATTAATGAGATGTTTTACCCTGAAAAATAGAATAAGAAAGAGCATGTATGCTACTAAATTCAGGCTATAGCTGTATCTGCAGTGTAACAGTGCTATGCATTTGAATGACAGAAGTGCATCTGATGACTGGGGAGAATAGATTTAAAGAACTGTAGTAATATAGAGCAGGGAAGATGAGAGAGGACACAGCTCCTGATGTGTTTACCTCCTCTGCTGATGGGATATTGACTTTTCCCACCAGGTTGGTTAGAAAGGGGACTATTTGCGCTGCCACACAACAGAGTAAGAATGACAACCAGCATCACTCTGTGCTCTTCTTAGTAAAAGACAATTGTGACCGCTGTATATCACACAGCCAGTCAATACTTTCAGGTTACCATACCATCCAACTTAGGGATGCATATAAAAGCCCACTTTTTCTTCCTAAATGAGACTTTAATCAATAAAGCAGTTAATCCCTTCTGAGAACAAAGTTGTATTATGACTAAAAGTGCTTGTGAACACTTAGATATATGTATGGAATACAGTTTACACCAACTGCTACCGTAGCTTTTAAAGAATATTTACATGCACGGTTGGGAAAAAAAATTCTCTCATAGCAGCAATATGATTGATACAAATACTATACCAACACAGCTGTTTTTCATGTAAACAATAAAGAGTATTACTAGCTCTTAATGTTAAATGAAAAATAAAATAACATTCACTGAGTAGCAGTAAACCCTGCACTTAATTAAAATCATCTTCCTTTGTAACTGATATTAGACATTGATTTAGTGATTGCTATTTGACACTGAAGCTGGTATCAAACCTGTATTATGCTGGTTAAATCTTATGTTAAATATTTTTGTTACCTATTTTGTCCTTATAAAAATAGTACACCAATAAGTTAAAACTAAAATCCAAAGATGTTTAAGTTG
>NW_025335941.1:2585236-2635236 GCF_004798865.1 Varanus komodoensis | reverse complement strand
CTGAAGCTGCAGCAACCAGGCAGTTCTAGAGACCAGAAATGGTCTGGAATGATGTGCTTGTTTACCCAAAACAGAAACTGAAAGCTGTGTCCGAAACTGGAAATTCCCCTTTGTTGTTTGCTTAGCTACCTTGCATTAGCTGAAAAGCAAATCAACCCAAATTAATTTTCTGTTGGAGGGATCGCAACCATTTTTCCCTCCTGGGGAGCCACTTCACAATGGAAGGAGAACTAAGGAACTAAAGCCACATTCTCCACTTCCCAAATAGCCTGCTGTTAAATCTCATTACCACAGGTGGTGTTTTTTCATACCTCCCTTCCATCTTGGGTTGGTAAATAAAAAGGTTGCATAGAGAGACACAAGAGTTCCTTAATTCTAGCATACAGCTTTTAAAGTAAGAAGGTTGCATAAAGCTACACAGAGTTCCTTAACTCTAGTGTACAAGCTCATTTCTGACTCTTTTTGGTTTGTTTAGTTTAAAATCAGCAGACTTTACCTTATTAGTATGTCCAAATGTGCCTAATTTTCTTAGTAAATGCCAAGGACCACCTAGTAAAAGCCAGTAATGATAAGTACTCTGTCCAAATTAGGTTTCCCTGAGAAGCTCCCAACCCTAGGAATTTCTACAAAACATACCTATGCCAACAAGCCCTGGTCCTTTCTCCACACATCTGCCAGTTAAGCTGACCTATCAGACTGAGGTAATCTAATAGCCAAAGTAGACACAATGAATGCAGATCCTTTTGTTTAAATCCAGATCTGAACTAATCAAGGATAAATCAGAAGGCAGGTTCCCCCTCTTTTTTTTAGAGCAGTAAGAGAACATGGAAGAGGGGAGCCTTACTTTTTCTATGACCTCCACAAACTTCCCTGTCTGAGGTTCCTTGCAATGCTTTTCTTCCAAATAAGTTCAAGTTTATACTGGGGACAAGGAGATAAATTGCAGCAGGGAGACAGCAGGACCCAAACGCCTGCTTTCATGAGTGACTGGGGCAGAACCAGATTTCATACAAAAAAAAAAGGGATTGCTGCTCTATTATCTAGTTTGGCCCTATACTTCTTTATCATAGCAGATAATCTTCCAAGTTTCTCATTCCAAGGTTACATATGTCTGAAGGGAAGCTTGTTGTTTAGACTAATTCATTAATTGGCCAGTCCTTAGAAAGCTTGGGAGACTGCCACATACCTAGTTAAGTGATGAAGATACTTAAAAAAATTCAAAAGGAAACATTCTTCTCTTTATTACCCAACTTTCTTTCTCTGTATTGTATTAGCCATACAATAAACAAGTAGTTTGTTAGGCCTTGTACATGCTGTGTCTCATTGTGTTTTCTAATTTCCTTCCTCAGTTTTCAGCTCCACTGGACTCTCTTTGTTTATTTTGCCTTACTATAACAATATAGATGTACATACATTGCTAATTCCTACTAAGCATTGCTTTTATTTATCTTTCTAGTACTTTTTAATTTCTATGTTATTTTTCCCTGTACCATTTTATCCTATTTTAACTTTCTCTTCTGCTAGAATGTTTACTGTCTCTAATTTTAAAGATTAACCCTAAGCATCATTTTTCTATCCCTTCTCCTCTGCCTATAACACTCAAAATTCACATGCTGGCCTTGGCAATGAGGCTTAGGATCTGCAGAGTCCAACAGACCAGCAGGGTACCCAGTGCTAATCCTTGGAGTCTTGTGACCCATCTACTCCTCCTCTTTCCTGTTGCTGCCTATTCACTTTCCCTCTCTCTGTGAATGAACAATGAGAGAAGGGAGGAGGAGGAGGGGGGAAAGCTCTGCATCCCTTGTCTTCTCCCTCTGGGAGGTGATGCTTGCTGACTGGCCCCAAGAGAAAGGCAAGCTAATAGGCAGTGGCATTTGTGGTGGTGAGGAGCAGGTCAGCACATGAAAAGAGCCACCTCAGACCATCTTGCCTACCAGTAGAACCATGCATTTTACTTTTAGCAATGCTATCTATCTACATATGTACCTACCTACCATTGATACAGATATATTAATTTCCTCACTTTCATTTTCCTTAAAAGTAAATAGACTGCCTTTATTTAAGGCAATCTTCTCAAGGCAGCTCAGAATAAATAGTAAAATAAAGAGAAGCCATTGACAACAAAACATACTTCCCAAGAAAGTGCAAACTATCATATGACTTGTAAAAACACAACTCAGGAAAAGGCCATGGAAAATAAATGGGGTCTTGAGGGTTTTCCTGAAGGTGTGTAGTGACAAGGTTTGACAGACTTCACAGAGCCATCGCAGGAAAGGCTCTTGCTCCTACCAACCCAACTGCTCTGTGTGACAATCAAGCGAGGAGGACCTCTGTGGGCAGGTTACTGTGGGCAAAGCTGATCCTTCAAGTAAGTTGGCCCCAAATTATTTGAGGTGAGAAAGGTCAGAAACAACATTGTAATTCATATTTGGAAATGCATGGGTAATTCGTGCAGCTGTAGTGATGAGGTATCACATGAACCTTCTACTAGACCCCCATCATTACTCAGATGGCCACATTGTGCACAAGCTGAAGTTTCCAAACCATATTTAAAGGCAACCTTATGGAGAGTGCACCGTAGTAATGCAAGTAATTGTGATGGCAAAGTCAGACCACTCCAGATGAGCCCATAGTTCGCATACCAGCACGCACTGGTTAAATACACAAATGATCATTGCCACGTGAACATCTCATTAGCAACAATTCTAAAATCTAGCAACCTCAGAAGAATGCAATTCCATCTCAAATAAGTTGTAAACCTCCAACCACATGGATCAACTTTTCACCATAGCACATTTATTTATTTATTTATTTGTTTGTTTATTTATTTTTCAA
The DNA here is from genome assembly GCF_004798865.1 of Varanus komodoensis. NCBI lineage: Eukaryota > Metazoa > Chordata > Lepidosauria > Squamata > Varanidae > Varanus > Varanus komodoensis. The sequence goes on along the minus strand of NW_025335941.1, from coordinate 2,632,401 downwards.
TTTATATCCTGCCTTTTTCCTACAAAGGGCTCAAGGCACTTGCTTGTACTAAGCCTTGGCTTCTTTGCCGTCATCCATCTTCCCAACATAATTCAAGATTTCCACAACTTCTCTGGTAGTAGGAGATTAAAACTAGAGGTAAGGCTTACCATTATTTGCATATTGAAAGCACTTCACTCTATTTTGAAGTAAATAAAATTTGTTTTTATAAACTCTCAGTTCCTGTATTGATTACGAAATACTTTTTGTTCAGGGTGAAACTGGATTTACATAGGAGAGCCATGATCAGGTATTTCTCACTCTGCTATGCAGTTGTCTATGCACTCCCCCTCCCCCCATTTATGCAAAGTAGCAGTGGGTGAACAGTCATTTGCCACTTGCCTCCTACACCATTTTCCCCTATCAAAATTACCTTCTAGCTTCTGTTTGCTCATGGGACTGCATTTTATATAAAAAAAATAAATTACAGATCTCTTGTACGCAAATGTGTCTGTTTTTCCCCGCCCCACAAAAGCGCTTTCTTTTATCTTCAATTTTTTGATTTACAACTATTCTCATTATTATGAAAATGTTAGTTCTTTCTTTTCTGCACTGGCTACCTCTTTCATATCATTAAATAAATCAGTATCATATTTTATGTACATTTTCTACTGACATTCAAAAGTGTAAATCTCCATGCCCTTCCTCCCTTCCTTTTTTCTCTGCACATTTTTGTTTGCACCTTTAATTGTCCGCATAAACCCCAAAATCACATTTTCTGGTTGCACAACCAATGAAATTCTATCTGCTCTTATGTAGCTCACTCATTTCTTTGAAGTCAATTCTTTATCATTCTTCACATCTTCCTTTTCTTTTGTGTCTAATCTCTTCTCTCAAATTATAAACCTGGTGCAAGGCCTGTGTAGAAATCTGTTCCTGGGTCTTCCCAGTTCTAAACCAACATTCTAACCTATGCACTGCCATGTAAGCCATCCTGAGCTGTTCTGTAGGGGATGGGATAGACAAGCTTTTAACAAACAAACAAGCATTTTTGGGTTTGCAGGCACACTGTACACTTCGATATGTACAGATTGTAGGCACCACTAAAAATTGCTGTCAAAGGTAGATGCAGCTTCTTCTCACTCTTCTTTTTCCTTGCTCTGTTTTGTTCCTCCACTTCCCCCTTATTATCTCATTCCTACTCACTACTTTGCCTCCCCATTCATGAACATCTTCTTCTTCCTCCCCTCCCCTCATTATTTCCTCCTCTTCACCCATTACCTCCTTTCTCTTCCCTCTCCTGCTCACATTCTTCCTTTTCTTCCTCCTTGCCATGCTCACCATGTGTAGGGCTAAGGGAGAGATGCCATCATCATGAAAGGAGAAAGTGATGGGAAAGGTGTTACAGCAGGGAAAAGGAAGTAAGGGTAGTGCACATGCAGTGACATAACAAAAGGCAAGTCGGTGGCAGGAAGGCAGGCTTGGGGTACAGCAAGTGCAGTTGGGCGTTTTGAAGGCTACCAGTATGCCCAGGGGTGTCACACTGGTATTCTCTGCATTACCTAGACAATTTTATGCACAGTGCTAGTTACTGTAATCACTGTAGCCCTAAGGATACAAGAAAAGCCATATCGGACTGAACTAAAGGCCTATCCAGAGCAGTATTCTAAATGCATACCATCCAACCAGATGCCAAAGGAAAGTCTACAAGAGGACATGCGTGCAAGGCCACTCGCCTGCCTGTTTTATTCAGCAACTGATACACAGAGGCCTACTGTCTCCAATACTGGAAGTGGTACATAACCATCATTACTAGTAGCCACTGATAGCCTTACCTTCTATGAATCAGTTCCTTTCAAAGCAATCCAAGTTGATGGCTATCGTTTTATCTTGTGGCTGTGAATTCTACAGCTTAACTGTGTGATGCGTAAAGAAGCACCCCATTTTATCTGTCTTGTATCTCACGCCACTTAACTTTACTGGATGAGCCCAGATTCTAGTATTCTGAGAAAGGAGCAGTGAGGTGGTGCAATATGTTCCCAATCAAAATATTTCACACTGTATGTCTGCTCACTCATAGTGTCTAGGTTGTTGTACTACTGTCAACCATCTTAAATGGATTAAATATAGCGTTCAAACTTCTGTAAGTTATTTTTTCCAAAGCAGGCACTGAGAAACTCTAGTATTTGCCCATGGTGGAAATGAAAAATAAAGTATGAGAACCCCTTCCCGTGCACAATGCGGTTGATTCCTGGCTGGATCTGGCAATGTATGCCATAACATTCTTCAATAACAAACTGAAGGAAAACTGCAACTGCAGCTAAGACTGTGATTGCCGTTTGTTTCACTTAAGAACATAATGGCTATGCTGGACCAGACCAACGAGCCAGCTCATTCAGCTTTCTGTTCACTCAGTGGTCAACCAGTTGCCCATGAGATTTCACAAGCAGGACACAACAGTATCACCCTAAGTTTCCCAACCTCTGGCCACAGATCCTTTAGTAACCCAGAATAGTCAATCAGTTGTTCTGGATCAGATTTTTCTTCTCAACTTGAAATGAAACTAGTAAGCAGTGCAGGGAGTGGGTAAAACTGAAGCTGCTATAGTTACATCAGCAAAAGAAAATCAAATTGATGATATAATTGATAATATATCAGCTCTCTTTGGGTATATATCCTTAAAACAAAATGCTCTTTCAGGTATACTCATTTTGTTAAATATAAACAAACATTATTTTTGTAAATTGTTTTTACATTTGTACAAATATTTCAATAATTTCTACATAAACCTTTGAACATGTTTGCATATAACATTTAAATTGTATTGCATACTTAATTTACTCCCCCCCCCAAATAAAACCCCACAGCTATACTTTCTCACATTAAAGGATATCAAATAAGTTTAGCCATCATAGAATAAGAACACAGATCATTTTATGGATGGGTAATTGCTTAAACAGGAAACAAAGGGAAGGAGTAAACAGACAATTCTCACATTGGGAAGATGTAGAGCCACATAAGTACATTTTAGTGTTTTTGTGTAGTGTCATCACCTGAAACCCTTTCCTATCCTTTCTTTCCTTGTATTTTGGCTGCCAAATATGTGAATATGGCACACACACTTTTTAAACAGAGGGAGCAATTTCATTACAGTTCTTGCAGTTTTATCTCTACACTCTTTTAAAGAACGCTCAAATGAAAATAATAAAATCCTGGTGACTTCCTAATGCCATCAATTATTTCTAAATTATAAGAACTTTTCTTCTGTCACCTTTAGTTAATCCACTTTGTCCAAAGTATTACCTAAAAGATGGGTTCACATATTCATCTCTCTCTAACCTCTTTTATTGTGAAGACATATGCAAAGAACTCATTTCATTTCTCTGCAATTTCCCTGTCTTCTCTGAATGCTCCTTTGAAACCTCTGTGATCTAATAGCCCTTCTGCCTCTTGGACTAGCTTCCTGTTTCTAACAATTATAATATTATATATTTATAGCAATCTGTTGTTTAATTTTTTTCTTGCCTTTACTGTTGTAGGCATATATTTTGCCTGTATTTGTATTACATTTCTTTCTTTCTTTCTTTTTTTGACTTGGGCAACATTAGTCATTTTGTATTTTTTTCCTCAATGTAGCTAGTAATTTTCTATCTTTATTTTTTAAAGCATAATTAGAGAGCCAGGGTGGTGAGGTGGTTAAGGGTGCTGGACTGGGGAGATCCAGGTTCTAATCCCCACTTGGCCATGAAGTTCACTGGGTGACTTTGAGCCAGTCATAGACTCTCAGCCCAACCTACTTCACAGGGTGTTGTGAAGATAAAATGGAGCTATTTAAGTCACCTTGGGTTCCCAAGAGGAGGAAAAAAGGCAGAATATAAATTTAATGCAACAATGATGGTGATGACAAGTAGCAATACATGAAATTCAAAATAAGCAAAATTGTAGTAGATACAATTTATTTTTAGGTGGGGCATTTAAGTAAGGTGATGATTTTGTTTGGCTTGATAGTTCTAGACCTGGTAGGAACAAGTCTGTTTGCAACAAGACAGTCACTTCAGAATTAATTTTCTAGATGTTTGAAATCTATGCAGTTGCAGAGCTTATCACCACTCAGAACACCTAGCCAAAAAAGTAACCAACAATAAAATACAATATTTTAAAAAACAGAACAATATAATAAAAGCAGACACAGCAAATAAAGTTTTGGGATAAACCATAACATATCTGCTATATAATAAGATGCTGTTGAAGATGTCTTTATCTTGCAGTGAAATGCTGTTGGAGAAACTAGCCTTCTGGGACAGAGTAGGACAGTAGGTGAGTAGGACAGAGTAGGACAGAGGGTGAGTACCCAGAGGGCTTTCTCTGTGGTGGCACCCCATCTATGGAATGCGTTCCCCAGAGAGGTCCGCCTGGCGCCGTCGTTATTTGTTTTTCGGCGCCAGGCTAAGGCCTTTTTATTTAAAACTTATTTTAATTGTTAAATTATTTGGATTAATATAATTTTAAATCTTTTAAGCCAAGATGCACCGGGTTTTAATATTTTTATTGTATAATTTGTTATATTTGTATATTTTGTTCTTGTTGTGAGCCGCCCCAAGGCTTTGTTGCAATGGGAGCGGCATAAATATGTTTTAAATGAATGAATGAATGAATGAATGAATGAATGAATGTGTACTTACCTTTCTGTTCCAGAACCATTGCAGTGGAGGAAAGTAAACTACAGGGCATCAAGTGGGGAGGAGGATGGGTTATATGAAATGGAGAAAAGGCACAGGTTGAGCATGATCCCCCAGTGTGTGCAGAAGACATATCTGACAGAATTTGGGTTGTGACTTGCCCTGGTACAGAAATGGTGGCACTTGGATGTTTGTCCTATATTGATGAGGCTTATTTTGGGGTAACCTCATTTCTTGAATATAATTTTGACTACCCCACTTGTGTAATAATGTTCCTGACCTAAGGGCAATGGCTGGGGTGTTGGTTATGCATGCAAGGGGAATGGTGAATGCACCACTCCCAGAGCGAGTCTGAAACTGAGGAGCAAGAATGATCATCTGCCCCTAGTCTGTTGATATAGAAAATGACCGTCTGTCACAATTTTGACATCATGTTCCATAGCGGTGGTCTTGAATGTTTGGGTGTCTTTTGCCATAGCTAGGAGTGCCAAGGGGTTGACATGTAGTTTATGATTCCTACATGACCAGAGCCCTCTGGTTATGAGGGAATGACAGTGCACTCCCTAGCCCTAAAGTGGCATGTTTGTTCTGACTCTGAGCCTCGGTTTTGGAGCACAAAATGGTAACCCTTGTAGTAGGTAGAGCAGATAGGTCCACCACTTCAGGGTGTATGCAGGAAAGATTTCCACGGTCCTGCTCAGCATTCAGTGAACTAATACTGAAGCAGTCTCATGTGGAAGTGGGCCAACAGGGTGACTGCCATAAGCCCTATGGCTTATTGTTGAAGGCATCAGCTCTAGGAGACAATGTATTTAAACGGCTTTGCAGGATGGGGCTTGAGAAAGGTTGTTTTCTAAGAAGTGGACAGTATTCACTCTGTCCTTGAAGAAGTAGGTTCCAACCCTGAAGAAGTTTAGGAATGGCCCAATAAATGGTCAGTTCCAGCCTTTGAATTGTGGTGCTGGAGAAGACTCCTGCAAGTCCCTTGGACTGCAAGGAGATCAAACTAGTCAGTTTTAGAGATCAACCCTGACTGCTCTTTAGAAGGCCAGAGATTGAAAGTGAAACTCAAATACTTTGGCCACCTAATGAGAAGGACTCACTGGAGAAAAGCCTAATCTGGGAACAATTGACGACAAAAGAAGGAGGGGACGACAGGGGATGAGGTGGATAGATGGAGTCACTGAAGCAGTTGGTGTGAGCTTAAGTGGACTCTGGGGGACAGTGGAGGACAGGAAGGCCTGAAGAATTGTTGTCCATGGGGTCGTGATGGGTCGGACGTGACTTCGCAACTAACAACAACAACAACAAAGATGAGTGGGATGGTTATAAACTGATGACCTGGAACAGCAGGGGGTGGACCTGATGGCTTTCTTGGCCTCTTCCAACTCTACTATTTCATAATTCTATGATAGGACATGAGATTTCTCAGTGTTGATCCAAAGGTCAAAACATTTTAGTTGAGTAACGGAGGTCACAATGTTGATTGCAAGTTGATGGTGAGATGGGATGACAAATTGATCATCACTCATATGGAGAAAAACTAAGATGTTTCTTCATTTTATCCATGCTGCAACAAGTACCATAAATAAGAACATCAGACCAATGGTCTATGAGGTCCAGCATTCAATTCACATAATGGCAGATGAGTGGCACAGAGGATCCTTCAAGCAGGATGGGTACAAGACCTCTCCCAGCCCAAGCTCCCCAGCAACTGGTGTATGCAGGAATGCCACCTTTGGTAACCAAGGCAGCACATAGCCAGCAAGGATAGTGATGGTTGATAGGCTCCTCCTCCATGAATTTATCCAACCCCTTTTTAAAGCCATCCAAATTGGTGGCTATCAGTATTTCTTGTGGCAGTGAATTCCATAGTTTAACTCTACCTTGTATAAAGAAGTACTTCCTTTTATCTGCCTTAAATCTCCCACCAATCAGTTTAATGGGATGACCCTGGGTTCTAGTAAAATGGGAGAGGGAGAAAAATCTCCCCCTCTCTACTTTGTCCACAACGTGCATAATTTTAAACACCCCTCTCACATCTCCCCTTACTCACTGTTTTCCTAAGCTAAACAGTCCCAGCTAGCCGCTGTTCATAGGGGAGTTGCTCAAGCACATTACCCTTCTCTGCACTTTTTTCAACTCAGTAATGTCTTTTTTCAGGTAAGGCAACCAGAATTGTACATAATGTTCTATATGCAGGCGCCCCAAGGATTTCTGTAAGGAGAATGTGATCTGAATAGTTCAATTTCAGTGCCATTCCAAATTAAGGCTAACACAGCATTCAACTTTTTCAGAGCAGCTGAAAACTGGACTGACATTTTCATCAAGCTGTCCCCCACAACCCCAACATCCCTTTCCTGATCAGTGCCAGCTCACATCAGCCTATACTTGAGGCTTAGATTTTTTTGCCCCACTGTCCATGATTTTGTACTTGCTTAGACTGAACTGCATTTGCCATTTTGATACCCATTCTTCCAGCTTGAAGAGATCCCTCTGGTGCTCCTCGCAATCTCTTGGTTTCAATCACCTAAATATGCAAACCTGGCCACTTCACTGCTTAGTTCTAATTCCAGATCATTTATGAATAGGTTGAAAAACATTGGTCCTAATATAGAACCCTGTGGGACTCCACTTGTATATCTACACAGGGAGAATTTGACACTTATTCCCAGTCTATGTCATCTGTTCTTTAACCAGTAAGTGAGCCATCTCTCTTCCCCCAACCCGCATTACTTAGTTATTTAAACAACTTATATGCTGACCCATCGCATGAGCCTCGGGGCAGCTTACAATCATAAAATCCCGCATAAAATACAAAAATAAATAAAAATTTTTTTCTCATGAGTCTTTGTTGAAGGACATTGTCAAAAGTCTTTTAGAAATCCAAATACACAAGGCCTGTAAGATCAGCCCTACTGACATGCTTATTAACTCTCTCAAAGAACTCTAATAGGGTAGTGAGAAAGGACTTACCCTTTCGAAGTCAGGCTGGTTCTTTTCAGTAGGGCTTGCCCCTCTGTGTGCTTACTGATTCTATCCTTATTAAGTCTTTCAAGAAATTTACTTTAATTTAAGCAGCTTGTAATTCCCTGTATCTGCCCCCTGATCCTGGTTCCTTGTGTAAAAATTGGTTTTACATTGGCTATTCTCCAATTCTCTGGTACAAAGGCTGATTTTAAGGTAAGCAATTTCATATTTGAGTTCTTTAAGAACTCTAGGATGGATACCATCTGGGCTGGGTAATTAACTGACTTTTAGTTTGTCAATAAGAATAATTTTGTCTTTTGTCACTATTATATGCCTTAATTCTTCCAACTCTTCCAGAATATGTAAGTTCAGGAACAAGTATCTGTTCTGCATCTGCTATTGTGAAGACTGATGAAAAAAAAAAAGGTTTCTCTGCAAACTCCTTATTCCCCTTTAGTGCTCCTTTCATTCTATTATCATCCAATGGAGCATCTGCTTCCTTAGCCATTTTCTTTCTTCTGATATATTTAAAGTATTATTTATTATTTGCTTGATGTTGTGAGTGCTGCCCTCCTCAAACCGTTTCTGTTTCTCTGATTGTGAGACTGCTTGTGGTCGCTTTCATTCTTCTCATTTGGACAAGACTTCTACTTCTTGAAGGAAGCGTTCTTCTTTCTTCTAGTTTCTTTGACTCTATGTGGTTACCATGCTGGTAACTTCTTAAGACTGTGTGACACATTCCCTCACATACGGTACACATGTTATTTGTGCCTCTATTATAGTACAGTATTTCTGAGGAATCTTCAAGCACCTAGAAGGGATTTAATCTTCTTGAGTCCCCCCTTCAACCTTTTCTTTACCAGTTCTCTTGTTTTTGATAAGTTTCTTCTTTTGAAGTCAAACACAACTATGTTAGGCTTCTTTAGCAATTTTCCACCTGAGCCGATAACATTGTGGTCATGGTTTCCAACTGGTTCAACAACATTTACATCCCATACTATGTCCTGAGTAAACCCATCTAGAATTAAGTCCAGGATTGCCTCTCCTCTGGTTGACTCCATGACCAACTACTCCAGAGCACAGTCATTCAGGACCCTGAGAAATTTAACCATTCTGTCAGAACTGAAGCATACATTCATCAGTCCATGTTTGGACAGCTGACGTCCTCTATTATTACAGTACTGCCTTTGTTGGAGGCCTCCCTGATTTCATTTCCTATCTCAAGATCACCCTGAGCATTCTAGTCTCAAGGACGATGGCATACTCCTATGACTAAATTAGTTTTGGAGTTGGGAATTTTTACCCATAGTGCTTCTGTGGAGGCATCTTCACACTTCAAATCATCGAGTGTTCTGGACTCTATGTCCTTTTTAATGTAGAGAGCATCACCGCTTCCTGCACATCCTTCCCTGTCTTTCCTGTAGAGTTGATATCCAGAGATGGCTGCATGCGCAGTTTTCCTCTTTCCATCAGGTTTCCGTAACACCCACTATATCTAACTTGCCCTTTAAAACCAGACATTCAGCTTTCATATTTTGGCCCCAAAGCTTCTAGCATTAACATATAAACACCTAAGCACAGCATTCTTCCACAGATTCATGCAACTTAGATTTTTGCACTTAGTCCTCTCCAACTTGTTATCATGTTTCATCATAAGCTTGTGGCTTATTCCTCCCCCCTACATTTGGGCAATCAGAAATTTTCTTCCAGTTGAGAGCAAGTGTGATGGTGGGTTGGTAACCAAAGCAATCTGTTACAAGTGTTAAAAATGGAGTTCATTTTGTGGAGGGAAATGTGAAACAAGTCATTTATCCAACGGGTGGTGAGGAGCCATATTCTTCAGGGTTTCTTTTATATTTAAATGCAACATTGAAAAAAGTATGTATAGCCTCTAAACATTCTGTCAATATTCCTTAAAGGATTTCATGTGATTTCCTGGTCGAAATGTGGATGGGTGACTTGAATGTTGTGAACTGCCCAGAGAGCTTCAGCTATGGATGGTACAGAAGTTGTTGATAATGATGGTGATAGATGATGATGATGATAATTATTTATTTCCATTATTCCATATTCTTTCTTGCTCAAGATAGATCAATTGGAGTGGCACAATAGACAATCAGACAATTGTAACTCATGGTGAATTATCTAGTATTAATTTCATATATTATCTTGGTTGGCATTCCAGAATGGATCATACCAAAACAATATGGTCCTAACAGACAGAATAACATTTCACTATAAAGAGTAAACTAGAGTCTACTACTAATGGAACCTTCCATGGAATAGATCATCTTTCAAGAACTTCAGTATATAAAATACACTTGATTGCATCTTTGGCTGCTGCATCAGTCTACAAAAATTCATCCAGATTGTATCATATACTTAATTGGTACACTGCTTATGGAGCTGTAATAACCCTGACCTTGTAATAACCTTGTAATAACATTGCCTAAGACCTCAATGCATTATGCTTGCATGCCAGGTAGTCAACTGCAATATGTTAAGAGTTCAGATAGAAAGCTGGTTACTGATATTGAACAGGAGCTTCCCAACTTGAGAACTGGTACCCTGCAGTTTGGGAAGGTTCGAACTTGTAACACAGTGTGATTCAACAATAATTACCAATTCTGACTGGGTCCTATAGAACAGTGGTTTTCAAACTTTTCACAGCTGGGATTTGGCGAAAACAGGACACCCACCTCAGGGACTGCTGAGGCAGAAGCAAAAAGCACCACACACATAGTATTCTTTGTATTAGTTTCCAAACACAATTCCAAAAAAATGAAAATTCTTCACAACAACCAGAAACCGAGCAACAAAAAATGCCAACAAAAGAACAAAATACTGAAATTGGTACAGTATGGCTCCCAGCCAGCTCCTACTGAGCCGTCTCTCCCCTCCCTGACCCCCCTATGGCACTGGCACTTCCTCACAAACTCTATGCCAACTGAGGAAGAGCCAGCCCCCATGCTGGTCTGCGGTGAGCAGGATGCACCCCCCCCCACCCAGACCACCAGGAAATCTGTGGACCAGCACTGGTCCCTAGACCAGTGGTTGAAAACCACTGCTCTAGAAGGACCATGTAACAGAAGAACAAGCTGATACAGAAATGCATAAAAGCAATCTCTTTGGCAAAATTACTTGCTCAGCTTATAGGATCCTATGTTTGCTACAGGATCCTCCCATTCTTGTGCTTTTATTTTTATATATATATATATAAAACATACAGCCCACCTTTCTTCCAAAAATAGTGTTCAAGGAAGATAAAATAAGATTTTAAAAATCTCACATCTAATTAAAATCTAATTAAAACATGGCATAAAAATAGATCCATTAAAACAGAATTATAAATACAAAAAATATATTGCAAAACCCAATCAACTAAACCATCCCTTCAGAAACTGACTAGCCTTCATTTCAAAAGACTGCCTCAATGAAAATGTGTTTGCCTACTGGTGGAAGGACAATAGGGAGGCAGCCAATCCTGCCTCAGCAGGAAGTTCCAGAGCCTAGTGGTAGCCACCAAGAAGGCCCTTTCTTGTGTTACTAACTACCAAAGGGACTTCCAATGATCATATGACAATGATAAGGAATTCCTCTGAAAATCTTTCAGAATCATATGGCAGGCAGCTGTCCCAAGTGGTATTTAAAAGGGAATAGGCCTATTGCTATTTTCTCTGAGTGAGCATTCATTCCAGTTTTTTTGGTAGCTCAAGCAATCTGCTTCCAACTCACTTCAATGTGCATGGCTACCAGGGAATTATGTGTTTCCATACCAAAAAGAAAGAAAGAAAAAAGGAATCATTTCCTGTAGAACACTGAATAACATTGGCACTGATCACCTCTTAAATTGTCATCTATTTATAATCTGCATTTAGAAGAGATATTAGTCTATACAATTCTGGTAATCTGGGGCTCTTCCATATTTTAATTGTACAAACTTTTCCAGGAACTGAATATTGCTTTAGGAACATAGCAATCAGCCTTACACCAAGTCAGCCAATTGATCCATCTAGTCCAGTATTGCTGTTACAGACTGGCTGCAGCTCTCCAGGTTTCAGATAAGAATTTAGTCAGCCCTGCCTAGAAATGCTGGGAATTGAACATGGGACCTTCTGCATGCAAAGCCTGTACCCTACCACTGCCACAGCTCCTTTGCTCAGCAATACTTCATTAAACATTTTTACCAATCAGCAATTCATTAAATTGTTGTTAAAATTCTTCAATTATACCATCCGGATCTGGAGATTTGACTATATTAATACTTTTAATTGCAGTTTTAATTTCCGCTGTTGAGATTTCAACCTCTAAAGCGAATGCATAATATTATACACTCCATCATATCCCTGCTTATTCACTTTATTCTAATCTAACACGTCCCAAATATTGTAACTGTTCCTCACAGATTAGATGCTTTAGCCGCTAGATCATTTTGGTTGCCCTTTCTGAACCTTTTCCAGTTTTACTATTTTTTAAGGTGTAGTGCCCACAGTACATCATATCCCATTGCCCATCATATCATCATATCCTATTACTCATTCTCTCTCTGAGTTACCCCATTTCTTCGCTGCTCGCTCACTCTCACTCTCACACACACACCTGAGCAGAAAAGGAGGTAAACTGATTACATAGCAAGAATAGAGCTGCAGAGTCTGAGAGCTGGATGATGCTGAGGGACACCTGAAATTAGTCCAAGAGATATGTGTGTGGGTTGCAGGTTACACAACTCAAGGGTTAGAACTTCTGTGCTCCATATCCCCATTTAGGCAGTAGCACAAGAGTGAACTAGATGGATAGTGATAGCTAGTAATTGGCTTTATGAGAGCTTTCTTTTCCAGACTGTTCTGTGTGTGGGAATTATGTCAGTTGTTGGCAGATCTTTGTTCTACAGTCTGAGCTGTGAATGTGTTCTAACTACATTGTCTGTGGATGTGACTGTGGAAGGAAGTTTTCGAAAACCAAGGGTATTATCTATCTATGAGACATTCAGTTGTCAGTACTACCATGCTACATGATATATTCCAACTTCTTGTCTCTGCAAGCCTGTTCTGAATTTTCATCAATCCAAGTTAAGTCCCTAGCAAAGGAAGGACACGTCAAACAAGCCTTCAGGGTGTAAGTGGGTGCTTCATTTTTATCTTCACAACGTTCTGCACTTTGCAATCTGTGGTATCTTTAGAGGTTGGCCTTCCCCAGCTAGGAGCAATGCCATTTCCACTTAGCAGCATTTCAGCTTTGGGGTCTACGTTGGGAGCAAAGTTAATCAAATAAGCAATAACTCTGGTAGTGGTGCACCTACCAGTTAGACGCAAAAGGGGCCATCCACAAATAAGGCTGCAGATTCTACATATTCAGGACCTGTATGCAAAATTATTAAAGTTTGTTAAAGGAAAACCCACACAAGAAAACAGTCCACAGGTTTAGGGTTTCTGGAGAGTCACAGGATGCTGAGTGTTGGTTAGAATGCCATGCTAAAAATGGAGGAGAGGTGATGGACCTGCTTGAGCCCCTAACCATATTCTGAAGGAAGGCATGACTGACCAGAACCATGAACAGATGCACTGCTTGTATGGGGTGCTGTGGTATTTTGTTGTAGGTCTCACATGTGTCATGATCCTGTGGGAAAAGATACAACCTGATTCACAGGCTGAGGGGATATAGGCTTCAGACTAACCTCTTGCTTGTTATCTAATGGGAATGGGTCTTCTGTCCATTTCTCAAATTGCTATCAAAGGAAGTACCTATCTGATGTTAAGAGTCACTTAGAAGGAGGTCTCTCAATGATGACACCCCCCCATGTGTAGCAAGTGAACTGGGTGCAAAGATCAAATGATGTAGCAGATGTATCCATGAAGGGCAGCAAGGGAAGAATCTATCTCAGAAAAAATATTAAATTATACATATATTCTGAGCCCTCTTATGGTCCAATAAAAGGCCCACAATTCATCTTTTATTGTCTATGGCTGATGTTGTTTGCTTGGTACAGATTATTGCCAATCCAGCCTGAGCTTGCATTATCTGCAACTAAATTTAGTCCTCATATGAGGCAAGAAGTGGTCTGTGTTATTTCATCATTTCTTGCAAGTCCTGGTCAGAAGTAGGCAAGAGGACACAATCAGCCATTCAGAAGATGTGTGGTATTGAAGAAACTGTGTAGCACTGTTTCAACTTCAGGAAGAATGTTCCTTAAGGGGAAACAGGAATGCTTTCTTACTAATTGCCAAGGCAATTAGTAGTGACCTGTCTTCTTTTTCCCTGTCTCACTGGGGAGATGACTTCTGATCTCGGTGTGTGTTGCTCAAACAGCCTAATATTTTCCGCAATGTCTGGGAGATTCTCAATTCAGTATACCTCCTGCAAACTTGAGCTAAACTTGAGCTATTTGGAGAAGAAGCATCTTTGAAAGAGTATTAAAACTAACCTACACATAATGCAGGAGGAATCTCCTGCATTATTGTAAGCCGCCCCGAGGCTTCGGCGAATGGGGCGGCATAAAAATGTTTTAATAAATAAATAAATAAATAAATAAATCTCTGTACAGTTCTTGCCAACATAATTCATTAAACCAGCCTTCCTGTACATACATAAATAAGGAAAACATTAACATACTGGGTACTTTTGTTTTGTAAAATGTTTAAAATGGAAGGCAGTATAAACTGTTGCCATCTATAGCTACCATTTCCCTTACAAGTAGTAAACAAAATGTCCCATTCACAAGCAAAGCTAGTAGAAAGAAAAACAGAGGTAGTATTGAAGGGTAAGAGAGCAAGAAAGCGGATAAATTCCATTTGTGCTATTAAAACACACACACACGCACAGAAAAGTGAACCCAGTAGTTGAAGAGTGAAGATAAAGAGAAGAAAACAGTAATCTTGTTACAGAAACCAGAGAATTATGCTCTTACATGCATGCTCTCCCTCTCTCTCTCTTTTGCTTTCACACTGTACAAACTCTAGCACCCTGAACAACTTGCTCTCCTGCTATTTCCAGCACTTTAAAGAAACTTTTCAACATTTGTTTGACACATTTTTTCAACACTAAGGTGGAGACAATAAGTAAACAGGTAGTGAAGGGCTATTTAGAGAGCTGGTCAGCCACTGTAATAATAAAGCAAAAAGGGAAAAAAATATATAAATAAAAATCCTTCTAAGAAGAGAACATCTATCCTATGTAGTGTAGCTACAGACAACACATGACCTCTGACAAACAGTTTTCAGAGTAATTTTAATGCTACTCTGGATTTAACTTGACTAACTGGTAGCAATTGAGCACATCTTTTTTGTGGCAGCAGTTATCTAAAATGCTACAATAACAGCATCAAAAGTAGAATGGTGGAAGATTGGTTTTCCATTGTGCTGCTGAACTGGCATAATGCCCACTTTAAAAGCAATTCGCTGTTCATCACTGAAATCTGGCAGACACGACACTAAATGCCTTGAGGAAAAAAAGGGTGTCTTGAGAAGGGGGAACCACTCCAACTACCAAGGGTGGGGGTAAGAAAAGAAGGATGAATTTAGCTAAGAGAAGAAAATTACCAAATAGAAGTTTAGCACTACATGTGGACTCTCAACAGGATCTCTTTAATTTGACTAAAGAGTTTATCGCAGGCTTATATTAGTAGTGGCAGAATGAAACAAAGGTAAATATATATTTGTGGCTGTCTATTGTTCTAATAAAGTGAAAACGTACTGAGTTACGTCAATCATTTGTCAAACACATCTCCCTAGTTTTATTTACTACCAAAAATAATGAGTAAATATGTGATAATAAAACTGTTCTCTGTACATGGACATATACAATTCCCCCCCCACACTTCTAAGTACAGGTAATGATTCAGGAAGCTTTCAAAATGTCTTTCTACTGTCAATAAAGCTAATTCTATTCCTATTTTCATGTAAAAAAAGGCTTTACAAATGAAAATTCAAATTAAAATTCTGATTACAGTGTAGTGTGACAACACCTGTATTTATAATTTTACTGTCAGCTAGCTCTTAGTGTTTAACAATAGCTTGAAGCAGAAAAGTAATTGGAATTTGTCTGCAACATGCCAGATGACGACACTGGGTGCTTTGCTATGCTTGAGCAAAATTTGTTTTTATGATGGAACAAACTTAGATTCCTAGAAAATTAGGAAGTTAAGATAATCAGTCTGAGACCAGGGATATTGTTTATTATTTTTTCTGATTCTAATGCCTAGGTACCATACACATGCAAATCAAAGAGTCATATCTTGCAGATCACTCATCTTAGTCAATATTAAGACTATGAGGACTCCTCCTGTGGAAGTGACACGGAAATTGATGAGAGTGGCACAAAAACACATATCCATAATACAGATATTACAAAATCCCCATATACTGGGCAAAAAGTTGACAAAAACTGTGACCAAAGCTGCATACACTGATAAGACTTATATGAGTTCAGATCTATATACAAACCTCCTCATTCATTTCAATGGAAGAGGACAACAATTTAAATGAATGAGGAAGCTGTTTCAGGTGTGGGAGTTCCATGGTTGTGAAAGGGGTGCCTTTGCTAGAGCAGACCAATATGTAAGAAAACTGAGAAAGGGAATGAAAAAAACTATCTGATGCTAAACATGACTTCTGGGTGTAAAGATACTGGAAATATGATTCTGGCACTGTGTAAAATCCACCTTTCTATTCATTCACAGACTGTTATTGGATGTAATAAAGAACACTATAGATACAATAGAGGGGTGTTCAGATGCTTAAACAGATTTCAAAATACCAGAATAAAAGTGCTGGTTATCTGGTAGCATTTTTTGTGGATACATAACAGGCATATAATATAGAAGTCCCTTTCTGGGTTAAAGATTTGTTCTCTAAAAATAACCTTTTCTTTAAAAATAACCTTCATAAATTAGAAATTTTATACCAAAGTGTTTAACTACTTTTCATCAAACAAATGAATGTATTCATTGGGCTGATAGGGATGTTGCATTTCTGCAGTTATTTGTTAAAAAGAAAGTGCACAGGTTTCACCACACAGGCAACTGATCTTGTTCTGTTTGGTTAATGTGTATGTTGGCATGTCTTACAGGAACTGATATACACAGAGAGGTTAAAATGATAACTTAAATATCACTGTTTCACTGGAATTTTATGTTAAAAACTGAAGCAGTCTGCTGTCATCATCAATCTTTCAAAACTTATAAACACATGCTAATTTTCCCACACAACTTGCCTCACAGTCTACAAATGAAAAGCCCATCTTTTTCATTATTTTAAAGATGAAAAAATAAAGAAGAAGGCTCATACAAAAGAAAAACAGAATGACAGTGATGTTTTAGTTTACACTAGATATGGCAACACACGCAAACTGTCAAAACTAAGGAGTGAAAAAAGCTGTTATCAAGCAACTGTCAAGAGAGTCCTCTGAGATTTGGAAATCTTGTGTTTATTGTAACTACTGCACATTACACAAAGAAAGAAACATCCCTCTCTTTATGGTTACTGTTAAATATCATGCATAGACTTCTCCCTCACTATTTAATTTTTTTCTCTGTAATTTTGCACTTGACAATACTGCTTTCCTTCTTTTAAAGTTGTTGTTGTTGGTATTGTTATTGTTGTTGCACGGTCAAAGTTCAAAGGAAAACACACTGTCAACATCTCGTGTTGTTAACTTGTTGTCCATTATTTAAGAGTTGAAATTTAACGCTGTAAAGAATTGAGAAAGAATTTCTAGCTTAACAGAATAATGTAGAAGTAGTACAAAAGAGAAATTTAAGGTATTCTAGTTAAATTATGTATAAGGTATGCTGTATCCAATTGTGTCCTTCTGCTGACAGAAGACTCTTTGATCTACTGGAGGATTCTGTAAACAGAAATTCAATAGGGGGAGGTGATTTTTGCTAATCTCCTTCCCCTCTACGACTTCCTGAAATCTTCAACCTATTCTAGCAGATTGGGGATGATTTGGAATAGTGTGCAGGGCACTGCAAAAGGAAGGGGAAACTTGCAAAAATCAGCTCCTGCTTTCCACTGAGCCAAAGAGTCTTCCATAAACAATTCAATATAATCATTATGTTTTGATGGTCCTTTCCTGGAACTTCAAATTCAGAGCTAAAATAGAACAATATTTTATGTTGGGAATAAGAGTAGAAAAAGTTCCAAACTTAAAGCACAATATTGCCTTGAAGGCAATGCAAGTTTTTAATTTTCTTCCCAACCTGACTTTGGCTCATATTACTCATGTTCTCTTTCATCAGTGTATGCTTAATCTATGCTAATTCAACTAAGTGAAATGCAACTGAAAATTAGTTGAAAACATCTAGAATTTTCCTTAATGCACAAAAAAATGTGACATCAAAGACTGAAAATTTGTTAAATACCAGTGATTCACAGTATTTTACAAAACTTTAGTTCCATGACCTGGAAAACACATACTTCTTAGTTCAATCCTTCATTCTTCCAATGCTGCTCAAGTGTGTGGCAGCATCTTATAGCACTGAAGAAAATCATACCAGGGTTTCAAAAACATCAGTTTCAGATAGATATTGAGACCTCATACTATGTATTTGTGTTTTGATTAGATTATCTTGCTTTTCAGATTCTTCTCTTTTTCCATGTATAAAAATATTTCTAAGATGTTAAAATCACAATTATTCATTTAGCTAAAGTCTCAAACGTGGGGCAAAATCTGATGAAATGGTTTACACTGGCTGAGTAATATGAAGATGGTGGATAAATTATCTAGATAGCTCCAGTGATAAAGCTATGCACACTTTGAGTTATGTTTTTTATATTCTTGAAGTATTGGGTTGGACCCAAAGTTTGTTCCCCTCTCTGAATGGCATTTACTGGGCAAACCTTGGTTCCTGGGAATGCAATTTTTACTAATTCCCTCTCCCTGTACAACCTCCAGCACTGTACTGCTCTGGGAGCACTTCAGAGGTTTTGGGGGAAGGTAGGTTGGCATGGAGTGAAGCTGGATGAAGGAGTCAGTAAAATCACCTCGGTGGGTTAGAGTGGGACAGGGAGTAGTTAGCTTTTCTCAGCTCTGCTCACCAGGATACTTGGTACAGCATCAGGGAAGATTAGAGGATAGGCAGGGATAGTTGACTTAGATTGTAGAAATTCTCTCAAGATGAGGAGCCTGACTCTTAAAGTGTTTGCATTTTATGCTGGCCAGTAGGACAGATTGGGGTTTCTGCTGATGTACTGTCCACCCTGCAACCCAACAGTCTCCCTACCTGAGCTGACAGAGGCTATCTAGGTTGTGATGTTGATGTCTTCCAGGCTGCTGGTCCTGGGAATTGTTAATATCCATGCCAAGGGTACCCTACCTGTGGTAGTTCAGGATTTAATGGGCTCAGTGACAACTATGGGACTGTAACAGCATATGTCTGGCCCAACAAATGTAGCAGGCCACACTCTGAATTTGGTTTCTTCAGTCAGGCACTGTGATAGTGATTTGAAGGTGGAGAACTCTGAATTGGTCTCTTTGCCATAGTCAGATTACTGCCTGAATACAGTTCTGAATGGATTACAGAATACAGAGATCACCCAGAAGGTTGACATGATTGTTCCTCATACAGCTCATAGAACTTGTATAGCTCTGTGGTATACGCAGCCCTGCAAGTGATAAAACAGGAGATGGTTTAAGTGTAGATGGGATCCTAGTAGATGCAATCAAACCCCAGTATGTTGCTATCGTCAAATATGCTTGGACACAATGAGAGTGGCAAAGACAGCACCTCACTGCTTCTATTCAGTTCTCTCTGTGTCGTCCAGTGGAGCTCTT
This sequence comes from Varanus komodoensis, assembly GCF_004798865.1. Taxonomy (NCBI): domain Eukaryota; kingdom Metazoa; phylum Chordata; class Lepidosauria; order Squamata; family Varanidae; genus Varanus; species Varanus komodoensis. The sequence goes on along the minus strand of NW_025335941.1, from coordinate 2,613,004 downwards.
TAGGGTCTTCTGGGACCTACACATGCTGGCCTCATGAAGGTCTCCTAGAACTGAGACCTGCTACCATCTCTTAGAGCATTCCAAGATAAAATCCCTTGCAACTGTTGGGACTTAAGACTCATAGTTTAACCAGGTGAGACATCCAGAGCAGAGACCAGTCAAGTTCTCTTGGAGAAGGTCCAGCTGGAACAGTTCAAAGATGTTGACAAGGTGTTGGGACAGATCAATGGAACCACACACATGCTGGCACTTTGTCCTTCTTGGACAAAAACTGGGGCCTACTTCCAATTGCCATCTCCAAGAGAGCCTGGTTGATGGCTCCTCCTCCTGCTCTCAGACTTATCCGTATGATACCAATCCTGTGAGGAAAGTTTAGCAGAGTCTGTGACTGGTCCAAAGTCACCCAGTTGGCTCAATGGTATGACTGCCCTCGACAAAAGCAATGCCATGGGAACATCTACAAAAGGCATTTTAAGTTCTTCCATGACATGTTGTACAAGTGTCAAAAATGTGTTTCAGTACGATTCTTTATTTCCATTCCACTTGAAATATTTTTTCTTGAAAGGGTTAGGAAAGGGTGCTTCTCTAATGGTTTGCATGAGTTCTTGGAACAGCGCAGCTCTTATTTATTTATTCATTCATTCATTCATTCATTCATTTAGGGGACTTCTATGCCGCACCATTCGCCGAGGTCTCGGGGCGGCTCACAAACAATAAATAAATAGAATTCAATAAAACAACATAAATTAACAATATAAATTAAGTCACCCTGGCCAAAGAATAAAATGAATAAATAATATTAACAATTAAAATAACATTTGAATAAATTTGGACAGTAATTCTGGACAGTAATTTTTTTTTCATCCAGTTGTGTTGGGTGAATGGTCAAGAAGGCAAATGTTTTAGACAACAAAGACAAAAATAATTTCTATTAAAAATCTGTCAGATGCAGTATTCTCTATTGTTTCTATGTCTGACCACTCCCGTTCTTTCCTGTTTCAAGCTGATCTCTTGTGAAAGCAAGGAAGAATCACTACCTGGTTATGGCTTGGTTATAGCAGTTTGTGGCCTAGTGGCCTGACTGGGAGACCCTTCCCTGGAATCTGCAGAAGAATACTAAGAATGAGGCTGGGTCCTTCTCAGTTGGAATCCTTTTTTAACTTTTAAGGTGGTAAGAAGAAAAACCAGACACATGCGTGTTGTGAGCTTGTGTTTCCACAGCTTGCTTATCAAATAAATGAACAGTCAAATTATCTACTATTATGGTGAGTTGGAAAAGTATTTAGCAATCTGATGTTTGTTACGGTGGACAAGCCCATTATTCCCTTATTGTAGATGAGATGATACAGAGAGAGTACAAGTATCTTCCTGCTGAGATAAACTGCAACTACTTTCCACCACAAAGCATCCTGCCCATCTAGTTTGATAAGAAGCCTCAGGGAATGGGGGAATCAGTAAGTGTTGTCACCCATTTTGCAGATCTGGTATTGGGTTCCCATTGCCCCCTTTGGTTTCTTTTCAGCTTAAATCAAGCCTAATCACAAGATCCATGCTCTGTCACATGAGAGATGCATGGTCACTTAACACAAACACCCTGATTCCCTCAGCCGTAGCCATGTCCTTTACGGTTGGATTGGAATTTTCATGCTGCAGTTTGAGACTCAGCAGGTGGCATTAACTGGTAAGCTGATTATCTCAGAGCTTCTCATTTTGGGTGTCATCAGCAAAACCATACTCTTTGCTGAAGGTTAGGACCCTCATGGTCTTTGTTTTATGACTACTCTCATATGAACCAACTTTTTGTGTTGACTGCAGCATCAGAGCTTAATTTCTTCACTTGTGGGGCCATAATGAAAAGTGAAAAAAGAGTAGAAGAAAAAATAGAAACTTAAAGTAGTTCTTTTTTGTTTTGTTTTCTAAAAGGAGAAAGGAAAACCAAGAAAGTCTGGAAATTGCAAATATGATAAAAGACATTTTATAACCAGAAGAATGATAGTGATAACCTTTTAAAGAAGAGATATGAAATAGATATTTCCTGGATGAAAAGCAGGAACAAAGTGGCAAGAAGAAGCCTGAGACAACAAAGTACTTGACAATCTTGTCATGTGGCCCCTGCTTTTCCCCGGGTCAGTTAACCAATAGTGGGACGCCCTCCTCATACCAGCCCAAGCAAAGAACCTGGGACACAGGACCTTTAAGATCATGAATGGAGTGTGGGAGAATACCTGCAAAGCTGTGGGGCGGAACATAGACATACCCTAAATATCTTTATGAGTAACAAAGAAAATTGCCAAACAAAAAAGATTATTTCAAAGACAACATTAATATAAAATAAAATTCAAAAAATGATTTACAGAGTAATTAAAAATGCCCCGAATCCAGATCCAGTAATTAAAAATCCCCCGAATCCAGTAATTGAAAATCCCCCGAATCCAGTAATCGAAAATCCCCTGAATCCCCCGAATCCAGATCCAAATCCATGGGTTGCTACCCATGATGGATTGTCATGCTGCATGTAATCACTATGATTTCCCCAGGATGGCTTGTTTGCGGACAACAAGCAACTCCAACAATCCATGGGTAGGAATTGTTGTACCAATTGTAGGTTGCAATGCCACTCAAACCTGGATAAATGACCTGAATCATGGATACATGGAACGAGCTATGGAGCTGCCTCTGAGTGACCATCTGTGCCTGCCACCTCCAATCTGCCCAAGAAGCACTTGGTGGCAGCTGGAAGTGGCTTCTCCTCTCCCTGCCACAGTCAAGAATTGATTTAGCTTACTGTGGCTTCCCCCCACTTTATTTCCCTCCACTATGGGTTCATGGTCTCCATTTGGACAGCTATGGACAGCTCCTTCAAAGTGCCCCAGAGGCATCCTGGAGAGAGAGACGGTAGCTGACCAACATTTTAAAAACATTTCCTCCATGGAGGACTTGCAAATGTTATTCTATTGTTTTTGAAACTGCACTTGTATGAATGCAGGATTGGGAAAGTCTTGGATGGACAATGTGCAGGGGGGGCCTGTTGGCAACCTTCCCTGAATATCATTCTGAAGACCCTCAGGTAAGTTTATTTTCCTCTTTGGTTACACCTGACAGCTTGCAAAAGGTGAGAGGTCAAGTGTAAGCAAAGCCATAAATGATCTTAGTTCATGAAAAGAGTATGGCACATTATTCACCCTCTTTGTGGTAAGATACTTGGAGTTAAGACTGTGGGTTCCACCCATCCGACAAGCCCTAACTTCTCTTACAGCTTCTCTCTATGCTACATTCTTTCTGTTGCTGCAGTGCTCTTGTCAAACGCTGAAATAACACTGGTAGGTAGCCTGTGCTGGTAGAGGTTCCATTTTCCTCAAGAAAGTGGAGGATTTTTTAAATGGCAGAGGGAAAAACCCTATGGCCCTTGGACAGCTCAAAGGATTTTTGGATTCCCAGCACCAGCTCACTGATTTATAAGCTGAGAATTGGAGGTCAAAATCACCTTCCCCTACCTGGTTGCTCATTTCAAAAAGCAACTTTGGAGGGGGTAGAATGGGGTGCTTTGGACAGTGGAGACAGAAAGGTGCTGGAGAGTCCAGGATACTAGGCCCTCCAGCCTCTTCCCCTCCCCTCCAAGATGTTCTAGTGAGATGGGTGGAAAAGGTAATTTAGCATGAATGCCCTGCAGGATGATGCAGAGGTGAAGACCCAAACAGTGTCATTCAGGGGAAATAAGGAGAATATTCTCTATCAATGTCCAGCTTCCTTTGCTGCCTTTTAATGATTTCTGCCACTGAAGAAACATTTTAAGCATGTGCATCCATTGCAAATGTCTTGTATGCTCCCTAGCTGGCAATGGAAGATAAAACAAGGAGGTTTGGTTTTGATTTTATACTGTGGATTTAAAATTTTAAAAAATTTGTTGTTTTCTGCTTTAAATGTTGTGAGTTGCAGATAACTTCAGTTATTGGACAATATAAACAGTGATAAGGGAAGAAAGGAAGGAAGGAAGGAAGGGGGGAAGGGGGAGAGAGTGAGAAGAGAGTGTGCAAGTGAGCACATTGTGCTATTACACTTATTTTTTTTAAAAATATTTATTAATTGGATAAAGCTCATGGAGAATGGGTGATGTGGCAGGCAGACTGTCATTATCATCACTAACATCGGGCTTTTTCTACTAAACAAGTTTAGTAACCCAAGAAGTGTATTGCAGGGCAGTTGGCATAGTGTAGCAGTTAGAACGCTGGACTGGGAACTGGGAGACCTGGGTTCTAATTCCATTTTAGTCATGAAGTTAGTCACAGACTGACTTTGGCCAATCCCTGACTTTCAGCCTAACCAACCTCAAAGGATTACCATGAGGTTAATGTGGAGGAGGATACTGAACGTTGCCTTGGGTTCTTTGGTGGAAAGACAGAATATAAATATATAAAACAAACAAACAGTGGTTTGTGAAAGCACAATAAATCTGTTAGCCTTCAAGTTGCTACTGAACTCTTAGTGGCTTTTGCTTCAACAGGCTAACACAGCTGCCTCTCTAGAAATTGTTACATGCTCAAGAATCCACTCAGTAATGTGCTATTCCTTAAATCTGTTATGTACTTCAGTCTAAAGGTTAACTAGCGTTACAGACCCAGGAATTTAATTGTAATTAGTTATAAACATGTGTAACTGGATAAACATACATAGGAGTCAGCTTCCAATACAAAGCTCTCTTCTGCAGACCTACATTATAATTGCATACACAAATCCATGTTTCAAGGCCTTGTGTGCTAAGACATAGAGGTCTTCGGCAGTAATCATCAAAGGATCTTACAAGGTTGAAGAAATGTGTGTCATTATGGTAGAAATTTGACATACTGAAGTTGCTCACCATCAATATGAAAGGGTCATTCCATTAGCAATGGAATTTAGAGTGGTATTGGAGGATCTACCAGACCTATTTCACTGCACATGAAAATTCAATATCAGAATATTGTTAAATTGAGTTAGCATTATCAGTGGAAAAATATGCTCTATTTCCTATTATTTATGAAGCCCTATCCTTTTCTTTCTAACCAATTACACTCCCTATCATTTCCAAAATATACGAACTGTTTTCAATCAACAGATTTCTTTATTATAGTGTACAGCATACTTGTTACTGCCTCTTTTCTATATTGAATCCTTGATTGGACAAGCATTTTGAATATAACATGGACTGTGATTGCACATATAAAACAAATTAAAGCTGCCAATCTCTTTTTGGAGGATATTCTTTATATACACAAAATACCACTGTAGCGTATTCTGAGTGTATTTGCTTAGGAAAAATTAGGAAGGATGGGGAAAATGGTCATGGCAAAATCAGGAAGATGTTAACTTTCTTATAAGCATATCTGGCACTATTTCACACATCTCTTCAAAACAAAAAGTATCATTAAAAGAGGTCAACAGGAAGTTGTTAAATGTAGTCTTCAGACATAGAAAAACTGTTCCTTGTTTTGTCTTACCTGGTTTCTTTTTGGCACCAAGTTAAGATAGCCCTTTATGTCAAGGCCTTTTACATGCTCCACTGCCCATGGTCCTGAGAAGATTACTCATTCAAGGTGTTTTTACCAGGGTCACTTTTGATGTATGTTTTAACTGCTTCACATATGTTAATGTTTATTTGTTTTTATATTTTTATTGTATTTTATTGTCTTCTTTTTATGGATTGTTATAATCTGCCCAGAGAACTTCAGTTATGGGATGAACCACCACCTCCATCACCACATTATAGCAATATAAAAGAAGTTAATGCTTTCTTAAAATCCAACTGACCTTGGCAAATTTTGCTTAGGTGATCTCAAATGTTGGGGTGCTAGAGTATCCAAGTACTGTCTCCTGATTTACTGCCTAGCTCAAAACTGCTCATGCGGACAACTAATTTTTACAGACATTTTACTTAAGCACAAATGCTGAGAGCAAGTCAAAGTCCTTGCGACATTGATTAAATAATAATAAAAAAAGATTCAAAAGCAAGATGACTACCTGCAGTGAGCTAATGAACCAAGCAACTGTGTGCTTCTATGAAACTATAAAGTAGTTTAAAAGAGCTCCAGTAAGCCTAGTTGCTGTAATCAAGAGTCTGGCCAGGCTAGTCTTGGTTCTCATTTTTCAGATGCATGAGAAACTGCTCACATCAACAAGTTGATTACTACATGGAGACAACTGGGAAAGATGTATAAAATTTATGTAGCTAAGTACATAAATAAGCTCATGCCCCTTTATACTAATAACTGCAGTAGAGCAAAAACATTTTAAAAACTTTTCCTAACATTAGATCATACACTCTTCTATGGATTATAGTTCATAATGGGAGGATATATTTCATGATATTGTGCACACAGAAGCAAATTAAATTGCACAGTGTTTTTACAATTAGCTCGCTATATTATAGCAGTATTTATATACCCCAGGTTGTCTTAATAGTCTATAAACATACATTTAGTAAGGGCACTCAGACAAACATACCTTAGGTGAGCAACATAAAATCCTTAGTTGCTAGTTTCCTTTATTCATTTAATAACCCCATTAATCTTCACGGCAGGGTTGTATGATGAGGAATGCAAAGCAGAGGTAAGAGGATACAGGGGCACTGGCATTGCCCAACCTTGCAAGCCAGCCAGAATGTACTTACCAGTTTCCTTTCTCCTAAGAAAGGTTTTCCTGTCTCATCAACATAGTTTAGAAAGTGTCTGGTAAAGAGAAAGAAATGAAACTTGTCTATTTCTTTATTTATTAGGTTCTTTCTTCTCACAAGGAATAAAGTATATTCGTAAAATGTCAGGCCGCAGTTTCACTGGTGCTACAAATGTAAATACTGTTGAGATAAACACCATGAATTTTCAATCTGTAAGAAATTTTAGGGTGGCATCCTATAGAAAAGGATTGCACAATAAAAAAATCTCACAACCACAGAATTTCTCAGTCATATATGCTGGCCACAGAATGCTGTGGCATTTGTTATGCTTGTTTTTATCTTCTCAATGTTCAGCCGCAGTCCTGCTTTTGCATTTTCTTCTTTCACTTTCATAAGAAGGAATTTCACTTCATTGCTGCATTCTGCCAGTAATATGGTATCATCTGCATTATCTTAAATTACTCAAGTACCTTCCAAAAATGTTCACTCCTCTTTAATCTGCTTCTAATTCAGCTTTTCTTATACGTTCTGTGTACAGGGGGAACAGGAATAGGAAGTTAAAATACACCCTTGTCTTATGCCTTTATCTATGGAAAACTATTCTGTTTCTCTGCATTATGTCCTAATAGTCGCTCCTTGTCCATGATAAAAGTTATGCATCACAACGATTAGTCCTGAGGCATACCCATTTCTTTCAGTACCATCCACAGTTTCTTGTGATCCACATAGTCAAAGGCTTTGCTGTAGTCTATTGAGGATACCACGATCTTCTTCTGAAATTCTTTGATGCATTTCAATAGCCAACATATATTTGCAATATGATCTCAAGTACCTCTTCCTTTTGGGAAACCTGTTTGAACATGAGGGATTTCTGGTTCCTTAGAGGGTAAAATTCTTTGCTGCAACACCTTGAGCATTACTTTGCATGGAAAATTAATGCAATTATCCTACAGTTGCTGCACTCTTTATACCTCCTTTCTCGGTGTTTGGAATGTATAGTGAATGATTGCAATAAAATATTGCTTTGTTTTCAATAGATTTGGATTTAGGACTTGGACTGATTCAATCTCTGCAGCTTGGAACAGTTCTATTGATACCCTATCTTCTCTAGCTGCCTTGTTCCTTCCAAGTGCTATCAGAGTAGATTTCACTTCACTTTCTCATATTGTAGATCCATCCTCATAAGGGTCCTTTTCAAAGGAGCCTGTCACCCTTTTATATCCTTCGTACAGTTCTTTGGTATCTTGTTTTCATCTTCTTTTTATTTTCTCCTGTGTGATAGCATGTTACCTGTAGGTCTTTCAGCGTTCCTAATCCGAGTTTGATTTTCCCTTTGATTTCTTGGAACTTCTCTAAGAAATCTCTATTTTCCCCCTCTTTTGTTGTTCTCCTCTATTTCTTTGCACTGGTCACTGTAATAGTTCTTTTTGTCTCTACATGAGAATTGCTGAAATGTTGCATTCACGATTCTGTCACCTTTTGCTTTGCACCTCCTCTTAGCAACTGTGAATATTTCTTTTGCCACCTGGCTTTCTGCTACAGATATTGTCTTTTTTGCATTCTCTGTGGTTTCATCTCTCAGTTCTTCTGGTTCATAATCAATGGACTTGAGTAATGTAAATCTGTTCAAGGACTTTAAATTCCTCAGGAATGTTACTCAAGTTGTATTAAGGCATTTTGCTTTTGTGAGTGTTCTTTTCCAGCTTTAATCTGATTTTGTATACTAACAGTTCATGGTCAATACCACACAATTTGCTCCTTGTTCTGGCATCGGTTTCTGAATTGTAAACTTGAATGATGGTTATGCTGATAGAATTTTGCCTGATAATTTGATAATAATTTGATAATTTCAAAGAAATTTGGCTGATAATTTTGACTGAACTTTGCATTATAGCCCCCTACCACTTTTGCATTATAGTCCCCTATCCACTACTTCCTGCTTCAGTAATAGAGCCATTCAATTTTTTCTGAGTTTGACATTTCCAAAATAAAATACTTTGAATTTTTTTTACTGAGAATGTCCTATTCCAGTGTACTTTAACTCACACCAAGTACTGCACTGTTTAAACATTGTACTTCTTGATTTATGGTTTCTAGTTTGCCTTGATTCATACTTCATATGTTCCACGTTCTAACTGTATCTGTTGTGCAGTAACAGACTTTCCTTTCACCTCTGTACATTTTGGCCACTAGACTTCCTGTTGGCTTTGTTCTAGTTATTTAATTAGTGACACTGCTATTTGTACTTGTCCTTTGCTCTTCTTCAGCAGTTGGCTGAGGGCCTTCTGATATGATCTCCTGGCACTATCTCGTTTCATTTTGGATTGTTTCATCATAGGGTTTACAAGGTAAGAAATATTCAGACATGTCCTCCTAGATTAAAGCAGGACTGATTTAGTTCACGGAAAAAAATTGTGGAAATGGAAATGGGAACAAAGAATGAGACAAATGTTTGCATTTGTTTGAGAACTAGCAAGTATTTTAGGTGATAACATACTTGTACTAATGTTTAGGTATCTGAATAAGGTTTGCAAAAATGAAATTGTTGATCTTTCCTAATGGGCAGTGAAGCAAATTTACTTCTCTGACTCCACTGCATCCTTGAGCAGCTGACCAGCACAACCTTTTCAACTGGTTAAGAAGCATGGCTACAATTTTACTAGGCACTCTGAAGATAAAGTTATTTCTATTTGTTCTCACCTTAATGCCATTATTAATACTGTTCCTGCGAAACTGTCTAGTTTTATTGACTCAGCCTGAGGATGTGGCTAGGGTTACTGGAGAGTTTTATTCAACCACATATATTCACGACTCCTGCTTTTTCTTCACTAGTTACATTGAGCCAATGCAGATGGATAGGATAGGTTCAAGATGCTATTAACACCTTTTTGAGAGAAGGAATAATCCTGGACTCCCTTATGAGACCACTTATTTTTTGTATTCGTTTTTAATTGTGAATTTCAATAAATTAAAACAAAAATCAAAATAACTAAAATAATTATATTAAGTAAACTTAATTATCACAGCTTTCTAGCCTAAGATTTGAATATATCCATTACTATATATATTTGTGTGTTTGCATGAACATGCGTGTGCGTATTATACCCTCACCCTCAAAGGTACCCTAATATATTTTTATATGACAAAGCAGAACCTAGTATTCTTGAGCATAATTATGCATAGATGTCAATAAAGGCAGACTTTTAAATGTAAAGGCATACATTTGTCCATTTGTAAATTATACCTAAAAACCACCTATTCAAAAACTGAGAGCATTGTCAAGTCTCGGACTAATTGTATTATTGAAGGTGGCCATTTAGCCTTCCAATATTAGTCTTTTAGCTGTCAAAATGGCACAGAAAATCCATTTACATTGACCTTGTATTAAATTACAAGAAGTAAACACTAAAAAAGAGAGTATGCACACTGATGAATATTACAGAACTTTCCAACACAAGGTTTATCCATATTATTGCCTCTTCCCAAAACGAGGCAGATATTGGCACTGCTTAAACATATGAGTTGAAGCAATGATAAAGTTTAGCTGCATCACACTTCTTATAATTAGCTGTTGAGAGATTATTAGATAAAGCTTCCCTACAGCAAGTTATGGTACATAATATACCCAATATACCCTAATTTCACTGAATAAGATGTAACCTAAGATCCCTTAACCCTTCCAAAATAGATGATAATGCAAGAACCCACTAATTAGGCAAGGTAGAACAATCCAGCCCATTGCTTAAGACTCTGTATATCCTATTTATTTGTCAATAATAAATATTTATAAACCTGGATTTTGGAGCAATATAACTCACCCTTAATCAAACTTCCAATAATGGAGGGTCCTCTGAAGCTGTAAAAGCATCAGGACCAAAACTACATTCAAGCAAAGGCTCCAAACTGCATATATGGCCATTCAGCCATAAATGACACTTCATATTTAGCATGTAAAATAGAGAATGATAGAAAAAGGTCATTGAGACCCACTAGCTAGCTCATCGGGGACTGCAGGTGGTGCAGTGGTTTAAACTGCTGTGCTGCTGGGCTGGTTGACTGAAAGGTTGCTGATTCAAATATGCACAACGGGATGAGTTCCCAATGCTCTGTCCCAGCTCCTGCCAACCTTGCAGTTCAAAAGCATGCAAATGCAAGTAGATAAAAAGGTACCACTTCGGTGGGCAGTTACAGTGTTCTGTGCACTTTGGTGTTTAGTCATGCCGACCACATAACTGTCTGCGGACAAACTATGGCTCCCTCAGCTAGGAAATGGAGATGAGCACCGCCCCCTAGAGTCAGGCATGACTGGACTTAATGTCAAGGGGAAACCTTTACCTTTACCTTTTAGCTAGCTCATCTAGAGTGAAAATCTGTCCAAGTCTGAAATTGGTTGCCAATTCTTAAATCTGGGATGCTCCATAAAGTTGATTTTGCATGCAAAAATTAATTTGTAATTGATGTGATATGTGCCACAACTCTATTACTGCTATAAACTGTGAGTGGTATGCAATCCAGTTTGGTCTATCAAAACCCCATTTAGGGAAAGGGTCCAAATGTTAAAACTCCAAAACTGACCAAGAGGAAAAGTCTAATCTGAATGAAAAAGACCAAAATGTCACACAATAGAATAGGCCCAGTGATATAAGACAAAATCAATGCAGTAACATTCACTTTCTTTTGTCAGAAGGTGCATTCTTTCCAAAGATATTCATTCTGGGGAAGAGCCCATAAAATTTACAAAAAAATATTGCATTTTTGCCAGGTCTAAGTAAAGTAATACCACATAGAAACAAACAATCTGAGATATATTCATTTTAAGTATATTTACTCTGCTTTATAAACTCAGCTTTAAAGATTCCCATCTATCAATATCGCATAAGATATTATTTGTCATTTTATTCAAATTAAGCATAATCATTCAATCTCTCTCTCTCTTTAGGTAAGTATTCCCAGTAGGTAATAAAATCTGGGCATAGTACTGAATTACAGTTAGAATGACAGATTGTTTACCAGTAAATACAAATCTGAATGATAACCTGCACATTCACAAAGATGGGCTCTGCACATGCATAGAGCCTCGATCAGAGTAATTTTTGGCAGATCCTTCCATCACTGCTCCACTCTGCATATCCCAACTTGGTTCCTGCTTATTCTTGCAGCTTCTTAAGACTGTCAAAGCAGTACTGGAATCAAAAGAAGCCTCAGAATTGACATAAAAACCAAAATGGGACAGTGACTGAGTTGTGTATATGCACAGATGACCACTCAAAGAAGAACAGAGGAATGGCAGGGGATCTCACTATAAAGGTAGGATAAGGGAAAAATAAAAATAAGAGGGTTTTTTTTCCTCTTGGTAGGAAGGCAGAGAGAGAGAGAGAGAGAAACAACATGAGCTAGTGGAAGGTTCCAATGGCAATGTGACTGTGTGTGCGGTTGAAAGGAACCTTGGGAGTGGGGGGTGGCCCTATCCCTTTATCCGGACCTCTGGAAGGGGCAGGAGGGGCCCTCACCCACTCCGTGATGGTGCGCTCTGAAAGTTTCTTTCCAGCCTAGGCCTTGCACTCCACAGCAAAGCCCATATGTGTGATGCAGAGAGACTATGAAGAAGAACTACAATTACAGAAAAGCAACCTGCCTTTCTCCTTTGTACTCTGGGGATATTACACATATGGTTAAGTAAGAAACTGACTTGCCAGAGGTGGCATCAGGATGGCACCTGCAGGATGGCCAGCAAAACAGTAAGTCCAAAGGAATAGTCATTCCTAGTCCAAAGATACAGTAGATAACGCTCAGCCTCAACCTGGACCATGCAGCTGACTGGCACAGGTGCAGAAGAACAGCTCCTTTAGTAAATGCCACCCATGTAGCCACTGCTTGAGTGGAATGAGGCTGAACAGAGTTCTAAAACAGAAGTCCTGACACCTTCACAGTCCATCTTGGTGGCTGTATCATCCAGGAGCAGAATCCCTGACACACAGCAACCCATCTTTGTTGCCTGTTCCCACAGCATAAGAATATCTGCAGTTACTTGAGAAAATCATACCTCTGCATGTCAGTTAATGGACTATGAAAGACAGAAGGAAGCCACCACCTTCCCCTACTGCAGACCAGTCTTGGAAACAATAGGAAGTGTGATTTGACTCAGCAAAAGTGTCTTGTCTCTTTTTTTGCCATGATCCAGGAATAACTGGTTTCATATACAATGAGTTTTAAATGTACAGTTTTTAAGGAACTCCAGCTAGGAGTCTGCAGTTCAAAGGAAAAGGCTTTTAAAAATTGTACTGACATTCTTTGAACATTTGAAAGGAATATTTTAGATCTCAGCTACTGCTAGATCCACATTTTAGATATTAACTAACTTTTGATATTAACAAATGAAAGTGTTAATATCACACTTAAAACTTGAAAGCCACATATTTTAATTTGCAACAATGTTGAATTAGACATGTAATGTATGAAATTATTCATTCTTCTTTATTCAGCCTCCAACATGTATTGCTAAAACTAGGAAAGTGTTGTTTAGTCTTTATGGATTTATGCATATAAACAGCTGCATACAATATCTGGAGAAAAAAACGGAACCCATAGCAGCTGATTATAATCCATATTTTCTATAGAGTGAGACTTGTTATGACACCAGAAGAATATTTCCAGAATGTTGGACTATATAAAATGTTTCTTCATGGTTAGAAGCAAATATTTATTGGGATACATAGTTAAAGGCAGCAATCCAAGGTAATCAGGCACAAGTAAATTGTCAGTCCGCACAGCTGGAACCTGCTCTTTACGTTTATCTCTGTAGTAGCCTCCACTGCTGAAAAGGCAAGCCACTTTTTAGAGATAATACTGACCTTCGTGAAAAGAAGATGTTACAGAGAAAATTTCAAGAAGTAACTATGGCTGGAATATAATTTGCGCATATATATGTGTGGGTATGACACCTTTGATGCATTGTAGTGGCATACCTGAACTATTTAGAACTTTACTTTTAGGTTCAGTATGAAAATAATTTAGTACTGATACATTTTCTGTTGAAGTATTGCAATTCTGTTATCTCCCTGATGCGTTCCTTGACCAAATTCAATACCAATAAGAAGCATTTGTGCAAGATATGCACAGCTTACCATTCATTCTAGTGAGATTGGCAGAGAAAAAATTCTCAGTAAACTGTGGCTCAAGCTTTATATTATGATCAGTTGACCAACAGGCTCTCACTGAACAATGTATTTCTACATTTTTGGGACTTCATAAAATATACAAACTAACACTTTAAATGCTATAGGTAGTAGATAGCTATGGAACAGTCTCTGTTAATTAGGTATCCAATAGTAACAAATTATGCACTATTACAGATGACCTTTGAAGTCACTCAAGGTACAGTCACAATCATGCATTAAAATCTGCTTTTCACTGTAATGTGTGAATGTATGAAATTAAATGAGGCTTGCAATGTAATCAGTGTGGTTGGATGCCTTAATATATTCCATTTCAATATGAAATAACTACAAGCCAAGAGTGATGAATCTAATTTGATCTGTTGCTCACAAAACCAGAGAAAGGAGATATAGGCAGGCTTATTGACAACAGGCAACATCATCATATTTCAAAGTACTTAATACATTCTTAAAATATTAAAATCCATGAAAAATTCCATAATATTAGAAAGGCACTCCATCGTAATACAGTCAAATGCCATTGAAAACTGGATGCTTTGATTATACGCCACAGAATCCAGTAACTTCAGAATAAAAGTAATTGTTAAATTGTTCTAAGAATATCAACACATTGTGATTAAACTTTTGGATCCTTAGTACATGCAAAATATATTAATTAGTAATATCACATTTTCTTTTTATATATTTATTATGGCTTGACAACCTATAAGATATAGCATTAGAGTAGAGTCACTGATTTCCTGTGATCAAAATCCAACCAAATCATTTTTCTTTAAGAATCTGTTAGTTAAATCATATGCATTACGAAGATTGCAATATGATGAAATGTTAATCACAACTTAAGTTTTAGTCAACTCTTTGAATCCTCTGTCAACTAAATTTGTATAGGGTTAAAAAATATCTGAGGAAATATTCAGAATTAATGAAGAAATGTTGAAGAAATTACCAGATGCATTGGTGTGACATTATCTTAGAAGGGGCATCCCGCTTGCATATGGTAAAAGGGAGAATATCTCTTAAGGAAGTGCTTACCTTTTGCACTTGCATAAGCATTTGCATCCCATATATTTAAATCTGCTGCTGAATTAATCAGTCAGTTTCAGTCAATTATAGTTTTTAATCAACGCATCAGACCAACCAATGGAAGAAATGGTTGAAATCAATCAAACTATTACAAGGAAGCCTTTGATCTTGGAGGCTTCTGCATTTCCTATGACCTATAATGGGATGAGTAATGGATGTCATTTTCAACTTTCCAGAATGCCTTTTTAATGTTTTTCCAGGAAAAATTTTTCCTCAAAACAGGCCTTGAAGAGTTATGCTGCTGTTGCTGGAGAAGCCAAGTGATCCTGCTGATCATGACTACTTTGTTCCCAGAATGTTCTCCTTTTCTTTTCCCAGAAGTTGCACTGGGGACATCAAGAACCTGTTATGGATTCTACAAGAGTAGAATTCCTCACTCAAGATCATAGCAGTATATACAAACTCAGGAGAGGCACTCTGAAAAATACTATGGTCACTGGGACACTCTCCAGAGACCATAGGATTACTTTGTCAATGTTGTAGCCCTATCCATTCAAGATGGTGCTGATATCAATGCTTTTCAATTCTGTATTTTTTTTAAAGTCACCTATGTGCAATTATAATCCAGCATCCTGAATAAAGTAATGCATTTCTCTATTTGATGCAAATATATAAAAACTGAAATAATAAAATCCAGTGACGTATTCTATACAGTGCTGTGCAATTAAGTTATACAATGGAAGGAATACTGTTATTCCAAAGGAGGAAAGATTAGCAACAGCCTGCCTAGTCTATGATATTTAAAGAAGCCACTTATCCCTGAGCCCAAAGTAGTTTGTTCCTCATTTTTACACACACACACACATTTAAAGTGGCTTTTGAAACAAAGGGCGAAATGCATCCTCTATTAAAAAGAAAAAAGTAATTATCAACTTACTCATTAGCCTATTACTAGGAATAATAACGCCTATATGTTTTTCAAAGGGGATGAATGCAAAATTAAATTACTTTCTTCACCCATAGCTACACTCATAATATTTTTCCTGAATTGTTGCAACTAATACAAAGAAGAAACAGTTCTACAGGCATTGAAATTAAAGATTTCAAATACCTACTGAACTTGTCACTATTTTTGTTACTAATCTCTTCGTTATAGCCCACTCACAGTCATAAAACATACAACAGTCAGATAAATAGCTCAGTATTTTAATTCCAAGTTCATAATATTTGACATTAATAGGATTATTTGTTTTATGTAGTAAATAAAATAATCTGTCACTCACTTATTTTTTTTTGTCTTGTTGCATACATCTGTAAAATGAAAATGTCTGTTTCAAGTGGAAATATCATATGTAACATTTTCATGTCAAAATAATTGCATTATTGGATTTGGAATTTAATAATTTAAGATAGAAAAATATTTCAATATGCATTTGACAGATGTAATATTGGAAAAATCAAGTACAGGTCAAAAACAAAGGGAAAAATGGTGAGAAATAAAATGTTCAAGATGACTAGACAAGAGTTAGTCACACTAGATATTTATTCTGCAAACTTGGGTACCAACTGAACACAGTTGCCAATAAGAAGCATCAAGATATATCCTTCTTAGGCTATATTTGCTTCACTGGGTCAAGCGACCAGCATTCAGACTTTTAGTAAAGGTGCTCATATAAAAAGAGGTTAAAGTATTTATTCTAGCTCATTTGCCCATATTATGGAAAGCTCATATAAACTGATTAGCAAACATTTCCAAAGAATGCTTGAGAATTAAAGTAGCAAGTTCACTTTAATTTCTATGTTAAATGATTTACATAGATACTCAACAGTAAAATGGACTAAATTAGCATACAATTCTGGACTTTCACTTCAAAAACTAACAATATACAGAGAGCCATGGTGGATCATACCACTGGCCTATGTAATCCAGCATTCTCTTGCTCACTGACTGAATGCCTATGGGAAGCCTGAAGTTGTACAAGAGCTCAGTGCCCTCTTCCTGCTACGGTTCCCTAAAAGGTGATATCCAGAGCTATCATGCCTCTGGTACTGCAGGTAGCATACAGCCATCATGATTAATAGCCATTGATAGCCCAGTATTATCCATTGCAAACTTACGTTACAGTTTTAAAAATAAGGCAAGAAATTGACAGAAAATGCCAAACAGATTTTCTGTTTGAACATGCCTCTTTATTTCTCCACAATGATACACATTTCTTCACACATTATTCATCATATACTCTAGACATTTAGTGCAAGGTGGAACATTTTTCCTTTTTTACTGCAGGATGTTAAATTATAAAAGAAGTTGCATCTTTCTGTGTCATCACTAGCAGGTTGTTGTACTTTCTCAAAAGCAGATTTGGGAGGAAAATGGGGACATGAAGCAGCCTTCTTCAAAGATCCAGTTATGAATATTGTCTACTGTTCCTATTCCAATAGGAACTCTCCAGTGAAGATAGACAGCTACGACCTGGTTCTCATGTAGCAGTGGCAAATTATAAGTCAATTACTTAATTAATCCATGATTTGCCAGATTAAAGATTGCATGCCATTCCACTTTGAATGAACAATCAGCCTGGTTCATAGGTTGTTGCATGACATACAAACCCACTATTTCATTGGTCTGAGGGTTAAAGCCCCCCCAAAGTTAATTTACAGTTAGGTCAAGACTAGGCTGTTTAAACCATGAACCATTGAGTGTAACCAGGTTTGCAAGCTACAACTGAGCTAGTCCTGGTGTAAATTGGATAGAGAACATCTCCCTGCTAGTGTGTATTCATATCTAAGTGAACATAGTGTATTTTTCTTCATTAAACAAATGCCAGGTGAGAGCTGGGTACTTGTACAAAAAAGTGAGCTCTACTTCCTGAGATGGCACAAACACTTCTTCAGTTGCTAAAACCACTGGAATTGCTGTTGGTTACCACAGTGACCAGGTTGTGAATACTAAAGATGATTAAGGGTTGCTAACATAGACAAAATGGCTGTTTGAATCAGCTTCAACAAATAATAGACTGAATTAAAAAAAAAAACCTACACAGTTCTATGCAATGAAGGGACATCCAGAATATCTTTCCTTGATCAGAAGCCGTCATGCAGCATGGCAAAGCTCTTCTGAAAGTGAGAGTTATTTCTATGATTGGCATTATCACCTGGCATTCTTGGGCAGCTGCTAAGATTCATATGACCTGGCAGGAACTATCAGGGCTGACATCAGATTATCTGGGCCCCAGTTTCACAAGGGCTCCTGGTGACAATGGTACTAATCTTGTCTACTTGGATGGACCCAGCAGCAAGCAAAGCCAAACAGTCATTTAACATCCAAGAGAACAGTGCCAGTCCTGGAGGAGGGGATGAAATGCCACTGGGGTCATTACCCGTGTCACTGGGTAGGGGACACTAAGAAACTAGCAGTTATGGAGGGGTTTTTTATAGGTTAGGGTTTTATATGGGGTTATGCTCTTTAGTGGGCTGATTATTAGCATAACATTGGGCTTCTCCATATGAAATATTCTACGTAAGAGAGTCCCAGGATATCAGGGGTGCCTCGGGAGTGTATGTCACAATACCAAAGAGACTTCAGTACAATACTTAAAAGACTTTACATTTTACATTCTAGCTTCAATTTACAAACTTCTTCTTGTTTATTTGGTCTGGGGAAATGAGGCCAATCCAGATGATCCATTACTAAACTGGGATTTTGATATAGAAGGATCTGATACCCTCTATATCAAAATCTAATTACTACTTAATTCCACCTTTCAGTGATTTAACTCTGAATTGTTTATACTATAAACATGTTGCCAATTAATAAAAATCAAATGAACAGTTTGATTTTCTGATAAACAGTAACAGCAGCAAAAACATTCTCTAAAATTCAAAGAGAAAAAAAAAACAAAGCAAAGTAAGTTCATTATACTTTGAATTCATTTAAGGTAGATATTCATTTAAGGTAGCAAAATTCTTAGCTATTTATTGTTTCCAAAAGAATGGGGCCAGAAACTATATCAGGATGTCAGTTGCAAGACAAGAAGCTATGTTAGTAGTTCACCAATTGGTCTTTTAAATGATCTCCAGTTCATAAAATAAGATTTTAGAAATTTTTAGTAGATAATTATACTTCCTGATTTTGTAATTAGTGGAACTACATGTAATTACATAATAATTATGATGGTAATTACGTAATTAAGATGTATAATTATGTAGTAAAAAACATTATGGAAATAAAAACTATCAACTGTATAACCACAATACATCTACAAAAAAATTCTCTGCCATTGCTCTAAAACTATATCCCCCCCCCGCCCCAAATCAGTGATTAGTCTACTGTATCAACTACCTGATGGCAAAATAAAAAGTGTACAGATATTAAGGAACTAAATTATCCTCTTAAGGAATAATTGAGGCAATTTAGTAGCAAATGCATATATTTTACCCCAAATCTGAGTAAATTCACTTAAATCATATTGAAGCATATGAAACAAAGCCAGAAAAAAACCCCAAACTTTAGATTCCAGTTGAAATTCTATGGTTACCTATTGAATTCAGGGAGTTTACTTGCAAGTAGACATGTACAGTATTATACTGTAAATGGATTTAACACTATGGATTTTAATATGTCTTAGTGTTGCTAAAAATATATCCAAAACCGCAAGCTATGTCTGAAAAACAGTGTTCTCTCTAATGAACATTTTTCTATAGTTTAATTTTTATTAAGTCTTCTTGCATTACTAAAGTATTTTCAATTATGTAATTTACTGTCTAGCCAATTTATCTAATTATTTAGTCTCAGCTTCTGGCTGCCTGTTTTTCCAAAAAAGTGATTCAAGAGTTTATAGCACATACTGAGTTACCAGGCAAGGCAATGAACCAGGTGAAGAAATTATCTCTAGACTGACTTATTGTAAATAAATAAATGACAAGTTGTTTTCCTAGTTAATGTTTAAGAGGTTATTTTTAAATTAACTTCAATTATCAATTTGATGATATGAATACCTTCCTAACCAAATGCCAATTCAATATATTCTCCATATATATATATATATTCTGCACCTTACATCCACTGTTTCTGAATACTTTGCGTGGTCACTCCAACCATATTTGTTGAAACAGCCTGTTTTTAATGTTACATTTCACTGTTGGATTTCTTCCGAGACACATTTTTTAAAAATAATCGTAACCTTACATTGAGACATTGAAGAGACATTGACGATCCATCCATTAGCAACTCTGAGAAATATTGCCACTATGAATAGTCTCCTTGTAAAGCTTTCTAACAACTCATCCATAAAAAAAATCATTTTTACTGATATTTGGCACAACCAGTTATGAACACAGAGAAAAAAACAATGTTTAAATTACAGGATACAAACAAATATTCAAAGTTAGATTTTCTATTTTGCATGTAGGTCATATAGTTTAACTGTTTCATTTTTTAAATGCAATTTTATAGTTTATTCATCCAGAAAGCAAAGTGAGCATGTTTAGTATTTTTATGAAGGTGGGTGTGTAAAATGCTGCTAAGAACACATAAAAGTATTTACTGAGCATGCATTTAGTTTGTTTTATAAATTCATAGTATAAAATGAACAGTATAAAGATCTATGTAAGTTCTGAAATATGTTCTGAAGGTGCAGGCAATGCTTTTAGTATCTGACCTAGTTTCAATCAATATAAGTTTCAATATAACGTAACCTCCCATTTTTACTTCAGGAGCTATTCTGATACCTACAGGTTCTTCAGATAATAGCATCCAAAAGCTCTACAGTTAAGGTGTTCTATACTTGCTACTACTACATTAGCTGACTTTATATGTAGAAAATGAGAGATTGAACAGTAAGTATACCAGATACAAAAATATTATTTCTGATCT
Source organism: Varanus komodoensis (assembly GCF_004798865.1). Taxonomy (NCBI): domain Eukaryota; kingdom Metazoa; phylum Chordata; class Lepidosauria; order Squamata; family Varanidae; genus Varanus; species Varanus komodoensis. The sequence goes on along the minus strand of NW_025335941.1, from coordinate 2,592,285 downwards.
GTCCTTTAGGATATAATTTGCGATGTTAAGTTGCTGATGGTTCAGCTCTACTAGAACATGGTTCTCTCAGCCAGTAGACTGGAAGCAGATCTGATGTTCACCGAGATATCTTTTCAGAAATTTCATGGAAACAAATTCCTCTTTAATTAACTTTAAATAAGTTTCTAAATATTTGACAAAACAGATGGAAAGAACCACTAAAAATGGATACTAAAAAGCAGTAAGATTTTGGATAATTATTGAAAATCTACACACAAAATGTGATTTGTTTCCACCTTGGTTAGTCACACTGGGTCAAAGGCCTCTCCAGATATCTTACTATCTGAAAGTTCAGTTGTTCTTAGGTCATATCTCAGATCCTATTAGTTCCTCCTGCCACACAGTTAGATAGACCTTGTATGGTGTACACAGTAGCTGCATTAAAGCTCACAGTCTGTAACGAAATGTTTTTCCTGAGGAATTATCATGGCATTGTCATATCACAGCAAGTCATAGAAGGGGTATTTACTGGAAAGGTGTCCTAGAATTTCAACTGTTCTGATAACTTGGGTGGAAAATATACTTCTGAAAAAGCTAAATGTCTCTCAGTTTAGTGATTTATGGAACTAGGCACTCACAAAATCTATTCGTAACTTGACCAGAGAAACTGGAATAAAGAACAAATAAAAAATGTGTGGTGAGGCATAGGAAGAAATATCAACCTGCATGTGTCCCTTTCATTGCCGTGAAAAAACATGCATGTGTGTACATGTATAAACACAAGTACACATGCACATTATGTTCTTAGATGCCATTCCTCATACACACATGTGATGAAGGTACCCACCCTATTGACATATATGAGTGTGCAAGCCACAAAGAAATACACTCAATTCCTCTTTGCTCAGTTTTCCAGAAGTTGAAGGAGTGGTAAGAAAGGAGGGACAAGCTGTTAGATACCACTAGCCAAACAGAATTGCTTTACGTAAAGAGAATAAACTAAATGTGTAGTCCAAACTTCCCATGTATCACTGGTGAGGAAATGATACTAAATATCAATGGCAGTTGGGTCAGTATGACTTCTCTGCTATTTTTTTCTGCATGCAAAGAAACCCATTCTTGTCTAAACTTCAATTTCTGTCATCTGATGAACAGATAGTAAGTTCAGAAACAGGATATGAATTCAGATTAATACATTTACAATTATCTCCCATGCAATTAAATCTTCTATATCCATAAATCACTCATTTTCTAGAGATTTTCAGTGATATAGAATCCCTGTAACCCTCAGTGACTGCAGGTATGGAAAAAAATAGTGCTTTTCTCCCAAAAGGCCATAAAAACATTTGGGAACCATTCTCCTGCTGGTGTAACCAGGAGTGTATAAGACAATATTGTTGCATTTCTTCCAAACCATGGAATTTCAAAAGGCAATGTTGAAGAAATGGCAAACTACATACATACCCAGGGACTCATTACTACGCCTGTCTAGGAAATGCTGGGACTTGTAAGACTTTTTTCTATGTAAGGATGCACAGAATTGAGCCCTAAATGATTACTTTCAAGGATACTGAAGATAGATTTAATTTAGCTTCCAGAATGCTATGATAGGTGACTCATGCCATATGCATTAATAGAATATAAATTATCTAAGAAAAAGTATATGAAAACTTGTTAGATATAAATAAAATTAGCATATTGATACTTTCAATCCAATGCATATATATTACAAAGTTCATTATTTTATTATTCTTGCTCAGTTAATCAAAAACAACCAGCAAATGAAAGGATAAAGGAAGTTTACCACCAGCACCCCCAAACTCTTAAATGAACTTAAAGTTTAACTCTAACACCATTAGTTAGTTTTCAATAGACTGACGGGTAAACAGTAGAGAACATGCAGCTTACTTGTTAGATATGGTATTTCTTAATTCATGTAGTCAACTAACTTTGTTTAAATGATGCTAGCAAAATGATGCAGATTGGACTGGCTCAACAGCATAGGACTGCTTTTTATGATGCAAATTTCCACTTTAAACTCACAGGGTAATTACAGTGTTTTAACATACCTTTCTCCTGAATGGGAAGTTTTTCCTTTGCACAGTCCAAATCAAAAATGTACCGGTAAAAGCACAGCTGGGTGAATAGGGCCTTGTCAGAGCACTGTAATATAAAAAGAAAATAAATGTAGCACAGTATAAAAAAACAGCTTAGAAAAACAATGCTCGGTTACAATGTTTATACACAACTATGATGTTCTACTGTTATTTATTAGATTTAAAGTTTTTAATGTTATGTTTAAACTTTTGTAAGTTGCCCTGGGAAGCAATGTAGTTGAATATTGTGATACAATACTATTTTAAAACATTCCTCAATACCCTTAAATAAGCAATACCAATAGCTCTGGTACCGTAAATATGGATAAATCATCTGATTTAATTAGCGCAAGATATATGAATATGCAAATCCTATTTCTATCAGCAGTTTAATTTAAGCATTTTATCTCATAAGAATTTCCTATTTAGTTTTCCTATTTAGTTTTGTTCATAAATCCAAATACAGTTCATAATGTTTCTAATGGTAAATATTTGTGCATAATCTAATACCATATCATGTCTTCATTGCTAGCCAGTGTCAGGTACTTCATAACAAGCTTTCAAGAGACTTGGTAATTACAGTCGTTCATTCAAAATTGTACAGAAACAGAGATACTGTACAGATATGACTGAAGTAACTGACTGCATTTAAGCTACAATGCATCTAGCACTATTTTGGATCTTTCCAAGTGACACATAGCATTATATATGGGTTGTGGCATATTCTTAAAAAGGATTAAGCAAGCTTAAAGGAAATCTACTAATATCTTGAAGGTATTATTCTCAGTGTAATTCTATGCATGCCTAGAAATAAAGGCATGCATAGAAAGAAATAAAGAATGCATGCACAGAAAAAAATAAAGAAATATCCTTCAATTGTAGGTCCTACTAGTTGTAGGACATTTTCCTGTCTAAACATACACAGGATTCCACCTTAGTCCCTCATATAATTACCTCAGAAGAATTACAGAGTCTGTTCACTCTGAATGTAGTATGGTGCATGGAACTACCTACCTACCTACCTGCCACTACACTATTCTGTAACTAAAACAGGAGAACATCAAAAGTTTTCAGGCTAAATATACCAGAGAACTATAGGCACATGTGTTTCTAGAATTGATTGAAGAGTCTTACTGTCTATCCACCAAGGAGCATGGTGATTTAAATTAGAATGGACAATTAAATTAGGTCAAAGACTAAACCTACTGACAGAAGAATAGGCCTTTGTAATAACTAAGTAATGATACTTCATATGGGCTGTAAGTCTGAAGGCAAAAACTGTCCTGTTCTTTTTTGGGGGGGTGGGGGAGGTTGCAGGGGGGTACTGATGTCCAAACTGTTCTGAGAGATTTTTTGTCCGAATAGTTACAGAGTTACAAAAGCTCCACCCCATTATTTTTGACTTTGAAATATCTGTCTTGAAAACAGTGCAGTGTGCAATTCGGTAAGGATAATTTTTGCCCCATAAGACTGAAGGCACTTTGCAATACACTTTTGCTTGACTAACTGCCTAAACAAAAGTTTATCCAGGAAGTGATGCAGGAAGGTACACAGCAAAGGAAAACTATATGACAAAAGAAACAGCTGCAATTAAAGATTAGCACACTTCTTTCCCCAGTTGAGCATTAAGTAAACTATAAAGAAGCTTTTTCTAACAGGAAACAACCTATTTAGGATGTGTGGTGAGTGTCTTGAGCAACAGAAAATAAGAGTTAGGAGTAGAAAATAGATATATACTACCTCATTCAACTGTATCATGCAATATTATGTGGGCACAAACTTTATGGTAGATTACAATTAAATCCTAAATATGAATTAACTCTATGTTATAGAACCTTATTTAACATATTTAACATGCTTCCTAAAATCATAATTTACTTTTTCAGATGACCCACTACTGTCATGTGATAAAAGGACAGGTTCTCTTATGACTCAGTAACTGGTTAAAGGAATTTGAAAGAGAGAAGGAATAAGCAGTCAGTTCTCAAAGTGGAGAGAAGACGTGTAGTCACACCAGAATTTGTCTTGGACCAGCACATTATAACTTAGCCACTACTTATCTGCAGACAGAGATGAGCAGCCAATTAGCTGTATTTGCTGATGACAACAAATTATTCAGGGTAGCAAAAAAGTGGGATTGCAGAGTTTCAAAAGGATTTCCATTAACTAGGTGAAAGGGCACTAAAATAGTAAATGCAGTTCACTGTAAGGGTAAATTGATATACACAGGAACAAAAAATAATAACAATTTCTTCATACACTTATGTACCACCAGCACCAATTATTCTCAAATACCCCTGACTCTGCCAGCAATCAGGAGAAAACTGGGGAAGCTCATGGTTTAGAAAAAAACTGGAAGCAGTACGTCTAAGCCAGCTGCATCTGGTACAGAGTCAGGTCATAATGGTGATATGAAACTGACTTCCAAATTAATCAAGAATAGTCCAAAAGACAACTCTGTTCATTTCCTCAAGAATGGTTGACACTTAGAGGTAGAGCATGTTTTAGATTTCCAGACACAATTAAATAGTTTTCAAGGAATAGGTGAATCCCTGCCCCTGCAAAAGAATGTTTACAGGAATGAAAAAATTCAAAAGATTCTGGAACGATCCTATCACAGATAAACCATTAAAGTGTTCCAACATTTCCCTCTATGAGGTAAACAATAGCTAAGGCCAATGAAAAACTAATAGACAAGGTTGGCACCCTCCTTTTACATACTACAGAGCAACTGACTTTGAGTGTATACTCATTTCTTGCAAAATCAATTGTAAATTAGCGCCTGTGTTTCCTAAAGTAGTGCAGAACTGGTTCATAGGACTGAGATGGGCTTTCAGTACGTGACTTCAAATAACTACAAAGGATTCATGAAGTGTACCATAGAAAATAAAAAGGACCAGTGCTTTTTTTGTCATAGAACATACCGGAACAGAGTTCCGGCACCTTTTTTTGACAGATTATCCAAGTTTTAAAAGTAACTTTTGAAAAATTGATGTTTGGTCCACGTGGATTTGAATCGCCCTGTCAAGCGTAGCAGGTTGGCGGCAAAATCATTAAAGGTGCATGTGGGCTGCTTGTGTGTCAAATCCGATGCATATGTACTTCGTCCGTGCTGGTTGTGATGGTGCTTGTGGTGCTGAGTGGTGCTGCTCGGCTTGTGAATGGTCATGTGGTCGTGCGCTGAGTGCTTACTGCGGGCGGCAACCATTATGATTGACTACATGTGAAAGATAAATAATTTCATGAGTTCCGGCTCCCTTTTTCTTACAAACAAAGCACTGAAAAGGACAATCTCACCACGAAAATGACTGAATGTACAGTGGTGCTGTCCTTGAGGACATCACTGCAAAATTTATACAATGATGGAAATTATACAATCTGGAAATAAAAAGCATTGCTTTCTAGTGAACCCGAATGGCATGGTGCAAAAGGAGTGCTTCTCTGGAGCGCTTGCCAGGAATTTAGTCCCAGACCCTGCATAAGCAGGGCCCTCTTTCACACCTGCCACTGTCACCAGCAGCACAGGCAGGGAAGGTTGGTCACAGAGAATGGGTCTGGTACACCTGCTCATAATGTCCCTCATCTGTGTTGTACAGCCACTGGAAAGGCTGCTAGCTTCACAAGCTGGGGTCTGCAAGCATTTGTGGATTTCCTTTTGGGTTAGTTGGCTTTGCAGGATTCAGCCAACACTAGAGGAAGTTCATGGATGTTAGACAGATTCTGAAAGTGTTTGTCCCAGTCCTAGTGCTGGATACCTGCAGCAAGACAGTTGGACCTAAAGTAGCCAGACAGATATTCATACATATATCCTCCTTTTCAAAAATGTAGTCTCTGTAAGCAAAGGCAAGAAATTTGGTTTGTGAACTAGAATCTTTTCCAATCCAAAATGAGGGATAATGATCAGGAATCTTCTGTCTCTTTTCTGAAGTACTGATGTGGAATCAGCCAGTCAGATCCGGCATGGAGGTCTACAAATTATTTAATGTGTGAAGCTGTGTACATGTTCCAGCAGTTTGTAAGGCTGAGCACCTCAAGGCTTAGATCCTCAGAACTTTGCAGCACTGCATAAAACCGCAACTACTTTTTAAGGTCAGGTGAAATGAGTTTTTATTCTCACTACTATATTGAGTCCTAGTGTCTTGGCGTTTCTTACTCCTCTTCATGAAGAATTCTGAGAAGGTGGCTACACAAGGCTTTCTGCAGTCCTCCTCAAGGAAGAAAAGCACTTACTTGTACCCTTTCTGACTAGTGTACTTACAATCTGTAATAGGTGCCAGAATCAACTGCAAGAAGGGGTCACCATCTTTGATATATAGAGAAGGCGACAAGAAAGGTAAAATCGAAGTTATTGGCACTGAAGGAACTATTTTTACTTGGTGAGTGGATCAAGGCTTTCAAGGATGAAGCTGTTTCTTAGCCAAATGGAACAATGTCACTGAAAGGAATTTAGGTGTTAACTAAACAAAAACAGAGACTGAAGAAACACCATCAGTATGCATTTGACAAGAGAGAGGTTGACACTGCCTATAATGAAGTAGTTGACTCTCTTGCTGAATTCCTGAATCAATGGCTTGAAGCTGATGATTATCTGTTGCTTATTAAGTCCTTTGTCACCTCACAGTCTTCAGTAAACCTGGAAGTAGTTCACAAGCTACAGACCTTAATTTGGCAGAACTCTTGCTAGAATATGAGATCTGTTTTGTGATATACATTCACAAGATGACACTGTTCCATGTGACCATAAGGCAATTACTATCTCTCAATCTAACCTAAAACTCACAGGGTATTGTGAAGATAAAATAGAAGTAAAATAAGCATATGTTTGCCTTGACATTCTTGGAGGAAAGGCAAGATATAAACTTATATAAGTTGACACTACTGGAACTACACAGAAGAGAAGATTCATGTCGAACAGCAACAAACAAACACCTCCCCCCACCCTTTAAAAAACAGCTTGACAACGGAATAAAAAGC
>NW_025335941.1:2577736-2582736 GCF_004798865.1 Varanus komodoensis | reverse complement strand
CAAATGATCTAATTACAAAGAAAATATAAGGACACATTACATGGAAACATTTCCCTCTATTTGTAAAAACCATGGCATTATGAAGCACAATGGATACATTTTATTTACTTATAAATGTATTTACAAACTGGCCTTTGTGTTGAACTCAGTCAGAAACCTTCATTCATATTAAACACTATTAAAGATCACACCGAATATATTTTTACTAGTCACTTAAACTAAGCATGGATTGAGCCTTTCTAACTTTCCTGAAAGTGAATTCTATAGTTGAGATACTGCAGCAGAAAAGGCCCTGTCCTGTTTCCACTAACTTAACCTCTTATGGTGGCAGGACATAGAACAGGACCTGATAATATTGTTGTACTCTACAGCCATGTTCATAAGTGAGTATACAGACTTTCAGATACATATTAATTTCCTTAAAAAAAACGCATGCACAAACAGAGAGAGATAAGAGAATGCAAGTGAGCAAGAACAGGGCTTTTTGGGGGCTGGGAGTGAAGTAATGACAAGACTGTAGATCTGTCTTTGTGTAGAAGACTGCTGATACTTATATTTGTTATTTTTTCTGGAAACTAGTAAAGACTTTTCTTTGTCTAACAAGGCTTTCTGTGAATTAGACATTGAACTTTTAGCTGACACTGATTATATGTTGCTTTTAATATACTACTAATAGTTCGTTAGATTTATATTCTATTTCTTGATTTTTAAAACTTTTCTGATTTCCAAACAACTTTAGAAATGAAGTAGAAGGACTGGATACAAAACTGGGAAATTAATTATAGCAGTAGAAACTGATGTAGTAGATGAAGGTGGTATAGATGTTTAAGTAGTATTGTGACATTAATTTATAATTATTTATGAAACTACTATAAAAGAGCTTGTTTTGTAACATATACAGGAACATTCAAGTCCAGCACTAAGTTAATTAGGGAGTAGGTATACACATTATTTAAGGTATATTCAGCCATGGGAACATATTCTATCTTCTCTATGACAATGTTAATAAAATGAGACACAGGCCTGGTCCTTTCTATTTTATAGTGGGTACCCTAAGATAGAGAGGGGCAGAAAGGATAGTTTGCCAACTTTATTACATTGCTTTGTAAGTAAGATAATTTCTGCAAGCTAGAGAGATAACTTATTTGTATTACTTCAATTAGTTCTAATACAAAACAGTGGCACCACTTCATTAATCAGCTGCTAGAGAGACTTACTTTTATAAAAAGTCTTTTGGTAATTTGATTAGAAAGAATGGTGGCTTACATTATCATCTGATTCTGCACATCCATCAAGCAGACAATTTAGGACAAGTTCTTTAAAAATAATTTAAGTTCTTGTCAGGGAATTGTGTCTCTTAAAGAGACATTTTTCTACAGTAAGCAGAATTGAGTTAGTGCTCTATGAAATAATTCACTGTTTGAGAGATCTTCCTCTACCCTTCCCCATCCCTCCCCCTGAAAGATGCAGTCATTAAAACCTAATTATTATCTTCATTTTAAACAAAACCTAAAGTGAATACCAATTAATAACAACATACTAATGAGCATCTGCTGTGATGAAATTGAATATGAATGCGCTGCAAATTTCGGGTAATTTATTTTTTTATTTTTTTTTGTGGAAGTGTCATTGGTTTCATTTTTCCACTAGAAGATAAGAGATTTTCAATATGCCATTTTGGCACATGGCAATTTCCATCTTAGAAGAAAGGCAAAACTAGCATTTCAGATTTCTGTAAACATGAGTATATTTCATGGGATTCTCAGAGGAGGAAAGAGTAAAAGTAGAGACAACTTGTTGGGCAAAACTCTTCTCAATTTATGTTTATTCTTGTCAATTTAATCCTTCCCTGGGAAAGGGAAGGTTCCTGACCTGAAAGACTTCAAGAAACACAATAAATAAGAATAAATTCTATCTATCAAGATCAAACGGTTCAACACTAAATTACGTGCTGAGACATAAAAAAGTATGCATAAATTATACTACACATGCATTATTCGGTACAATGTATTAGGACAACTACGTCTCAGAAAAATACAAGAACATCCCCAAGTATGGGCTATGGGCAGTGCTCAGTGTTAGCAGTTTGCCAGTGCTCCTCAGACTGCACCAGGGGGAATGACCAATAGCTCAACAGTAAGCTAGTGCTTGCTACAGCAACCCTGGAAACTAGCTCAAGCTAGCATTTCCAGAACATGGCAGGTCAATGGAGCTCCCCTCTGTAAGTTTTGCTAAATTATTCCATTGGGGAAATTCTACTTTGGGCCAACTTTTGGTGCTGTAGCAAGTGCTAGTTTCCCATTGGACTAGTAAGTGCAACAGCACCAGTGAATACTGCCCTATAGGGATAATTTTCATACAAATAATCCAGTGATAAATTATGCAGATGAAGTAGAGGAAGTATTCAAGTAATCACTGAACTACTTAAAACTGGAAATAACTGAAAGCTCCATCTTTCTCTGAAGCATTTCTTTCATATCTCAAAATGATATATAAAATGTATACTAGATACTTAACTTTTACTACCACTACTGGTTGAACTATGTAGGTAGGACATTTGTGTCATACCAATTTAAGTGCACTTTATCTGATTTCCCAATCTCATTTAAGGCTGGTAAATGAGCATAAAGAGCTAAATCAACCGAACAGTCAAACTTATGACAGCATCATGGTCTCCATGTGAAGATATGAGAGAGCAGACTCAACTAGTTAGATTAGAGTCTTTAAGTAAGGAAGGTTGAAAGACTATTAAAAGGGCTTTAATGGGTTCTAGAGGCATTTGACTCTGGTGAGAAATACATCATAAAATACCTTTTAAACATGTTCTCCATTGCTGTAGTTCTCAAAATGACTTTAAAAAAATCAGTCAGTACAATCTTAAATATTCAAGTTCAAGTATCTCAACTTTAATCAGCACTGAATAACTTACTCTCAGCATGTGGTATATCCAACAAATAAAACCAAAGATCAAAAATCATAAACAGATTGCTAAGAAAGGTAAAAGCTCTTCTACATCTGCACTTCCTTGCCAATATCCAAGGATGTCAACTGTCCTGGTCAAGATTGACAGTGATGATTTTGTGTTAGGGACATATAGAATTAATTCAGCCATAAACATTATACCTTCATATATAAACCAAATAATTTGGAAAAGGAATGAGGAAAGATAGTACGTTGGGCAGCTTTGGAGGCTCCAGAAACTATTTCCTACTCAGTCCTGCCACTGTATTCATTTTGCAGCAGCAGCAAAAAAAAAGGGGGGGGGATTGTTCCCAATTTTCTGCAGGAAATTTCTGTGGAAGGCAAAATGGGCACATTTAGCTTGAAAACAAGTAAAATTTGCTGATTTTAGCCTTTAGTAGTGGATTGACTGCTGGAATTCACTAGCAAGTCATCTATTTCAGCAGGGGGTCACAATGGGGTAGTGGGGGTTATATGTGGGTTAGAGGTCATTTGTTCACCATCTCTGGTACAGATAATATCTAAAAGTACTCTCTTAAGGTTACGTGCATGCAGGTTCTTATACTCCTGGGTTAGTGTTTTAATGACAAACCATACACAAAAACAGTATACTTTCCCCCAGTAGTATTGTGACAGATACTGCTGTGAAGTCTTTACCACCTCAGCCACTGTCAACTACAGTAACCCCCAGTATCCACTGTTTCAGTTACTGTGGTTTCACTTAATTGGGGTTAACTGCGGTCTAAAAAAAATAAATAAAGTTGGCTCTCCACATTAACAGGGGTCAGGGGCACAACACGCCCACAAAAGTGGCAAATCGGCAAATATCTCTATCCCTTCCTCCCACAATTCACCAGTGCCTCCTCTTTGCACTTCTTTAGATGGGTGGCACAAAAGGCATACTTTGGAGGCTCCCCTTGCTCCCTCTTGCTCTGTGGTGATGATGATCTTCTGCAGTAAAACTCCAAAAAATCCCACTTAATCATTGATGACAAACTCTTGGATAATCAAGTCTGCAAACTTTAAACCCACAAAAGTCAGGCTTATTCATGGTTTTTCCACTTTTGCAGGTGCCCTGTGCCCCTAGCTCTTTCAAATGTAGAGGGCCAAATTTATGTGTTGCTACTATCCATGGTTTCAGGCATCTGCTGGGGGGCTTGGAACCTATCTCCTGAGGATATTCGGGGGGGGGCAGGGTGTCATACTGTATTAAATTTGTATGGCTGAACAGAGGATCAGTACAAGCTGTTATGTAGACTGCAGATTGGTCTGAATGAGATGATTGCAGCTAGTCCTCTTTAAAAGTTTGAAGCAGACTCACTGGTTAATGGTATTCAGAGTTCTACTTAGGGGTCCACCAAAGTGCATGTCAAGTATTAGTGAAAAGCAGCTTTCCAGTCAGTGTATGTTCATAAAGAAATAGATTCTCAACTAACACAAAAATACTTCAAATCTTAATATGGAAGACATGTTGATTTTAATATATGTATTTAATAAAGGACACTGTAGTATTTATATTTCTGTTAATTAGAGAGACAAACTGTGTTACAACCATGTTTCACTATCAAAGTTCACAAAGTCTTGAAATAAACATTTCTGTTAATGAGCTATTATAGAAAATGTATACAGAGCTAGTGTGCAGTCTTTGTATTGGAACAGCTGCAGCACATTACTCAGTGATACTTCCTCCAAATTCTCCCTTCATGCAATCCATACTTCTTCCAAGTTTCATTCAAATTACTCAACTTCAGAAATCTATTGTTTCTTCTTCCTTTTTACTTACTTTTGACAGGGAGCATCGTACAGAGTTGGCATTTGTTGGCCTTGCATCCAGCAAAGTTCAACTCAACTACTTACTATATAAGGTAGCTGAAGAATGATAGCTAAAAAGCAGCTTAAGAAGCAGGGCTGTGTAGTTTTTCAAAAAGAACAAAAACGTGTGAGCAACCCAGAAAGAAGTTACGCTCTGCAAGACTGTTTGTAATGGTACTTGGATACACAGAGGAGGAGGAGGAGGAGGAGGAGGAGGAGGAGGAGGA
>NW_025335941.1:2568386-2577636 GCF_004798865.1 Varanus komodoensis | reverse complement strand
AGGAGGAGGAGGAGGAGGAGGAGGAGGAGGAGGAGACTGAGTGACTATGCTTTTCAGTCTTGCAGAATCAATCAGGAAGAGTACAATTTCTACACTAACCTATGAAGAGAGGGTTTGGGGTGGAAGAATCTGATAATCTGATGATTAGTCTAAAAAACAGATAGAATCCTCAATGTGTGCATGTGTGAGAGACAGAATAAGAGAAACGGGGGATGGGGCAGCACTAAGCATTGGCCATCCGTTGTCGTCGTCATCAACATCATCATCTACATTTCTGTACTGCCCATAGCTCTGGGTGGTTTACAAAAGGTATAAAAGCAATAAAGTACAATAGATAAAAACTACAAACAAAAGTTAAAAATGTATTTAAAATAACATAAGAACATTAAAACATTAAAGACAATTAAGACGACCCAGCCAAGAATAAAAGACACCTATGATTGAACATTAGCTTTAACGTTAATCATATGAAACTAACTTATTCCAAGAAAGGTTACTTAACTGGTGGTGCCACAATTCAAACCTAGAACACTTTGCTTGCAAAAGATGTGCTCTAACTCTGAAACGTGGCCTGTCCATTTTACAAGTTTCAGCCAGGGTTCACATATATACTTTTCCCTAAATGCCAGAATTTGTTACCTGATTTCTGGTACATAGGTTTAATTTTGCACTACTTTAGGTATTTGTGGCTAAAGTCCATAGCTAATATTGCTGAGAGGAGTTTGATTAGAATGGATTCCTTTCATATGACAAACAATATGGATAAAGGCTTGGAATTTTTGAATCACTGCCAGAAGCAGAATTCATGACTGAACATATTATCACCTTTCTGCTTGGGGGCAAATTCAAATTTTCACTGCAATTCTTCAAAAATGGATTTGGTTTTCTTTAGGAGTAAGCACTTGTAATACAGAGTCTACCATTTTGTACTCAGACTCTCTAAAATATTCGAATTGTATTCTAGCTTAATTGTATTTCTGTTGCTGCACCCATAATGGAATACCATTGGAATGCCTTAGGAAGGAAGTTTTTCTTGCACCTTCCTTGTTTGCTTTCCAAGTAGACTCAGGAGGAAATAACCTACTTTTGACTTGATTTATAGAACTTACCTATCATGTGGCAATGACCATTAATTTAGATGGACAAATGTATCTACACTAGCCCTATCAACAGCTATTGATTATGACGACTTATTAAGTGGCAGTACACCAGTGAATAGTATTGCTGTTGGGTAATAGCAGGGATGAGCTCCAGCCTTCTTATGTGCTTCCCAAATGCAATTGGCTGGTTATAGAGGGAAAGAGAATGATCACCTTCTTGGGTCTTCATAGGTCTTTGATAGAATGGCTTTGCTGTTTCAAATCAATAAAGCTATTCTAATGTTCTATATGGTTCAATCAGTATGAATCTTCTAAATTTCCATGTAGTTTTATGTTCTTTATGTCTCAGATATAGATATGGGAACTCTGGAAAACCTCTCTGTGGGAAGGTATCATACTCTAACCTATGGGGTACAGGCAGGGAGGGCAGGCTTACAAGGTCCTCCTAATTAGGAAAGAAGAGAATATATGAATTTTTTACAGGTGGGGGCAAGCTTTGAGAATTGCCATTTAGTGGAAACAATATGGAAACTCCTAGCTCACATGAATTTACAAATGACCTTTTCAAATGGAATTTTATACAATGTATAAAGGGGGAAAATGAAATTTACTTTGGAAACAGCAGAACAGTCTATATGCCGTTATATAGTGATAGATAAGGAAGACTTGTGTTTCTTTGGCATTTTATCAATACTAGGAGTTAGAAATATTCTTTTTTATCATTTTGTAAAAACTTTTTTTATCAGCTCTTTGAATTACTGCACATCTGTGACTAACTGGAGAGGAGAAAGGTGATATTTAACAGATAAGAAAACTACTACTATCCATCACCATCTTTTTGGAACGTAAAATTTAAAAATATTTCTGTAAAATATTATCTCTTTCAAGTGGTGCAGCAATTATTTTAACTATACATTTTATCATAAAAGTCCAAAGGCCAGTCTACAATATTTTGGAATCTTTTCAAACATTTTATTTCAAACGGAAAAGATTATGTAATGATGGATATCAGAGACAAATTTTAGAGAAAATAATAGAGAAAGGTTAGAGTGCAGACTTCAGTCCTGGAAAAGTGCCTTCTCTTGGTGGAAGAGGGACAACTTCTGACTTCTGTTGCATCAAGTATGACAGACTGGAAACCCTCAACTGCCAGTACCAATTAACCGTACAAAAAAGTACGGAAACTGATATGGCAACAGTTCAAGGTTTAGTTTTTTAAAGACCTTTGAAATTTTTGTAAAAGAAACTCCTCGGAAACAAGTCATCCTTGTAAGCCATGGGTGAATACCAACCTCTGGGAAGCCTTAGATGTAGGCAGGGCTTGCCTCTGTCTCTGTATAGCTAATTGAAATAGATCAGGTCACGTTGGAGTACTGGGCCCAGAAAGAAAGTTTGGCTTTATTGGAATTTTGCACAGTCTGCTGTTAACCATACTGATAGCAGAATATCCATCCTATACAGTCACTGAACATAAACAATACATTATGATTTTCTTTGGTTGGAAAGATAGATACTGTTGGTTTTATCAACATTTGATCAACAACCTCATGTGTCAACTCCTCCTTGTCAGCTGCTAATCAGCCATTGCTCGGACATACTTTACGCACATTGAGCTTAAGTGCTGTCTAGCCCTGTATGGAGTATGTCTTGGTAGCTAATCTGTATTTGCAGAAATGTATTTGTCTGAAATGTTATCCACACATATTATTGTATGAAGTCCCTCAACCTTGCTCTGAATGGTTAGAAAGGACTGCTAGATGCATGCTCAGAAGCTTGCATTTGTTGTAATTCAAAAGAATCTTACACATTTACCACATTCCGTGTACTGTGTCATTCTGGAGGTAGTGTACCCTATCCCAAAAGACTTATTGTATGTAGAATCCTGTGAATTTCTTCACCACTTGAAATACACTTTTCAGAGTCAAAAGTAAATTTGCTCAGTTTCTCAGAAACCTTTACTTAAATGTTCTGCAATGAAAGTGGCAATGAAATCTTTGCGGAATAATAGAATCTTGTCCATTATTTGTTTATTTTATCTTTACCCTGTGTCTTTCTACCCAAAAATGGAACTCAGGGCAGCCACACTGTTTCCTAATAAAACAGCCATTCTTAGCAGTACAAGAGTTCTACCACATCTGTATGCAACTTTTATTTGTAACAGAGTATCTCTTTTGTTGCCTCTTCTGCAGAGGAAACATTACACACTTTCTGGTACATGTCCACTGTCACTCACAGCAAATTTGTTTTCTATCTTGGATACAAATTACACCTTTCTATTATCAGAAATTTGTAACCCATCAGGCAGTTACAGCAGTTGGGTCAACATTCTGAGAAAAATAATAATGACTTATCAGGATCAGTTAATGTTTGGGGGTAACTTTCTCCAAAGCAGTGCATTCCAGATGCTCTGCACTCATCCTGACCATCCTTACTCATTTAATATGCTGGCCGGGGCAAATGGAGGACCTTGCTGGGGAAGCTGAAAGGAGGGTCTTAAACTAAAATTAAATCTTTTGTTCTAAGCAAGTCATAGAAAACGTCTATAACTGTACCTAAAGTGAAATAAGAAGACAAGTTTGAAGACAAGGAATAGGAAGTTCTACTGATACAAAATTTCATTCAAGAGTATCACCATAACAGATTTTAGAACTTATTGCAAAAAACCTCTTCCAGTACTGTCCTTGGGTTTTGTGTACAATTACTCCAGTGCCAGAAAACAAAGAGAATTTTTGTTCGCCCCACTTATAACAATGCTGCAGTGTTTGTGGTTATATGTTGGCATGTGCCCTGGTGATTCTGCTAATTGCAATAACTAAACACATTCAGAAAAGCAAGCTAAGTTGAAATTATTACTGCATGGATGGTCTGTGAACATAAATCTTTCCTGTAGGATGAGCTCCCTAAGGATGCTATGCTTTTTGATGACATAGCGTTTTGAAGATATTAAAGACGTTGGAAGGCCTTAATGAAGATAGAATTAATCAGAAATGAAAGTAAGTAATATAATCTGCCATAAAGAATAGCACATTTAATGAAACAAAATTCACTCAATAAAATAAAATCTAAGTAATTAGAAGCTATGTGTGAAGCAGACAGCAAATCAAAAGATCAGGTTACTCACAGAAAAAGTGGATGAAGACAGTTTATATCAGTACCATAAAACATGCGCTCCATAATTATGAGACCAAATTTTGGTGGTACCATAAGATAACAAAGTCAGCTCAAAGCAGAATGAAAAAACCCACATAGACATATATTAATTTCCTTCTGGTATATGATATACATATCTAGCATGTATTCGATTGATTCCTAAGGCAAAGTATTATGGGAAAACCTAACATGAAATATGATTTCTGGTACTTCTTTTTTTCAGTAAATTTAACACAGAGAAATTGAAGGTGACTAGCCTGTAATCTAGGAATGGAATCCACTGAACTTAATATAGATTATTTATATAGGATTGTTACTAAGGGAATAGATTCAATATAACAGGGGGATTACCTTTAAAATTTCCATCAGCTTTCCATATAAGATGAATAAGTACAGATTTTATAAAGTTTTTTTGGTAGAAGAGCTAGATGCACAAGACTTAAGAATCTTCACATAAAGTTAAATAAAAATAAAAGTCCTTTTACTTAGACAGTATATGCTAGACTTAATTCCTATTAACTACAACTATTAGATCCAAATAAGAGGAAAAACACTACAAAATTGTTCCAAGGAAATGTTGATGTACTTTTATTTATTTTTTTAATGAGAGACTGACTGGAAAATATTCCACTAGAATATTTACCAGATCAGGGAGAATGTGCTGGGATACTCTTATATTTTCAATTTATCCACAAAATTAAGAGTGGCAGAAGTACAAGATTATGTAATGAAGGAGCCTATTTCTTCTGAAAAATAATAGTGGCTCCTGTATATAGCCATTATTGTGGATTTCTTACTCTTTTAAAAAGAAATATGGAAAAATATATAAATGAGAAATAATCTCCTGCTGACATTCAATTGTGGTGTTAGAATAAGCAAAATGAATGCACCAACAAATCATTTAGGTTGAAGTTTTCACACTGGAAGTGATGCTTTCTAACTTTGTGGTTGTTAACAGAGTTTTTCCCTGCTAAATCTTGAATGTATAGACAGTATTCAATGGTGTCAGTATACCAGCAGTACAGACACTACTGGCTGAACAATTCTTCCCAACCGTCTCTAATTGCTACATGACAACTTCCTCTGAGTAAATCTACTATGAAAATCATAGTAAATCTACTATGAAATATTCTATTCCCAAAGATGAGAAGGATTTCAGAGATGTGGGGGTGGGGGTGGGGGAGGGCTCTGGAAATATAGGATTGTTATATAGGATTGCCATTCCAGCTGTTCCCTCTCCATTTGATCAGGAGTCAGGGCTAAAAGATTACTGTCTCAAAGGAAAGGAGTTTGTCTTATATCTGTGAAGTGTTAAGGCTTCACACTAGAACACTAATAATGAAAATGGAGTCAAGTTTAAGGGAAGGATGAGAAAGTAAGAATGACAACCTTATGCCCATCTTTTACACAACTCCTTGCAAGGATAAATTGATCATGTACTAACATGTTGAATGACTCCTGTCAATTCAGGGCACAGAACTTTACAGTAATGAATCTTTCTTTCTGTCCAATAGTCAATATGGAACGTGTTAGCCTTCAAAATATACAAAAGCAGCATTTGCTATCAAGTATGTCAAACATATGTATTTGGACAATTCTTCCTCAAAATAAGGGATCCTCAGGAGAGAAAACACTGATTTTATATTATTTTGTAAATTTATGCTCAGACACCCTCATAATTACCATGCAGATCTTATCTATGCAAGGCAACTGTCTCAGAAAACTCTAGAATGCCATTCAGAGGAAGCCATTATCTCCTGCACTGTTCATTTTGTCAAGGCTGGTATCTTGAAAGTACAGCAGGTCCCCTGTATCTGCATGATAGTTCCAAGCCCCCCAGTGGATGTCTGAAACCACATAAAAAAGCTAACACTATACAATAGACCATACAATAGCAAGCAGGCACCTGCAGGCAGTAAGTAATGAGCCTCAAAACAAACTCAAATAAAGTATATGGTCAAAAACTATACACATTTCTTTAGGATGTGTGAAAGCCTAAGCACAACTGCTGGACTCCACCACTGTAGCCACATCTTCTATTTGCTGCTGAAAGTTACTTGGGGATGGAGACAATGAAAAGGGTTGCTTTTGTTTTCTTCACTAACTGTAGCAGCATTACAGGAACACAGGGCTTGAGAAATATAATTTTCCCCAAGATTCAGAAGCAGTGATCAAAAAAACATTGTATGATCTGAAACTCAGACCAGATACAAGCTTAAGACTAAAGTCCAAATCAACTTGAGTTAGTTAAACCAAATCCAAACTAAGTTGGGAAAGCATCTCATCATTATTTAGAATTAAACTTCCTACCTCATGGAATAAATACTTAATTTATGAAAAAGAAAGACCCATTACTTACAATATAATTTCACAGGAACCCCCACTATAGCAACTACATAACTATTCTTTAAAGAGTAAAACTGTCTGGAAATTACATATACTATGAAAAAGATTTTATTATAGTTAAGTCCTTCTTTGCTAATACTAAGTGAGAATTGGGCATCACCACTGAATTTGTAAGAAAGCAGTTTAGGGTCCTAAAAGGCATTTGATAGAACTGAATGTTTTTTTTTTTGTTTTATAGTTCAAAATCCCAAAAAGCTTAGGGGATAATTTTAAAGTGTTGAAATAAACTGTACAAAACATATATACAGAAAAACAACAGACCAAAATCTGTGTATTTATAATAGTTCAACATGGTATAGACAATGTTATCCACCCACCTTAATGGAATAAAGAGACAAGTTCTCAGAGCTTTGAAAAAAAAATATGGGTGGTTTTATTCCAAGAAGTAATCCTATGCATTTCAGTCCTGAACATGGACCTTCCCCAGTGATCAGTTATATATAAGCATAATGATGTATTTAAATGCCTGAAGAGATTTCTGCAAAGACAAATCCTGCAATTGATTTTGCAGATTGTCTTCTTCAGAAGGCTCTGCTGGCATTTATATCCATTAAAACTGATCCCATAGAAGACCCATATTTAGGGCTGAGATGCATAGAACTACTTCTTGGAATGAAATTCCATGTATATTTCAAGAACCTGAAGCTTCATCTTGTTATTCCATTGGATCAAACTGAATATTCTGCAGTTTTACTTTCCCCTTTCTTTCTGCTTTACTCTACAGATTAAAGAGATGATCATGAGGTGTCAAGATAAAAGATAAAAAAGGCAAAGTACCTTTTTTCTCAGAACCTACTTTTTGAGTGTTCTATGACAAACAGGCTTTTAAAATGGGGCTGCATATTTTACTGATAAATTAGAGGAAGTGTGTGTGATGCCTGGTTCATGGGCTACATTCAGGACCTTGGGTTTTTTTGTACCCCCTTGCCTCCTCCACTACTGGCAGCAATAAGAAAAAAAAATCTTCTTTTAAAAATCCAAGAGTGGAAAAAGATCATTTTAAATTGCCAGTTTTCCTTCAATGCCACATCCCTCCTGCATTACAGCAGCAAACTGCCAAACATGATTTTTAAAAGAGGCTGGCTCTTCCTCACTGGCAGCCCAGTAGTGGCCAGCATGTGGCCTATGTTGGACTCGAGCAGGGCCAATACTGGATTCCAATAGCCATAGAAATTGCCCATCCAATCTAAAAGCTATCAAGTATCCAAAAGGTTTCAGCAGTTGCTGCTCAGCCAGCATGCTAGTGTCTATGACTCTCGGAATCAATTTCATTCCTAGAGTGTCCCTGGATTGTCCAAGCAAATAATGTTTGAAGGTTCCTAGGACACTCTGGCAATGAGGCTTCTATGTTAGGAACCACAGACCCCATTCCTAGAGTTGTTCAATTTCTTTTCTTTTCTTTGCACAATCAGGTTGAGGCAGCTAAGGCAGAGAACGGGCTGCAACACTTTTGAGATGTTGTGACACAGAACATATGCAGTTGCTGGAAGACCAAGACCTCTTGGCTGATGAAGATGTATGCAAGCATCCACTATCCCAGCAGACACTCGCTATAGCCATCAGGGGTGAAAAGACAGTGGACACCTGTATTAGATGAGGCTGCCACTAATATTAACTTTTGCTTTCTGAAACTGTGACCATCATGACTTTCTGGTTCATGCTCACCTGGGAGATGATCTTGGAGGACCATTAAATAGCAGCAAACTAAACTCTTTAGTTTATTACTAAACCATAAATGGGACCTATTTGAATTTTCTATCTCAGGCACAAAAATGTCTCTAAGAAAGCAACCTAGCATTTTTCTTTGTAGCCTCCCTGGAGTTGCAGCCTAGCTCTGATTTTTCTCTTGGAAGAAGCATGGTAATGATTTGGGGCCGGGCTTCAATGACTTCAGTAGCTTATTGCCCCTCCTCCTGCAGCAAGAAAAACCTGAACACTGCAATTTGATACGTATTTACTGAAATGTACATCCTACTGTGCTCAGTGGGTCTTATTCACAGAGCATTCATAAGACTGTAGCCTCAGTTGTACAAAAAAGGTGAAACATGTAGAATTATGCTAAATAAGAGAAATTATGTAAAACTACTCAATTTGCTTAATTTACACAAGTTAAAAAATTTGATTTTCTTGGCAGACTATGAATTTCCTTGGAAACAGATTTAAAAAAAAAAACCTTGTTCAGCACAAAAATATACTGCTCCACCTTTGTGCTGCTTGTTTGTCCTGCTCACATAGTGAATTACCTCAACAACCAATCTATCTAGTCCCTCAATAAACTACTTCATCCTGCCTTACAGTCTTTATTGAAACTTTTCTTGACTTTACTATGGTGGGCTTCCCAGAAGTGTTATTCTAAAACCCCACAAAACCCACTTTTTTTTGGTTTAGTTCCAGCTTCAGACTCCCTTCTTTCACTTTCTAATGTCTGGTGTCACCTCTTTTCTTTCTGCTTTCCTAATGAATCAAGT
Organism: Varanus komodoensis; assembly: GCF_004798865.1. Classification (NCBI taxonomy): domain Eukaryota; kingdom Metazoa; phylum Chordata; class Lepidosauria; order Squamata; family Varanidae; genus Varanus; species Varanus komodoensis. The sequence goes on along the minus strand of NW_025335941.1, from coordinate 2,568,512 downwards.
TTGCACTTGATTCTTAGTGGTGTATGCTCTAGAGCTGGTGAAAGAAATGGTACATAGGATATGTCTGATTCCTGCTGAGATAGAGTGGATAACTTGTGGTCCTTCAGATAAGTTGGCCTACAGCTT